>NC_047095.1:105512330-105820556 GCF_902459505.1 Geotrypetes seraphini | reverse complement strand
CAGGGAAGAAAAGCCCATCTGCTGCTGTGATTGTATCCCCTGTCCAGAGGGAGAGATTTCCAACCTAACTGGTGAGTGATACCATCATAATGTAACATACCCTTGGGCACTGGTTATTCACTATCAGGTTCATATTTAATCTTAACAGCTGGAAATATTTTTATTTTAAATACTTGCTGCCAGGGCTATAAAAAAATCCACATAGCACCAAGATAAAGTTAGTGTTTAAGGTAGAAACTATAGGGTCAATATTTCCTGCTATATAACCAAGTAGGAGAGGTTGACTGGATCATTAGTGGATAGGGCCACTCAAAATCCTGGCAGACTGCTAAGGCATTATCAGGTTAGTGCCAAGGTAGTGCAGTGGTAGGGTCTGAGTAGCTATACAGATACTGCTGTTTAATATTGGGTACCTTCTGGTGGCCACCCTGGATCTGATTCTAAAAATGGCACCTAACTCCTTCTCCAATCCAGACATGCAAATAAGGTCATTAATATAGAAATGTCATGTAAAGTAGATGAGCAACTGATGCTCTAACATCACTTCACAATGCACACACAAAAAAGCAAACACTTTTAGCAATCCAAACAAAAACTGGTCAAGACCAGATGCTTACATGTCCTACCGAACCCTGAGGGACTCCACTACTCACCTTTCCATCCTCCGAGCGACTTACATTAACCAACACCCTCTGGCATCTGTACGACAGCCAGTTTCTAACCCAGTTCACCACTTTGGGTCCTAACTTCAGCCCTTCAAGTTTGTTCAACAGCCTCCTATGAGTAACTGTATCAAAGGCTTTGCTGAAATCTAAGTGAATGACATCTAGCATATGTCCTCGATCCAGTTCTCTGGTCACCCAATCAAAAAATTCAATCAGGTTCATTTGGCATGATTTACCTTTTGTAAAGCCATGTTGCCTCGGATCCTGTAACCCATTAGATTCAAGGAAGTACACTATCCTTTCTTTCAGCAACGCTTCCATTATTTTTCCAACAACTGAAGTGAGGCTCACCGGCCTGTAGTTTCCTGCTTCATCCCTGTGACCACTTTTATGAATAGGGACCACATCCGCTCTCCTCCAATCCCCAGGAACCACTCCCGTCTCTAGAGATTTGTTGAACAAGTCTTTAATAGGACTTGCCAGAACCTCTCTGAGCTCCCTTAGTATCCTGGGATGGATTCCATCTGGTCCCATCACTTTGTCCACCTTCAGTTTTTCAAGTTGCTCATAAACACTCTCCTCCATGAACGGCGCAGAATCTACTCCATTTTCTCGTGTAACTTTGCCAGACAATCTCGGTCCTTCTTCAGAATTTTCTTCTGTGAACATAGAACAGAAGTATTTGTTTAGCACATTTGCTTTTTCCTCATCACTCTCCACATATCGGTTCCCAGCATCTTTTAGTTTAGCAATTCCATTTTTCACCATCCTCCTTTCACTAATATATCTGAAAAAATTTTTGTCTCCCTTTTTTACATTTTTAGCCATTTGTTCTTCCGCCTGTGCCTTCGCCAAACGTATCTCTCTCTTGGCTTCTTTCAGTTTCACCCTGTAGTCCTTTCTGTACTCCTCTTCTTGGGTTTTTTTATATTTCACGAACGCCAACTCTTTCACCTTTATTTTCTCTGCCACTAGTTTGGAGAACCATATCAGCTTCTTTTTTCTCTTGTTTTTATTGATTTTCTTCACATAAAGGCCTGTAGCCATTTTTATCGCTCCTTTCAGCTTAGACCACTGTCTTTCCACTTCTCTTATGTCCTTCCATCCTAACAGCTCTTTCTTCAGGTACTCTCCCATTGCATTAAAGTCCGTATGTTTGAAATCTAGGACTTTAAGTATCGTGCGGTCGCTCTCCACTTTAGCTGTTATATCAAACCAAACCATTTCATGATCGCTACTTCCCAGGTGAGCACCCACTTGAACATTAGAGATACTCTCTCCATTTGTGAGGACCAGATCCAATATCGCTTTTTCCCTCATGGGTTCCGTCACCATTTATCTGAGCAGAGCCTCTTAAAAGGCATCCACCCTACTTCTTTCCGATTCTGCAGATGGAACATTCCAGTCCGCATCCGGCAGGTTGAAATCTCCCAACAGCAGAACCTCCTCTTTCCTTCCAAACGTTTGGATATCCACAATCAGATCCTTATCAATTTGCTGCGATTGAGTTGGAGGTCTGTAGATTACACCCACATAGATAGAAGTTCCATGTTCTCTTTTCAGAGTGATCCATATCGCTTCTTCCTCTCCCCAGGTCCCTTGCATTTTGGTCGCTTGGATATTGATCTTTACATAGAGAGCTACTCCTCCACCTTTTTGACCATCTCTGTCCTTCCTAAAAAGATTATATCCCGGTATGTTTGCATCCCATCCATGTGATTCACTGAACCATGTCTCTGTGATAGCGACAATATCTAGATCTGCCTCTAACATCAGGGCTTGCAGATCATGAACTTTGTTGCTTAGACTGCGAGCATTTGTGGTTATCGCTTTCCAGCTATTTTTCAGCAGTAATCTCCTTTTTCGTATAGATTTATTTTTGTTTCACTTTCCGTTGCAATACTAAGAAATGAGTTGCTGATATTGTTTATGTTGCAATCTTTACTACTATCACATCTTTTATTTTGCCGGGGGTGGTCTCTATAATTGTGTTTCATATATACACCACCCCCATCTTCTAGTTTAAATGCCTAGAAACATATTGCCTAAATTTCTCTGCAAGGTTTCTTTTTCCTGCTGTAGTAATATGTAGCCCATCAATGCAATATAACTTCTTGTCATTCTATGTATTTCCCCATCCTCCTATGTACCTGAAGCCTTCTTGATGATACCAGGCTTTGAGCCATCTATTAAAGTCATCTGTGTTTGCTCTCCCTTTCCATATGTAGGCAGTATTTCAGAAAAAGCTAAAGTCTTTACAAATGGTTTCAAGCCCTCACAAAGCTCCCGAAAAGCTTTCTGTGCTGCAAGTGTAGAGTTGTTGGCCAGGTCATTTGTTTCCAGATGGAGTTAATCTGAGATTCCAAATTAGATAGAAGTTGTGCAGCAATCTAGTTTTATCTGGATTTATAGGATATAATTATGCCTCGCAAGAAAGCCTTGAGCAAATCCCTTAAATTAGTCCAGTTAGTTTGATCTACAATGTTGAATAGGAAAAATTCTTTAATACTATTGTTGATGAGATCCACAAATTCAGGATCATCTAGAAGAGTGGAGTCAAATCTCCAACAAGGTTTCAAAGATGGTGGACCAATGTTGGTAAAATCCATGCTGATCAGGGCATGGTCGGACACAGTGATGGGATGAATGTCCATATTTGAAACCCAGGGCAGTAAGGACGCAGATACCAGAAAGAAGTCAATTCTTGAGAAGTAAGAATGTGGTGAAGAAAAAAAAAGTGAATTTGTGTGTAGTTGGATGGGTAAGTCTCCATGGATCACATAGATTCAATTGTTGTTTTATATCTAACTAGTATTTAAGCCCGTTACATTAACGGGTGCTAGAATAGATGTGTACACTTTTAGCACAAGGGGTCGCTGAGGCATTTCTTTCTTTCTTACTTTATGTTTTTTATCTCTCTCCCTGCCCCCCTTTCTTTCTGTCTCTGTCCCCCTGTGTGTCTTTGTCTCTTCACTGGCACCCTGTCTTACTGTCTCTCTCCCTGGTTGTCTGTCAGTCTTTCTTTGTTTCTGTATCTTTTCCCTTCGCGAGTGTGGAGCAGTTGTAGGCACGCAAGAGCACTCCTTCCGGCCACGGACATACGGAACACGCAGGTAGGAGTGTGCGTGCACCGCTTAGGGTTTTATTATGTAGTCATTAAGCCTGTTACATTAACGGGTCCTAGAATATATGTCTGTCTGTCTCCCTCCCGCTGATTCTTTCTCTCTCCCTAGCCCCCTTTCTCTGTCTGTCTTTCTGTCCCTCTCCCTGCCCCTATGTCTTTCTTTCTTTCTGTCTACCTCTCTCCCGCTGTCTGTCTGTCATTTTTCCCCATTTCCCTGTGCAGCAGCATTTCAATTCCACTTCCCTATGCAGCATTTCAATCCCATTCCCTCCTATCCCCCCCTTTCCTGTGCAGAAGCAGCAGCGGTATTTCCCTTCCCCTCCAAGTCCCTGTATAGCAGTAGCAGCATTTTCCCCCACCCCCCTTTCCCTTCTCTTACTGCGATCTGCTCTTCTCTTACCTGCTCTGTTCGGCCCCTTTTACTGCCATTGTTCTGCTGATCTGGCCTGCTCCTGACCCTCCCACCACCGACAAACCTCCGGGCTCCAGCCGCATAGGCAGCACTTTAAACACGCTGCTTCGCGGCCTTATACTGCTGATTTCCTCTCCCGTGTCTGTCTCCGATGATGTCATCAGAGACGCGGCAGTAGAAGGGCACGAAGCAGCGTGTTTAAAGTGCTGCCTACGCCGCTGGAGCCGGGAGGTTTGTGGAGGGTCAACGGGTGGAGCGGGGCTGCTCTCCACCACTCGGTTGCTGCCACTGTCCCACAGGGCTGCGAGTGTGTTGTAGTCGTGCATGCACACTTCTTCAGGCCACGGACACACGGAAACGCAAGTGGAAGTGCGCATGCGTGGCTTAGGGTTTTATTATAGAGATAATGCTATCCAAACCTTAGTACACTTGTGCGGAGCAGATGATGTTCTATCCAACACAGGATCCAGAACAAGATTAAAGTCTCCTCCAATAATTGACGGAACTGCGCCCATAGCAGTAATTGAGTTTGCCAGGTCGTGGAAAAAGTCAGGGCAGTCTTTATTAGGAGACGTATACGTTAAATATAGCAAAAGAAGAGTGTTGAAAGGAGAGAGTGACTCTCACCCATCTGCCCTCAGTGTCAAAGCTTGGTCAGTGACTATAAGGTCAGGATGTTTCCTTATAAGTAGAATAACCCCATTTTTCTATCTTTGGCAGGTGAAAAAAAGGGGGGTAGAGCCCAGTTGCATGTAAATTTGGAGGCTTCCAGTGCATTGAGATGCGTTTCTTGCAGAAGGACAACGTCCGGGTGGAACTGGGATATATAGTGAGATATTTTAATCTTTTTCAGTGGGTTATTCAAACCTTTCACATTAAGCGAGATACATTTGAGAGGCATTATATCAGAAAACACAGTAAAAGCATATACTGTACATGTGTTCAATGCAAAAGCAGCACATTGTGAACTCTATGCAAAATTACAACCATGTGGCATAAAGAGTAGACCAACGGGTCAGTGAGTGAAGAAAAAGAACAAGCATGAAAGAACATCAGCAAAACATGGCAATAACAGTCCAATTATAATGAATACACATCTAGTTAAGAATACATAAGGCAGGCAAAAGTTAGATAGCTCTAAGTCTAATAGATGTTGGCATTGTCATCTTGAAGCAGAGAATTTAGATCATTTATTGTTCTATTGTCCATTTGTTATGGCTTTTTGGAAATCAATTTGGAGCTAAATTAATTATTTATTAGAAAACCCGGTAGCATTGACATTTGATACTATATTATTTGGCATGTCAATGAGGACAAAGAGTCAGATATCTTCAAATAATAACAAGCTTTTACTTATAATGACAAGAGTCACCATACAACAAATTACATGTAATTGGAAAAACTGGAGTAGATTGAACTATAATTTTTGGTGGAACTCGTTATACCTTATATAAAAAATGGAAAGAACAATATCTACACAGAAGGGGTATTTAAGGAAGTTTCAAGATATATGGGAGCTGTTAACAAAATATTGTTCTGAATAGATATTATTTTTCCCTTAAAATTACAAGTTCAATACTGGGGGAGGGGGTGAATTTTAGTTTATTATTTAACAATATAAGAATGATAGGGGGAATTTTTGTTTTAATTCTTTATTCATTTTCAAACTTACAATAAGTGTGATAATATGTCCAAACAAATGAACAATAAATATGTCACTTAATAATCATCAATGGTACAAATGATATGCAATTATCTCCCACCCTTCCCACCCTTTCCTATCATATAATAAATACCTTATACAATATGTAACAATAAAATTATCCCCTCCCCCCTCACAATTGAACTTGTAAATTTAAGGGGAAAAATATCATCTAATCAGTACAATACATTGTTAATGGCTCCCACACATCTTGAAATTTTTTATCAAATATTTGCTATGTAAGGGTGGGGATGGAGGTAAGTTATATGATTTGGATTATTGCTGATTATTAAGTGTTCTATTTAATGTTAAAATGTTTTAACTCACTGTCACACTTATTGTAAGATTTAAAAAGAATAAAGATTTTATTAAAAAAAAGAATACATAAGGCAGTAACGGTATACATGAGCAATGAAAAGAAAATCCCTGAAGAAGGAGAGAAACGATAGAGAAGGGTACAGATAGTAATGTCCACATGGGAAAAGGAAGGGATCGAGGTGAGAGATACAACATTAAGGAAAGGGCAGATTTGGCAAGTCAAACAACATGAAAGCATTGAATAAATAATATATGCTGTAAGAAAGGATCAAGCAGATTGGAGAAGATAGTATGTAAAAGGAAAGAAATATAGGTGGAGTAGTCATGAATGATGGGTTTTGATAGGAAGCAAGGAAAATTACAGTTAGGAAAAAAGGGGAAATACTGTCAGACTAATATTGACAGAAACTACAAAAAATAAAGAGAATAGGAAGAAATTCAGTAAGGATAAGAAATAAAGTAGAAAATACCAGAAGTGAGCAAAGAGCCGAGTAGGCTCGATAACACCTGTGTGAGGTCTAGAAACAGCACAACGACATTCAAGTAGCATCAATAGTGCTAGGAGAGATGGATTCCAGGTAATCACCGAGCAGGTTTGGGTCTGTAAAGTCCTTAGTGCGGTTCTGTATGATGACCCTCAATCGAGCTGAGTAAAACATCCGAAGTGAGCGTTAAGGACTTTGAGGCAAGGTCTGTATTCCAGCAATTGTTTCCACAGGCATGCAGATGTCTTGCTTAAATCAGGAACAAACATCAGATTTTGCCCTTCAAACTTCAACGGTGTCTTCAATTTAGCTTTTTGCATGATCTCGATAGTTTGATTGAAATGAAGTCTCGGGAAGTTCTCATAAGTCTCGGGGAGTTCTCATAAGGCATATGCTGGGAGTTGATGCTGTGAGCAGATTCAATCTTGAATGTTATGTCGAGCAAGGCAATTAAAGTTTGGCCTTCCCTTCCCTCCGAAAGACCAAGAATGCGGATATTCCTCTTGTGGGCTCTATTATTTGCTATATCCAGGTCTTTTTCAAGCTGCACCACACGTTTAAAATGGCACTGCAAATCCTTAATGTTCTTGTTCGTGTCGTGATGCTTAGTCTCAAACAATTCCACATGCGTGCAAAAATGGAGGAGATCTATTTTCATGGTAGACACATCCTGTTTAATGTCTTCGATGTTAGTGTTTGTTTCAGAAATCATGTCCTTTAAAGCAAGAATCTCCTTTATTAGTGTAGTCATCTGAACGTCCTCCGATTTCAAGGCCTATTTAGAGGGAGAGGGAGGATCAATTTTCGCTCATTTACCAACCTTGGATGCTGACATCTTTTATCCAATGAAAGAAAGTGTGTCCAGCACACACTGCTATTATTTTGAACAAAGAGATGTCTATGTTGAGGCAGTGTATTCTCAATTTTAAAGCGGTATTTTGCCGGAGCTCAAATTCAAGCTGCCATTTCTCACTAGCTTGAATTTGGA
Source organism: Geotrypetes seraphini (assembly GCF_902459505.1). Lineage (NCBI taxonomy): Eukaryota > Metazoa > Chordata > Amphibia > Gymnophiona > Dermophiidae > Geotrypetes > Geotrypetes seraphini. The sequence goes on along the minus strand of NC_047095.1, from coordinate 105,812,862 downwards.
GGCTGTAAATATACTGTAAATATACTGTATATATACTATGTTCCTTTCAAAAATAGATGTTCCTCCACTCCTGAATTTAGATGTTTAGCATGAAATGTCCAAATTCAGAATTAGAAATCCTATCAAAATATTCATCTTTATCTTTTTAACATAGATCAATATCAGGGATCTTAGTCCCTCCTTGAGGGCCGCAATCCAGTCGGGTTTTCAGGATTTCCCCAATGAATATGCATTGAAAGCAGTGCATGCACATAGATCTTGTGCATATTCATTGGGGAAATCCTGAAAACCTGACTGGATTGTGGCCCTCAAGGAAGGACTTTGAGACCCCTGATCTATATGAAGCAGATTTATTTTGCTTTTTATTATAAAACCTTGTGGTTGGAGATAATGAAGGTGGAGTAGAGGGTTTTACAAAGGGATTATTGATGTGCTCTGCTATACAGAGTGATAAATTATCTAGAAATTTTACAAATTAGACTGTTCTGGAGAGATAATTTGTAAAGATCACACCGATTGAAATCTGAGAAAGTATCCATGACAGCATGAACACATAAACTGAGGAAACTAAATTGACTTTTCCATCTTTTCTATTATCATAAAATGTTATGCTATTATACTATTAGGTCCTTTTACTAAGGTGCACTAACCAATTTAGCATGCACAAACTGATTTAGTGCACACTATTTGAATTAGTGCATGCTAAACGCTAATGCATGCTTGTTAGTCTATAGATGCGTTAGCATTTACCGTACACTAATTTGAATTGCGCGTGCTAAATCTGTTTGCGCATGTTAAATCAGTTAGTGCACCTTACTAAAAGAGGGGGTATATGATAAAAAGCATATATACTGGGTGTACATGATGTGCGGTATAATAGGGGATGGTTCCTTGAGATAACCTGATGGTGAAACATGTCAGTTAGTGTCCCTGCTGACAAATGATAAAAAAGCTAAGTAAAGTTTATACTTTAAAGTTCAAAACTTAATTATGATGAAAATCTGTATTTACCATAAAAGTGTATTTAGTTTATTATAAGTGTTCTATTAAAGTGACAAATGGAGAAGTGAGTGCCTATATACCCAGAGATAAGATGTTTCCTGGGCTGCAATACTGAGGTCTTAAAAATTATGAAATATCGGATATTAAATTCAAACTGTAATATTTAATGAGTCTATATATGCTGCATGCACAAAATATATAGCCATAAATTTCTGCACACTTTTTTACACTATGTTCTGCATAACTATTGAAATCAAATTTTTATTTATTTGAAATATTTGATTTCAAATAAATAAATATTTGAAGGCACATTATTCATAAGGTTATGTTTAAAAGTAACATCCTATATTTTAAAATAAATGCAGATGTCAGGAGGAGATATCCCTTAAGACTGAACATCAGAGTCCAATGGAGACCACAATGTATCCTCATAGGTGTTGGTCAGCTAGAAATAGGGTGATCAGTTCAATTTCAAGGTCTTTACTCATTTACTTTGTGTAAATACACAGGTCTGAAGTCCAGTTTAATTCTTAATTATTTTTGCCCAAAGCTCAAATATTAAGTTCAATAGCATCATCAAGAACTCTATATCATCCTGTCTCAGTTCTCAAGTGTAACAACTTGAGTGGCAAGTGAGAGCAATATCAGAACAGAAACTGTTTCATGGAATCTCATCTTGTTCTGACTTTATTGATGCTCTGTGACATCCTGCAGAATACAGCTGAGCATCAATGTATACTTAGAAATGACCCACCAGTAGAACCACAACCAGGATACCATAAGGATGGGGACATCATGATTGGGGGCCTTGTAACTGTGACAAGCTTTTATCTAAATGAAGGTCCATTCCTCTCAACTCCTCAATCATTTTCTGGAAATAGCTTGTAAGTAGCATCATGGCTTAACGCCTTATGTGAGATATGCTTTTGAATTTTATTTTGGATGCTTCTTTCATGAATTGCAGATATAACTAACATTTATTAGAGGGATATTTGTATGTGGAAGGTCAACTTGAAATATTACCTTATTCCCAACTACTGTATAATTTGAAAAACAATAAAATGGGTAGGATAACATAAGTAGGAAGATCAAGGGAGAGCCAGAAAATGGTGGTTTTTTTGTAGTTTTCTGTGTACTATATTGGAATATAAGTTTTATACTGTGTTTTTTTTTATATTGCCAATCCATATTACAGAAAGAGTACAAACTGTTTTTCCAAGTTCTATGAATACTAGTTCGTATATATAGATTTTTTATTTTTTTCTGCTTATTTTCATTTGCTAATAACTTGAAATGAAATATAATAGCTTATTGACACTCCTTGGACTACCCTTGACCTCACTTTTTTGATAATGTCTAAGGCCCTCTTTTACTAAGGTGCGCTAACCGATTAGCGCATGCTAAATGCTAATGGATGCGTTAGCGTTTAGTGCGTACTAATTCGATTAGCACGCACTAATCAGTTAGTGTACCTTAATAAAAGATGGGTTAAGTGTCAATATTTGTACTGACACGTCCCAGTTAAGTGCTGCACGGTATCACTGAATGGTTGACCTTGAGTGAAATAAGTGGGATGAGTCTTTTATGACCATTTAAATCACAAAATTTATCAGCCCATATCATTTTATTATGCAAACTGTGCTGACATTTAGATACTAAAGAATTAGGGAAATTTTGTGGTTTTAGATTTCAATGAATATTCAGGTTTACGCTTCACTGGTTATGTGCAGTCAGTTGCCAGATGGAATAAAATGCATTATTTTGATACACCAAGCTCCAGCATTCAGTGGTCTTATGCGTGTATAAAAAAGAAGATTATTCCTTATGCAATAAATTAATGCCATACAAACTGCAAGTATATTAAAAACAGTTTAGGGCACTTTCAAAACACTAACCCCCTCTTTTACTAAGGTATGCTAACCGATTAGCACACGCTAATTGAATTAGCACATGTTAAATGCTAATGTGTTCATAGACTAACATGCATGTGTTAGCATTTAGCATGCACTAAATTGATTAGCGCACGCTAATCGATTAGCGTGCCTTAGTAAAAGAGGGGGGTAAGCCCAGACTAGATATATTCCATGTGTTAAAAAAGGAAGCAATATGACTAAAGGCTACCCTGTGTGGTTAACGAGTGATTTGAAGGAAGCTATCAGAGTTAAAGAGAATTCTTCAGAAAGAGGAAGAAGGATCTGACTGAAAATAATTATTTGCAATGCTACTGTATACACAGGCTCTACATGCTAAAAAAAATCCCACTTTATATGATATATAATATACTGTATAATGAACCATCAAACATTTGCATAATCAGTCAATTATATGTGTTAAAGTACTGTGTTCAGATCCACATACCTCAGTGCTCAAAATAAAATCAAAGTGATATCTACAGCAGAGGTTGCTAGATGGGACCATCATAATCGCAGCATAGTCCCATGTTGTGTATCGTGTGTAACTTAACAACCCAGATAAAACAATATACTTATCTGGGAACAATGCAATGTTTCTCTTAATTAGTTTCCTCTGCTGTAGAAGTGAACATCAATTGAAATCACCACAGAATAAATAGAATTCTAGGTATAATCAAGAAGGGTATTACTACCAGAATGAAAGAAGTTATCCTGCCGTTGTATCGGGCGATGGTGCGTCCGCATCTGGAGTACTGCGTCCAATATTGGCCGCTGTACCTTAAGAAGGATATGGCGTTACTCGAGAGGGTTCAGAGGAGAGCGACACATTTGATAAAAGGGATGGAAAACCTTTCATACGCTGAGAGATTGGAGAAACTGGGTCTCTTTTCCCTGGAGAAGAGGAGATTTAGAGGGGAAATGATAGAGACATATAAGATCATGAAGGGCATAGAGACAGTAGAGAGGGACAGATTCTTCAAACTTTCAAAAAATAAAAGAACAAGAGGGCATTCGGAAAAGTTGAAAGAGGACAGATTCAAAATGAATGCTAGGAAGTTCTTCTTTACTCAATGTATGGAGGACACCTGGAATGCGCTTCCAGAGGACATAATAGAGCAGAGTACGGTACTGGGGTTTAAGAAAGGATTGGACAATTTCCTGCTGGAAAAGGGGATAGAGGGGTATAGACAGATGATTACTGCACAGGACCTGGACCTGTTGGGCCACCGCGTGAGCAGACTTCTGGGCAAGATGGACGTCAGGTCTGACCCAGCGGAGGCATTGCTTATGTTCTTATGTTATATTCTTATGTTCTTATGCACACCCGAAGTGGCCTAAACTGGTCCCTCGACTTGAGTTTCGCTCCACATGTCAGCAGGAGGGAATAAACTATGGAACAATAAAAAGCCTAAAATAACTAAACACCCACTTTTACACCTTCAATAAATCTTCTTATTTTTCAATATTATCCTACCATATTCAATGAGCTCTATAAACTGACCTCAAAGGATTTTGGCTCCTGCCTCAGGAGATGACTGGAAAATAATTATCAACAGCAGAATGAATGGCAAGTCAAATGCAAGGCGCTAATAAGGAAGCAAAGATGAGCATGGGTTAATGAGAGAAAGCCAATGGATTTTGTCAAGGGAAATCTTGCTTCGCCAGCCTAATACATTTCTTTGAAGAAGTGAATGAACAGATGGATAAAGATGAGCTGGATGATATTGTGTATTTGTATATTCAACAGGTATTTGATAAAATACCTCATAAAAGACTTCTGAGGAAATTGGATTGCCATGGATTAAGAACTGGTTGAAAGAACATAAGAATATAAGAATTGTTGCTGCTGAGTCAGACCAGTGGTCCATCGTGCCCTGCAGTCCATTCACGCGGTGGCCCTTAGGTCAAAAAACACAGAGTAGGTTTAAATGGTAAATATTCTCACTAGTGAGGGGTAAATAATGGGGTTCCTTAAGGGTCTGTGCTGGGACTGCTTTTTAATGCATTTATCAATGGTCTAAATATGGGAGTATTTAGTAAAATAATTTAATTTGCTGATGACTCAAATTGGTTCAAAGTTGTTAAATAACAAAAGGACTTTGGGAGACTGGGCATCAAAATGGCAGATAATGTTTAATGAAAGCACGAACAAAATGATGCATGTGAAAAATTGGAAAACAAACTATTGCTACATGTTCTTGGGTTCTATGTTAGGAGTCAGTGCCCAGGAAAGGGATCTGGGTATCATTGTTGAGGATACATTGAAACCCTCAGCTCAGTATGTGGCTGTGGTTAAAAGCAAATAGAATGTTTGGAATTATCAGGAATGGAATGAAAAACAAAGATGAAAAAGTTATAATCTCCTTGTATTGCTCTATGGTACAGCTGCAACTTGAATACCTATGTGGAAACTCTAATACAGCTTGAGTTATCTTGAATACTGTGTGTAATTCTGGCCACCGTATCTCAAAAAAGATATAGCAGAATTAGAAAAGGTACATAGCAAGGCAATGAAGAAAATAAAAGGGATGGGATGATGTCCCTATGAGGAAAGTTTAAAGTGGCTAGGGCTCTTCAGCTGGGAGAGAGGCAGCTCAGGGAAGGTGTGATAGAGGTCTATAAAATACTGAGTGGAGTGTAAAGGGTAGATGTGAATCACTTGTTTATTGTTTCCAAAAATATTAGGACTAGGAGATATGCAATAAAGCAACTAAATAGTACATTAAAAATAAATCTGAAAAATATTTCTTTACTCAATATGTAATTAAAATTTGGAATGAATTTCCAGAACATGTGGTGAAATCAGCTTAGCAGAGTTTTAAAAGATTTGGATAAATTCCTAAAAAAGAATTCCACACACCATTATTGAGATGGACTTTGGAACATCCACTGCTTATTCCTAGGATAAGCAGAATCAAATCTGTTTTATTCCACGGGATCTTGCAATTCCTTGAGTACTTGTGACATGTGTTGGGGACTGTTGGAAATTAGGGTCGATGGACCTTCGGTTTATCCTAATATGGCAAATATGTTACAGAAAATGGCATAAATTGGCACTTGGACATTTTTCTTATCAAAACATCTAAATGCTGATTTCTAGACATCTTGCTAAATTTCTTAACTGCTGTGTTCAAGGAGACATGTTGGAAGTTTGTTATGCACAGTGGTGTACCTAGGGTATGTGGCACCCGGGGCCCATCATTTTTTTGACACCCCCCACCCTCCCATGTAAAAAAATATTTTTTGTAATAACCATGAAATGGAATAAAAGTCAGAATAGAAACAGGCAGTGAAAATTTTCTTTTATTGAAACTCATATATGTAACCATTATTCCAAACATAACATAACATAAATTATGTCTGAATTGTCATGACATCAGAAGTACATAAGGAATAGTTGCAGGTGATGCTTGGGACACTTCTGATTGTGTTAGTTCAGTTTTATGTGTTTTTGTAATAAAAGGGTTTTTATTTCTTTTTTAAGGTTTTGTAGTCTATGGTCGAGGTCAATAGGTTGTAGAGTTGGGGGTCGATTGTTGCAGCTTGAATGGCTAGGAGGTTGCCAAACAGTTTTTTCTTTTGAGGTTTTTGGTTGGAGAGTGTGTGAATGGTGCGTGAGTTCTCCTATGTCTGGTTGAGGTGGATTGAATTATTTAGCTGAAGAAATTAGTTACCCCTCCCATTCCACACACATTAATTATCTTCCATTTTTGTTCCCATTATAAAAAACACTAAAAGTTCCCAGAAAAAAATACATTAAAATAAGAAGTGAAAACAAAGGCCCCTACAGATGAGAACATAACATAAGAATAGCCTAACTGGGTCAGACCAATGGTCCATCATGCCCAGTAGCCCATTCTCATGGTAGTCAATCCAGATCACTAGTACCTGGTCAAAACCCAAAGAGTAGCAACATTCCATGCTACCGATCCAGGGCAAGCAGAGACTTCCCCCATGTCTTAATAACAGACTATGGACTTTTCCTCCAGGAATTTGTTCAAATCTTTCTTAAAACCAGCTACGCTATCTGCTTTTACCATAACTTCTGGCCACTTCATTTTTAAGCTTAGATCTTTCCTTCCAAACAGAGACCTTGCTAGATGTCAAATACAGCACAAGGTAACTTCACACGGACTTAGCTGTACAGGAAATGTGAATCTCCTCATACACCCACTATATAGTGCAAAAATGTGGAAAGGTCTGTTTTTTTCTTTAATTCACTACTTAGCCTAATGCCACACAAGCAGCGCTGTTACAAACATATTCTGTAGGTCAATGCTAAGGATAACAAAGTTTCCTTCCTTGGACCAGAAGGAGATACTGATAAACCACTGGAAGAGATCCCAAAACAATACCCAAAGACCCACTCAGTGTGTGAACCAGTTGAGTGTAGTGGACTAACTGGGGGGGTGGAAATGGGCCCGGAGTTTGCTCAGCAGAATTTCACAGACCACCTCTTCCTCTCAACACATTGACACGCTGCCACCACCACCACTAGGAACACCTCACTGGGTAGGCCAGCTATGCTATAAACTTTATAAAACACATTATTATATTTTCTTATAAAGCACATATTTTAACTGATCTCTCTGACATCCTCAGCCTTTCCATTCACAAAAATAGAAGGAAGAAAAGTTCCCATTTCCTGCTGTCTCATGTCCCCGGCCTATACAATATTTTTTTTCTGCAGACCCTTCAAAAGTCTGATCAAATCCTCGTTTCACTTGCATTATAAAGTATTGAGGATGCCATCTCTCCCCAATCCCAGGTCCTAAAGTCAAAGACAGTAGTGCAAACTAGTGCTGCCCAATTCAGGAAAAAAAATTCGATTCGATTCAGCCTATTGAATTGGTTTTTCGATTTGATTCGATTTTCCTGCCCAATTGGGTGTTTGTTTGTTTTTTCCAAACATCCTGGTGGGTTTATTTTATAGCTTTTTCACCCACCTTTGGCTTCTCCTAACCACACTGGCGTTGTGGTGTAAATAAAATAAAGAAACAAAAAGGACTTTTCCTCTCTTTTAAATCCTAGCTCATGTTTGCGGTCTAAAACCAGCTCTGGCAGGATACACATTTCAAATCTGACATATTGTAATCACAAAACAGAAAATAAAATTAGTTTTTCTACCTTTTGTTGTCTGGTTATTTTTCAAATCTTGTTGGTCCAAGGCTCTGGTTGTCTTCTGATAACTTGCTTGCCAGGGTCTCCTTCTTCCTTCTGTCTGCATGCTAACCATCCATCTGCCATCTCTGAAAAAATGTTTACAATTTTTAAATAATCAATAAACGTCCTGTTATCCAATTTATGTGTTTTTCAAAAAATTTATTTAAAAAATTGTATCAAAGTCACAGTGATCTTGCTGTCTCAAATAACTGAGTGTGAAAAAAATCACAATGCTGTCAATAAACTGAAGAGGCTATAAATGACATAGAAATAACAGCCACAAAGGTTGAGGGAGGATCCAAGATGGCTGCACGCTAGGTCTGGCGTCTCTTACCTCTCCCGAGGGGCCGGTTAACTCCTTGATATTCTTTATATATTTGATTCCTCTACGGAGCTTTTTGCGTCCTGATGCCACATACCAAAAGGAAGGGGGTTCTGAGAACGGCTTCCTCCCAGCTCAGAACCTCTACACCGGTACAGCAACAAACCCTGGAGAGGTTTCTGAGCCAGCTTACAACCTCGGAACCAAGAGAAGAGGGCCCTGCTGCAAGTCTGGACGATGGAGCGTCCAGCTTCCTAGGGCATGAAATTTCACTGTCCCCTCCGGTATCCAGCGTACTGCCGTGTCCAACGTCAACGCGGGTTGCCCCGACAGAGAGTCCAGGGGCGGAAGTCGCGGATCTGGACTTGAGTTTGGAGGAAGGAGCGCCCGTGGGAAGGACAGCTGAGTAACTGACTTTGGGAGCCCCTGCGAGTTCATCGCTGCTTCAGACTCCCCCAGTGGTAACTCTAGAGACCATTTGGCAGGCCTTGCAGAGCCTCGACAGCAAGCTTACAGGATCAACATTAGAGGTACTTAATCTCTCAAAGAAAGTGGATAATTTATCTAAAATAATTTAACAAACTAAACATGACTCTGCTGAACAAATAACCTGTGTTAAATCTGAAGTTAAAGACTTAAAGGCAATAACATCAACGTTGGTTAAAGATAAGACATATGTGCATACTAAATTGGAACAATTTGAGAATTTTAATAGGAGACTAAATTTACGAATACTAAATTTTCCAAAATCATCGACATTAAATCCTCTTGACTACTTTAAAAAATATCTGATCGAAATTCTTAAAATTCCTCGACAATCTATTCCTCCTATAAATAAAATTTATTATATTCCTACTGCTATGACTAAGGCTGATGAAGGAGGAAATTTGGTGGTGGAAAAAAATTTGACTGCAATGTTAGAGGAATCCCTTTCTGATGTTAAGGAAAGGGGAACGCTCTTAGTCTCCATGGTGTTTGAACAAGACCTAAACCTTATAATGAAACTTTACTTTCGGAATTTAAATCAAGAATTTTCAGGACAAAGAATTTGGATTTATCCTGATGTATCTAAGATAACACAGGACCGCAGAAAAGAATTCCTTTCTATGCATGATGAGACTAAAAGTTGGGGGGCTTCCTTTCTTTTGGCATACCCTTGTAAATGTTTGATTCGATATTTGGGGATTAAGTACACTTTCTTTTTACCATCACAATTGAGAGACTTTCTAGACCTTAAAAAGATCTCTAAAGATAAGTAATATATATGATCTGTTGGATTTATGATAAGTGGGGTTGTTTAACGTAGTCAGCTTTCTGATAAAAGTTTTTTGATTGTATTTCTCTCCATGGAATGTATTGGATTCCTCCTTCTTTTTTCTTGATTTTGAGGTCTAAGAAGGATGATAATTCAAATGCTGCATTTATAATTTTGTTCGTTATGTTGTTATTTCCTATCTGTATTTTTTTAACAAGTGTATTACTTGTGATAATTTTCAAATTAATTAAAAAAAAAAGAAATAACAGCCACAAAATGGAAGAATACTTATCTTAAATGCCTGACGGTGGCCTCACTGTTTTACTTAGAGCTGTGTCACTGTAATCTGGGTTTCAAATTGTGCTATGCATCTCCTGGCTCTAGGTATTGTCCTCTCCTCATGGGTCCATCCTGTTTTGAAAATTTTAACATGACTTGCTGATAATATTGTCCCCTTCGGTTGAGGTGGAGGACATCCCCCTTGAAGAAGCTCTAAGGGAAACAGACAGGCCTCCATCATGCCATTTAAAATAAGTGTTCTTCCATTTTGTGACTGTTATTTCTAACTCATTTACAGCCTCTTTAATTTATTGACATCATTGTGATTTTTTTTCAGAAGTTATTTGAGACAGCAAGATCACTGTGACTTCGATACAAATTTTTTAAAAATAAGTTTTTTGAAAAACACATAAATTACATAACAGGATGTTGATTAATTATCAAAAAATTACAAAAATATTTTTTTCACATACTGGTATCACAACGAGATTGTTTTTAAAAAAATTATTTATAACTTCTTTCTTATTACAATCAAGCATAATAATTACAACTTGAATACAGATAAATTACATCATAGTGGAAATAAAAAATCTGAAAAAAAGGAAACAATACTATTCAGATATTAATCCCCTTGTTTACTAACCCCCTCTTATACTAAGGTGCGCTAACTGATTAGCGTGTGCTAATCAAATTAGCACAGTCAAAACACTAATGTGTCCATAGACTAACAAGCATGCGTTAGCGTTTAGCACACGCTAATCAATTAGCGCACCTTAGTAAAAGAGGGATTTAGTCCACAATATTTGAGAAAAATCAACAGGAAATTAAACCTCAATTAGAATTAACATACAATATAAGAAAGCGGTAATACTCTGCATAACCTAAAGCTGGTAGAGCAAGTTACACATCATTTGTTATGAATACTCCTCTTTCCTTTGATTCAATAAACTCTAACAGCTGTTTGGGTTCAAAAAACAGGAAATTCTTGGTCTGATAGGTAATAAAATATTTTACTAGAAATTTTAACAAAAATATTCACCCAAGGCCAGGATTCTTGGCCTTAATGCCAAAAGTTCATTCCTCCGCCTCTGGGATTTTTGAGACATGTCTGGAAATATACAAATTTTAAAGCCCAAAAACTGATCATTTAAATGCTGGAAATGCAATTGCAATATACAGTATATTCCCTATCACTTTCCAAAGCTAAGGTAAGTAAAAGGGTTCTCCTTTCTGTTACGACCTCCAGTGAGTTCTCCAAAAAAGTTGTTAAATCCATATCTACCCCTTTATCTCCTTGAATCTCATTAGGAGTGGAAGCTTAAGGTAATTGACTCTAAGAATAGGAGGTAAATTTTCTGGTGGAATACATAATATAGAAAAATGGGGAAACTCAATGATCCACAGTGAAAATAATCTATCGATGAAAACAAAAACAAAAAACTGTGGATACAGATGTTCTGGAGATAATTTATTATACACTGACATATAAAAACATGAAAATTCAATTTAAAAAGTACAATGATAAAAAATACAATGTTAAAAATCCAACAGTGTAGGGTCTGGTTGGATTTTTATCACTGTATTTTTTTATCATTGTACTTTTTTAATTGAGTTTTTATATGTCAGTGTATAATAAATTATCTCCAGAACATCTGTATCCACAGTTTTTTGTTTTTGGAATACATATTTCTATAAGGTATTCCTAATCATCTGAATGGGAGAGATCATGAGGGATTTAAAAAAATTCAAAAGTATCAAATTATTTTTTCTTAGTTGGCTTTCAAAAATCTCTATTTTAGAAAAGAAATAAAAACCATAATATTTAAAAAAACCCTGATACCCAACAATCAAAACCAACCAAACACCTCTCTACTCTCTAAAACAACCTAACATTACAAGAACCACCTCATCTCTACAAATCAATCTAACTATTCTATAATTCCTCTGGAATTGACAAGATAGATCCTTTATGTAATCCGCCTTGAACCGCAAGGTAACGGCGGAATAGAAATCACTGATGTAATATAATGTAATGCAATTTTCCTTGAAAAATAATATCTTTCCTTTACCAGTTCAAATTGTATCTGTTTCATTTCAGAGAGTTTTGTCTCTTGCTTCTCCACTTTTTCTTTTACTTGAGTAATAGCCAAATCCTATTGCTCCACTTTGGAGAAGATAGTCACATAGTCAGTAGATAATGTAGAAAAAGATAACTTTAGATTAGCGTCCATAATAGATATGGCTTGCCACAGTGCCTCCAAGTCTATTTTAGCAGTTTTTACAACACCTCAAATTGTAAGGTGGACCCTCAAGAAGCACTTAACACCTCTGCCCTGGTGCTGGACTTTTGTTGAACTTCTCCCTGCTCTCCCTCTACTATTGAGGCTAGTGCTGGGCTCCCTCCTAAGCCAGTGTCCAAAGATTCCATCCTGAGGATTAACAGCCCCAGCTCTCTTTCCACCAGTCTACTTCTGAGTTGGGATGGTATCATCCACTGCTCTGGGCTCAGTGATGCCCTTTCCGTATGCATGTGTTCACTCAAAGAAATCAGGCTCTCCCCCAATTTAGGAAGTACAGATTTGCCTGGTCTGGAAAAAGCCTCTGCAATCATCAACTGCACTAATTGTTGCTGGGTTACCACCGCTAGAGGGTTAGAATGAAGGGCCCCTTCCTCTTCCCCATGTCTCAGACAGGGGAAGACTAACAAGCAGTATTGGCAGAACAAGGTAACAGAGCTCCCTTCTCAAGTGTCCACTTCTGATACATCTTCATTTTTCAGAACTCTAACAATGAGGTTTTTGACCCATGATAAGAACCCTAACTCCACTAGATTGTCATTGCAAAAATTCCAGTATTTTTACAAAGGGGAAGCTGAGGACTTTTCTCCTCATTGTGCTCATTGATATCATTATTAGTGTTTAATTTTGGTTGTAACTTTGGAGTGATTGCACACTGTTCCTCTTTTTTATTTGATCACTTTGTAAGATGAGCAGAGAAATGGAGACAATGATGTCCAGTGATTAAGGCTGTTTATCTACAGAGAAGATATACATTTTCCTGCCATGACCTGAAAATATGGTGGGTATGAGCTGAAGAATAGAGAAAACACAAAGGAATGGGAGAGAAATTAAATAATCCTGAAGCATACACTTTTCTATCTTATTATCAAATGAACTTGTAAAGCTTGCAAATAGCATCATTTCTAATCCTAATCCTATTTCCCTTTTTTCTTCTATTAATGTCTGTTTCTGTATCTTATGGTTTGATGCAAATGTCATATCATCTATCATTTATTGTCCTCGAAGTCCTATATTCTTGAACTATTACAACTTCCTGGCTTTTGTGTCTGCGGTGGAGGAGATCAACAACAGCTCAGAACTCTTACCCAACCTCACACTGGGATTCCATATTGATGAACCTTACAACAATTTATTATTAACTTATAGAGCTGCTATAAATATATTTTCAGGAATGGAAACCGGGATCCCAAACTACAGCTGCAAAACATCTGGTCCATTGGCTGCTATCATTGAAGGTTTTTCAACTGAGCAATCGATTGAGTTTTCCAGCCTGTCCAGGATATACAAGTACCCACAGGTGGAGAGATATCTCAATTTTACTCCACACCCTCTTCAAACACTCTTTTTTACCCTCTTTATCAAGATGTTCTGCTGAGCAGTGCGAGCTAAATGCCAAATTGCTCATTGGATTAGAATAAGCATCTTGACATTTAGCCCACTCTGCTCAATAGTGTAGTTTGATGAAAGTGGGACTAGAGAAATCAATATTCAGGAAACACCAAATCAAATTATTAACCATTCACACTTAACTTTGACAAACTGCAGAATTGAAATGGTGATTTCAAAATAAAAAGTTGTAAACAAAGACAGTAATTCAATGCAGAAAAGACTATCCCCAAAGGTAATCTAATTCAGGACAAGAAAAGAAAAAAAATTGGATCAACAACAGCAGTGCAAGTCTCAAGTGGAAGGGGATGCTTCCTTTTACTATGCTCTCTCTCTAGATCTCAATACTCTTCTTCTGCTAATGTATACCATCTGGCTTTAACATCTCATGCTTTTTCTCCTCTGGTCTTTACAGTAGAGTAATTCTCTGAATATTTGATAAAGAAATGAATGTCATCTTTTTATAACCAAATTAAATCTGTTATTTTCAACAGATCAGCTATAGTTCAGGAAATCTTATCATGAGTGACACAGAAAAGTTTCCTTATTTCTACCAGACTGTCCCCAGTGAGCTGTATCTCTGTGCTGGGATAGTCAAATTATTGAAGCATTTTGGCTGGACCTGGGTTGGTATCATTGCATCTGATGACGAAAACAGCATGAGGGCTGTGCAGATCCTGAGTGATGGGATTGAGCAGAATGGAGATTGCATTGCATTCATAGAAACATTTCAAAATTCTGCATTTTTAATGTATGAAAATCTGCAAAGAATTTACAAAAGCATCAAAACATCTTCAACTAAAGTGATTATTTTGTATTGTAATAGACACTACACAGAGTATATAAAACAAACAATCATTTGGGAAGCATCTGGTAAGGTCTGGATCATCAAATCTGAATCACTATTTTTCTTTCCCTCGTACCACAGTAAAAGGAAAAATTCCTTTGTTTTCACTATGACAAAGAAGAATATTCCAAGCTTTCACAAATTTGTCCGTGAGGTGAATCCTCTTCTGCTTCCAAATGATTCATTCATAGATATGTGGTTTGAGGACCTGTGTAATGACCGGTGCCCCAAGAGCATCCAAAGATCCTGCAGCAGTGATAAAACATCTGCCTACCTAATACACTGTGATGTCATAAACTCTGGAGACAGTTATAATGTATACAATGCTGTGTATGCCCTGGCACACGCACTGCACAACATGGTCTCTTCTAGATCTGAAAACACAAAGTGGAGTGAAGAAAGTGAGAAGTTTTTTGATGTTTTCCCATGGAAGGTAATATCCTATTTTAGAGAAATGTGATTTTCAGAAAAGAAGTAATGGTATATCATTGTGAAGTCTCTATCCCAGCAACTCTACTTGAAATAAATCAGAATGAGTATTCACCAATGCAGCAATACAGCCACCAATGATAAAAGTGAGATGGAAAAAGCCCCAACGCACACTGTCCCCTTAAATGTATAAGAGTCAGCAAAAAGGTAATCACTGGTTGTAGGCTATTAAGGTTTGTTCATAAGGGGGATACTGGTTTGCAAGATTTCTGTGGGATTAATTGGGCAGAATAAAAAAAAGAAGCTTCAACTGTGTGCTGAAAGTTGAGCATGGGGCATTGACGCCATTTGTGAAAGCTTCAGGTTTGAAAATAATTCTACATGCAAAATGACACCAGCGCAAGGTTTTAAAATTATAACCAGGATTTATTGAATTATTGGTTCTATTTTCCCATTATTAGATCAAAAGAACAGCATAATTGCTTACGTTGCGCTCATGGGAGATCATCATCGTGGCCAAAGACTGGCCTTCTCACAATGGTCTCGTTTTTCTATCTCATTACAGTCTATTATATAACTTTTGGTTTAGTGACATCATCAAGTTTGACGACCAATAACATTTCTATGGGTGGTCTTAAAGTTTAGACAAAGAAACATTCCTCCATGTTTAAAAGTTATACAAAGTTTTCAGAAAATTACTTTTGATTTCTGAATTAACATTATAACATTCAGGAGAATCTATAATTATTAACATGGTGCTGATAAATTCTCAGCCCTTCCATGCTGACAAGTTCTGAGTCTTAAAGGAAAAAAAAACTCCTAAGCTGACAGATTCAAATTGCACAGCCTTACACAGAAACCTTACTCAGGAGGAAAAATGGGGGGGTTAAATCCCCCTCTCCTCTTCCTGAAGCGTGGGCTTCCAATGCCCCCCTTCTCCCTATTCTTGAGACTGACTCTAATCACTTCCAGATGTTGTGCTCAAGATTTTTTCTTAGTGTTTCTGCTTATAAAACCATTTATATATCACCACATATTACATTCATGGGCCCCAAACATTCATAATTTCATTCATATCTTGGCCATTCATACTTCATACATTTTATATCTCAGTTTGGAATATGGAGTCTAATATGCTTTTCCTAACTGGCCTGAGCACATCTGTTAACAATTAGAACCACGAGGCTAAAGGCGGGAAGCTGAACAAAGAACAGAAACTATTCACTGGCACAAGATGGTGACCTAAGACAGGACAGTTATAGCACATACAAAAGAACCTAAACTGGACTCCATGTAATCATGTAATCATGATTTCCACCACGATTTAGCTCAACAGCAAAGTACACAAGAAAACACCATTCTTTTCCTTATATTAATCTTTAGTGTGTTTTTTCTTCTGGCCTTAGCTACATTATATTTAAATGTTTTATCCACCTGTTTTTCCGTACGCTTCTATTTGGGCGTGGTCCTTAACTAACACAGATGTTTGTCTAACTAGAATTACCCAGAATCATATGAAAAACTGGCGCTACAAAAATACTGCACTATCATGCTTCTGACATCTATTTCATCGTACCATAAACAGCGCTAGCCATGAGCCACGACAATCCCCTCTTGGATATTACTGAATTTATGAAGTAATATTCAGAATTGAGCTCGTGGTCTTATCTGTGGCGCTGGGGTTCACTCAGGGTACGGTTCTTCTTATGGATCAGTGTGTCTGTGCAAGTATATTCTTTTAAATGCCAATTAGATAGCAAAAGCCAGAAAAATGTACTACCTAGGCCTGCAACGGCAGGTGCCTAGAAGATCTTACCCAAAGCTTACTTGAATTCTCTAGTGAGAATGCAAGCAAATCCCATCCACTATCCTAGATAAAACCCATTCAAGTGTACATTTATGTAAGTTGCTGTCTAAACCATATCATATAGGAAACTTACCATTCCAGTGGTAGTTAGACAGTGTCTGTTCTAGGTGCAAGTACAGTCCTAGAGCAGAGACGTCTGTTGTTTTATTCATAGAGGTATTCATGAAACTCCAGTACTTTTAAAGTTTAAAAGTCAGAAAATTTAGAGAAAGTATAGCTAAAGAAAAATAGAACCCTAGATTTCCCTAAGATAAAGAGAACCTCAGTATTACCTAATTTAATTAGTCCCTATGCTCAAAAGTGTTATGTTATAAAACCTTGGAATTAAATCAATAAAGTGTAAAATAATGCACAGTGTTAAGAAAACCCAAATATATGCTTAATATGGAAATGTACTCATGTGCAGATAATGCATGCACATCAGATATAAGTTTTCTTTTTCTGTGTGTGTTGCAGGAACTCATTTCTCAAATTTAAATTAAAATCATTAAAAGGACTGATGATATCAGCTGTTAAACCCAATTAAACAATATTGTGGCACTGTGTTACAGCTTAGAAGCTGCCACTGTGTATAGAAATACAGTCATATGAAATAAAATTTAAAACACAGGATAAACAAAATATTTTCTGAGAACAATGCATGAAGACAATGATAAAGAAAATACAGTTATTAATACAATATCAAAATAAGTCTATGAAATTATGCAAAAGCATAATTAAAGTTCAGAAGCCTAATTCAAATGAAGTGATTTAAAGTAACATGGTTTAAGATAAAGTCTGTTTTTTCGTTCAAAATTTTTTATATGAGTCCAGAAATGTCTTTTGCAAATAGTTTTAGCAACTTGTAAGGTCGGAGTCTCTAAATTTATTTCAGTGAAATTTAAATCATGGCTTTAAAAAGTTCATGCTGCAACGTTTTCATAATTCAAGCTTGGCTTTTCTGTAACTATGGAACTGCTTTTTTCTTTACACCCGTACTGGTACAACTGAAAGGTAAGCACAGCTCATTAGTTGAAGACAAAGGAACACTGAAATTCCCGCCGAAAATTCAGCATCGGAATTTTTCTCTGTGTTCTCCACATCTCTAGTGGTGGAATGTGGTACTGCTGGTCAGTGTAAATCCTGGAAGGAAAGCACATGGTCATTAACAAAAGAACAAAGACAAAAGAAACACATGGCACGTTATCCCCTCTGCAAACTGTACTAATTCTTGTATTGCAGAGTTACAGTCTCTGTGTTGAATTGTTGAAAGGATTCAAAGAAGGTTCTTAACTGAAACACAAAACATACAGATTAAATAGACTTTTTTTCAGGGTCCTGTAGTACCAAAATATGGCCACAGGAAAATTTAAACATGCAGACACATTCTCTACATGGTAAAATTAGACTTTCTTTTTTTCTAACATCAGGGAATTATTCTCAATTCCATATTCTTTATTAGGTTCCTATCCTGAAGAGCTTACTTGTAAAAAGTAAGCAAAATTTCAATTCCGAATTCATCCACTTACATAAAAGTTTATTATAATTGTTCTTTTCCGTTAACTAAGTTAGCAAGCCCTTTGTTTCACATTTATTTCAATTTTCAAAAAAATATAGGTACTTAACCTCTATTTTTCTTAATCTTTTTATTTTAAACTTCCCAATTTAATTTTAAAATGCATTTAAATTTAATTACTCCCTAATCATACATTTCGGACAATGCACAAGTTTAAAAATACTTTATAAACCATGCAGGGGCACAAAAATTCATATTCAAAACTAATTTGAACCCTGAGATAAAAATATAAAGGCAGGGATTTTATTTTTCCCTTATGCACACTTGCCTGCTTTTAAGCATGGTATCTGTTTTTTGGAATAAATCTTTTTCTTTTCCACAAAATTATCCTTTCACTGTTGAATATATTCCCAAGTCCAGCAGAATTCTTTTCTCTTCTCCCATCTTCCCTATCGAACTTCTAATTAACACATTTCACAAGCTTTCTTTCCACATTTCTGTACATTCGTTCTACAAACTATCTCCCTGCTTTGAAATCGCCAGACATTTAACTTTCTTTTCCTTTTCACTTAACCATCTCGTTTAAAAATCACTTTCCAATTCCTTCAGATCCTACAGTTCTGTTCTTCCAATATTCTGATAACCTTTTTTTAAAATATAAAGAAACAACATACAGGCTACATAACATCTTTTTAATGCATTCTTTGACATAGCCCTAGGCTACAAACAGCTCTGAAGCTACTAAAGTACCTCAATTGTTCTTAACAGCACAGATCTACACTACAAAAACAACATACACAAACTTTCCGGAACTCTAAACAGCATGCTGGTAAAGTTTTATCAGAGAGAGACCACATTGAATCCTGATATTCACACTACATAAGCTTTTCTTTTTTTCTACTACATCGGAAACAAATTTAAGCCACGGATACATAGGATTCTCATGTCTTGCTAAACTACCAGTTCTCAATAAACCCTTTTAATATGCAAAACAGACTTGCTCCGAGACTTCTCAAAAAAGAAGAATCAAATTCGTTAACTGACTAGTATATAAGCAAATACCTGTTGGAAAATCTGTAGCCCTGAGACAAAGGACTCCATTGCTGCTATTCCCTCCCCCTCTTTCCTCACGTGATAGCTCTGTGGAAGGCATGGAGGAAAAAGGTGGGGGTGAAAATCCCCCATTTGCAGCCCGCTCTTTCAAACAAAGGAACAGCATAGAGCGAGAGGGGACTTCTTGTAAGATACCATTAACTTTTCTTTTCTTTTTCCAGAGACAAGAGAAACAGTTAGGGCAGAGCAAAAAAGACAGAGAGAGACAGAACTGGAGTTTAGAAAGACAGAGCTGAGAAACACAATTTCTTTTTTCTTTTCAAAGTAGTTACTTCAGATAGGCACTGAAAATGCAGAGGGAGACAAAGAAGGAGGGGGTACCCTCAGCCCGTTTTTTCAAACAAAGAGACGGGTGAGGGAAACTTTTCAAAGTCAGATTAAAACAGACAGTTTTCTTTTTCACAGAGAGAAAGAGTTAGTTCAGAGACAAAGCTTCTATTTTCTCAGCATTTTTAGTATAATTCAAACAAGCAAAAACTTACGTTCACAGAGGAGACCTGCTCTCTACTGGGCACTTCTACCTTACTTTTTTTCTTCTTTCAGACGGGCACTGCTCAGTTTAAAAGCCAGATGGAAAAAATGCCAGCACTGCAAGGGATTTTTTTTTCTTTCTTTTCACAACATTCTTTCTGTGTTACTTTTATTTCTAATTTTTTCTTTTTCTTTTTCCATTAATATTTAATTTCCACTAACTTCATATCCCTCTACCCACAAATTTATTATGTACAGATATATACAAGCAGCATGCTCCTTATTGTTAAATAAAAAAATTTTTTTTATTATTATTTTTAATTAATTTTTTTTTTTTTTTAATTATTTTTAATTTTTTTTCTTTAAACAGGCGTAATACTCACAATTTTCCAGTTTTCCGGTCCCGTTTTATCTCTAATTTCCGCCATATTCCTGCGCAGCCAGTCAACCTGTGACTACCTTTTGTTACACAACCATGCGAAATCTCAAGAGTTCCTAGAGTTTCTATGAATAACCTATAAGCTTTTTCAAGGCGTCAAATTAGTAGTTCCCGGGTTTCGGCACCAATTGAGCATGGGGCATTGACGCCATTTGTGAAAGCTTCAGGTTTGAAAATAATTCTACATGCAAAATGACACCAGCATAAGGTTTTAAAATTATAACCAGGATTTATTGAATTATTGGTTCTATTTTCCCATTATTAGATCAAAAGAACAGCATAATTGCTTACGTTGCGCTCATGGGAGATCATCATCGTGGCCAAAGACTGGCCTTCTCACAATGGTCTCGTTTTTCTATCTCATTACAGTCTATTATATAACTTTTGGTTTAGTGACATCATCAAGTTTGACGACCAATAACATTTCTATGGGTGGTCTTAAAGTTTAGACAAAGAAACATTCCTCCATGTTTAAAAGTTATACAAAGTTTTCAGAAAATTACTTTTGATTTCTGAATTAACATTATAACATTCAGGAGAATCTATAATTATTAACATGGTGCTGATAAATTCTCAGCCCTTCCATGCTGACAAGTTCTGAGTCTTAAAGGAAAAAAAACTCCTAAGCTGACAGATTCAAATTGCACAGCCTTACACAGAAACCTTACTCAGGAGGAAAAATGGGGGGGTTAAATCCCCCTCTCCTCTTCCTGAAGCGTGGGCTTCCAATGCCCCCCTTCTCCCTATTCTTGAGACTGACTCTAATCACTTCCAGATGTTGTGCTCAAGATTTTTTCTTAGTGTTTCTGCTTATAAAACCATTTATATATCACCACATATTACATTCATGGGCCCCAAACATTCATAATTTCATTCATATCTTGGCCATTCATACTTCATACATTTTATATCTCAGTTTGGAATATGGAGTCTAATATGCTTTTCCTAACTGGCCTGAGCACATCTGTTAACAATTAGAACCATGAGACTAAAGGCGGGAAGCTGAACAAAGAACAGAAACTATTCACTGGCACAAGATGGTGACCTAAGACAGGACAGTTATAGCACATACAAAAGAACCTAAACTGGACTCCATGTAATCATGTAATCATGATTTCCACCATGATTTAGCTCAACAGCAAAGTACACAAGAAAACACCATTCTTTTCCTTATATTAATCTTTAGTGTGTTTTTTCTTCTGGCCTTAGCTACATTATATTTAAATGTTTTATCCACCTGTTTTTTCCGTACGCTTCTATTTGGGCGTGGTCCTTAACTAACACAGATGTTTGTCTAACTAGAATTACCCAGAATCATATGAAAAACTGGCGCTACAAAAATACTGCACTATCATGCTTCTGACATCTATTTCATCGTACCATAAACAGCGCTAGCCATGAGCCACGACAAAGTTTAAGGGGGTTAATCAATGTATGGCTTTGAAGCACATTTGGGAGCATGAATTTGGGGGAACAGTGGGAGAGGATGACTGGGCGACTTTTAGGAATAGGGTTTTGTAGGCCTACCCTTTCAGACTGATGTATAAATATATAAAACCTGGCTCTTGTTGGTGCCTTGGTGGATGTGGGAATGTTCTGTTATTTGTGATTTTAAAAAAGATAATGAATATTATTGAACTAAAAGAAACCTTGTTCATTTTAATATTTTAGTGGTTAGGGAAATAATAATATATTTGTGTAATGCAAACAAATACAGAGCAAAATAATAGCATATAGACAGCAAAAAAGAAAGGCTTATAACTGTGATAGGAGATCTAACACACCAACGATGGAGCTGCCGCCACTTGCATTTTGTGATACTCACTTAAGATCAAGGACATTGTTCAGCTGTTGTGACATCACTGGAACATCCTTCAGATGCATCAGACATTCAAGGACCCTCACCTCAGAAGAGCATTCACACATCAATGTAATTCAAAAGAACTCCTAAGTCCTCCAGATATCAAGACCATCTCTTGGGGCCAGATTGGGTAGCCACCACAAATGTTCTAAATGCTGGATCTGTCCCATTACTTTAGAATTAAAATATTTTTTCACAGACCCATGTTCAGATAGAAGTTTCAAGTTATTGCATAACACCACCTGAAATACCTCATTCATGGCATATGTAATTGTTTGCCTCTGCCCAAAACTAACCCCCTCTTTTACTAGGGTTCACTAACCAATTTAGCACGTGCAAACTGATTTAGCGTGCGCTATTTGAATTAGTGCGCACTAAACACTAATGCATCCATAGACTAACATGCATGCGTCAGTGTTTACCACATGCTAATTCGATTAGCACAAGCTAAATCAATTTGTGTGCACTAAATCGGCTAGCGCACCTTAGTAAAAGTAAAAGGACCTCCCATGTATTTAAGATTAGAATGATGAAACACAAAAGTTTTGTTTGGGAATAACAGACTATAAGGGGTAAATTCTCTATTACTGCGTTTAACTTAGGCGTGCTTTGGACGTCCGATGTAAGTGAATAATTACGGAGTTAAGGGTCTTAATTAATGTTAATTGGGAAATTAACGACACATAGACGTCCCTATGAGGTAGTTGACGAACTGACGTCTATAGAAAGCATAGCCCCGTCTCCAGCTCTGGACGTGGGCATTCCGTGGGCGTTCCATGGGCGTGCCAAATGGGGACACTAGATGAGCGCTACCTGAGCGAGCAACCATGTCTAAATATCGTGTATTATGTAGACGTAAGAAACCCTGGTCTAACTTGGATTTCAATGCCGTTTCAACTATCGTAATTGCGGCTCTTTGTTAGACGCGAGGCAGACGTCCGCTGTGTTTTTTCATCAATAATTCCAATAGTGAGTTTGAATAGGTAATTTTCATCTTTTCTCTGTCCTAATAAATATAATGACACCATAACAATGGAACACATTATATTGCATGGATAACAAACCACATTTCTGCCCAAACAATAATATAATTTACACATGGCTTTTACAACCCCCTTTTTTTTTCTCAACAAACAGCACTGCAATCGGCTCTCTTTTGAAAGCAAAGAAAAAACAGCACACATTATCAGCACTTAAAAAGAGAATAAACAGATACACACCTTAACATTCAGCTTCCCTCATTGCAAAATGGAGGTCTTCAGTTGCACAAAACTGACCTCATTGTGACCTCATCAATCTGCACCTTCAAAGTAGTATGCCACAATTAAAAGATGTGCTGGGTGTAGAACTCACAATCTCTGGATGTTAGGAGCACAGGCTGGTGCCTAACACATAGAGCTACAGTTGCTTCTACTTAGGTCCATCTCACCACCCTTCCATATCATACTTGACTGAGCTGTCTATGCTCATTAGCGATCATATCAGGATGAACTCAAATAAGTTTAAGCAAAGGAATGCCTAAAGATTTGGAAGGTTTTCAAGTAGAAAACAAATATCAACTATGTATTAAAGAATTGCAGCACAAATGACGCTGATCGGCAAGGGCAAAAAACACCACTTTTCCGGTATGACGCCTAAACGGAACAGATTACTTACAGTCATATATGCATTAGTACAGTGCATAGAATGAAGATTAGCGTGTGAGAAAAATGGAGCTCCACCTCACATGTATTCAAGCACACTTGGGAATATGGGTTTGGGGCTCAGTGAAAGCAGCGCTTTTAACCATTGAGCTACCACTCTTTTATCTCAGCCTACTATGACATTATAGCTAAACTCCTTTTCCCTTAGCACTTCAATTGTTAAGGAAAAGAAGGGGCCAGGTCAGGTTACACACAGATGCCCACACCCACCACTCTCCCTGCTTTCATAATGTCATGGTCTGCCCCACCTCCATTTTCCATATTTGCAACTCTCCATGCAAGAAATTCGATTTCAGTTTTGGAGCCATGCTGTAAGATGAAGACATCTTTTCAGGCTACTTGTAGAACACGTTCAAACACACCCTCATAGGACAGCCAATGAGGTGTGATGGGCGTGGTTAGGAAGCACGCCCAATAGGCATTGAGAAAGTTTTCCCGCCCTACTGACGTCAGACGCTACATAGGCGTGCATGGGTATAAGAAGGTCCAGGTGAGCAGTGTTTCCTTTCTATTCTGTCCTATTGCTTATGCAGATGTTTGAGACTTTACTCTGTCTTAGTCTTTTACATTTTTTTTCCTATCTCTGCCTCCCATTTCTCTCTATTCCACAGAGCCATTAACAAGCTACATGTCATTCTAATATGTTGTTTTATCTTTTCTAGAAGCAGCTCAGATAGTAAGTCCAGGTGAGAATGATATTTTGTAAGCTACTTAGGTGTCCTTATGATAGAACTAAAGAAACCAACCAGCAAAATCTGACTTCTCTTTATGGGCTTCATTGTGTGCTATTGTTTATAATAGTTATTTTATTTCTGATATCTCTTACTCTTCATTCCACAGGGCTGACAAAAATGACTGAGAAGACTGATGAAGACCATGCTGGTAGAAATTTTGCTGGTAGAAATATGGATATGTAAGTAAAATGGATGTGTTCATACATCTGAGAGGGTTTACTCATAGAGCTAAAGTTAATTCTTTGTAGAATCAAATTACAGGCAAGTTAAAATCAGGTGAGGAATGGTTCTGTGTACTAACTCATTGATAAGAATAGGTTGGGTGTGTTGGGGGGGGGAACACTGCCATTCAGTGGACATCCAATAAGTGTACATGGTTCAGGTAGAAAACTCCTGAGTGCCTAATGGCTGCCATTTTTAATAAGGAGTCTAAAGGTATGTTAGCACCTCTGTTACTTCTAGGTGTGTGTTCTGCCACAACTTCAGTGTTTAATTTTGGAGACATAGGTCTTTGTTAACAGTTTCTCTCTATTCTTCATTTCAGGTTAACTCTGCTCATCACCTATGTGTTTGCCAGAGAGAGACCAGACGAGCAGCTCAGCACACCAGCTTGCACCTAGCCAAACAGTTGTAGGTGAGAATGATATATGGTAAGCTTTATTTGCTTACTCTACTATTCTTCACTTGAGTCACTCTTCTGATGAGTGAAATAAATGTTTCACACTTCTATTGTTCTCTTCACACAGGTATCCTTGATGACTTTCAGGAACAATAGTAAATTGATAATGTTGGCCTCATAGAACACAATGGCACGCATTCCTGCTGTTATATGCACACAAACTTTTTGTTTTCAGTTAGTCTATTCCCTCACATGAGTTCTAAACAGTAGCAGTGGAGGATTACAGGTGATATTAACCCACACCATCAGCGAGTTAAGGCTATTGCTTTAACAACTATACCACGGTGACATCTAAGCAGCTCAACATAAATGAGGTTAACACATTGTTTCAGGGAAGGGAGGACATATATGGACCTTGGGGGTTGAACCCCCTGTTTGTGAACCTTGTGTAAACCATCTTCTCCTCTTTTCTGTTTTCAGGTGTCTTAGACAGGCAACTGCAGTATTGTCAGATGGAGTTTTGTATTACTGAGAGCAGTGCAGCTATGAGCATCTTTGTGGTTTCCACACCTGCTTAACCAAAATAGTGCAGCTCAAGAACCAGGAGGATAGATTGAGGTATGTGGCCTTTACTTCCATCACCTTCCGTGAAAGGAAGAAAAACCCACATGTCTCATTTGGATTCTCCTGGTGTGGAGCCAACTCTTACTAGCAGTAACCCTATTCCTCAACAACAAATCTACCACAGTGACTTATATTCTCTTCCTTATGTAGCCATTTACTTTGGAACAGGGACTGGCTTACTTTGCACATCATAGCTGAGATGTCGTCATCTACCTACAGTTGCATATACCCTTGCATTCACTTGCTTCTTTCCTAGATTCTGCAATGATTTAACATCAGAGTGGCTAGCAGGTAATAGAATGAATGACAGACCCCAATAAAGATTGTTAAACTTTCTATATGTCACCTTGTTGTTATATTGAAAAGGGCCCATTCAGCAGTCCCTCCTGAACCCCTATCTACCTTGGCCTCTGTCCACTAAACTGCTGATGCTAAAAGGTTAAAACCACACAAGAAAGTTTAAACTATAAAAACATTTTTAATTCAAATATAAAACTTTTAAAAATTTAAACTTTTGAAAAATATAACTATTTACATATAACACATAACGCAGGGAAAGTGGGTGGGTGCCCCCCAAGAGCAGCTTGAGCTACCTCAGGCGAGGGGGGCGGAAGAGGTGCAGTTATTGAGAGGGTGTATGGCTGCTAGCACCATGCCCTCTTTTGGCTACCAGCCGCAAGAGGGCATGTTCCATCCTCTCAACACACCCTCTCAATACCTGCACCTCTTCCAAGAGGGCAGAGTAGGGCTCTATCTCCCTGACCGCCCCCTCCTGAGGCTGGTCGGGCTGCTCCTGGGGGGGAACAGCAAGGAAAGGGGGTGGGATGGGAACAGGAAGGGCAGGAGAGTGAGGGGAAGGGCTATGGGTGGGGGAAGGGGAAGGTCCAACAGGGGATGGTGGTGGGGGTCCTGGAGGTAGTGGTGGTGCAGGCGGTGGGGGTCCAGGGGGCAGTGGTGGTGCAGGCAGTGGAGGTCCAGGGGGCAGTGGTGGTGCAGGCGGTGGAGGTCCAGGGGGCAGTGGTGGGGCAGGCGGTGTGGGTGGTCCTGAGGGCTCCCAGGGAGAATAATCCCCCTCCTCCTCCTCCTCCCCTTCTTCTTCTTCCCTCTCCTCCTCCGCCGAGGACCAGGGTGGGGCTCCCTCCATCAGCTGCGGTGCCTCCTGAGGGGGTGCCTGCGCTGCTGCTTGACAAGAGGGAAACAGGATACAGTCAGATATGTCCACAACACTTTTGAACATGACATTCTTTACTACGTTATTTTCTTCAAATGCTAATAACAGGATGCAAAGCACCTACTCCACTGTAAACATCAAAATGCAGCGTAAGTAAGTAAGGCAAGTAGAACACCATAAAGCCATTGTGACATGATATCACAATAGCAGCTTTACTGCAGATTTTATGATTAAGAATGGTTTACAGCTACTCAAGCATTTTCATCTATTTATTCTGGTAGTCTGATCACAAAGAAACACACGCTGGACTCATTACTCACCGGCTTCAGCGCGCAATTCCTCCATCACCCCCTCAAGGAAGGCCCGCTCCTGGTGCCTCAGCAGCCGCCCCCTTTTCCTGAGATCCTCAACCTGGATAATAGAGAGAGAGAGGGAGGGATATGATGAGTGCCATCTAGCACTGTGGCATAACATGTTTACTTAAGTATTGACCTCTATAAGCATATAAAAATGGAGTATGCTGCCCTCCAAGAGCCCCTATCCGCTTTGCTGCCTGCCTCCACCCCCTTCTGCCACATGTTTTACATGAATGTATTCACGTACTCCAGCATTTTCCCCTTTCTGTGCTGGAGGCATCACTATCTCTCTACTGTACCTGGAACAGTGGGGGGGGGGGGGAGGTTTGAGGTGACATGGGCAGCATCACAAGGAGAAGTGTGGGATTGAACTCACAACCCCAGGGTGCTGAGGCTGTAGCCTATCAGCACTGCCCCACATTACAGCATGTCCTGGTGAGCTTACAATCATGCAGCAGGGGCAATAAAATAGTTTGGTCAGAAGGAGCAGCGTGGCTTGAAACCCCTGACGTCAGGGTACTGATGCTGTCACTTTAAACGTCATACCACTATCTCCCTAGACCAGCAGATTGATACAGGAAAGGTGAAGGTATTTGTTTTCCTTTGGCAAAGTTGATTTCAAGATGTTTCTATTACAAATGCGAAGCTTGTGACCCAAAAATTAGTTGTGTGCATGTTGTGAATGGAATAGATGCCTTCTAGGAGCTGAATTTGTCATTTGAAATCCTACTACTGCTCCTTTGGGATGTGCTTTAATTTCAGTATTCAATGTAAAAGATTTATTATGCACAATTGTAGTTTTTAAAAGGAATCAAGATTTACCCACAAAAACATGACAATTTGATTGAGACAGGTTTCCATCATCATTACATTTGACATGATTATTTGTGAGGGCCTGACTTGGAATACTTACTTCCCTGGGACATGAGGCTCTTCGATTGTACCGCCGGGTCAGGCGGGTCCAGGACTCTCTATACTGCAGGTATGACCTGCGGTGGCCAGGAATCACGAAGTAGTGATGCTCCCGGGGGAGAAACAGCTTGGCCAAGAGTCTGGTGTCAGCTGTAGAAAAGTTTGGCTGTCTCCTGGCAGCCATTTTAGGAGAAATAACTGCGTATGAAGAACGGGTGATTCTATGATGTCACAACGCAAAACAACGCGATGACGTTTTTGTGCCGCTTGGGCGTGCTTGCAGCGGCCGATCCGCGCTACATCAACACTGTTGATTACATCCTAAACCACGCCGATATCGCTGTTATACAAAAAAGTATAGCAGAACGCTTAGAAGCTTACCATGTAAACCTAATGAAACTTCACCTTCCCCAAACACAATGACAAGTTTAGCTTAGCTATGCATGTTTGGATGGGTGGAAAAAAAAAGAATATTATGTCTTTGGTAACCTTAGTCAGGGCTTGAACCCCTGACCTTTGGAAGATACATATAGTGCTTTTAAGCACTGAGCTTGTTGGAGATTTGGAAATGGGAGTCTCCAGAAATGACTTTAGGTACAAGCTTAGAAGCTTACCATGTAAACCTAATGAAATTTCACCTCCCCCCATGTATTTAGGTTCACACTATCTACATTTGAACAAACACAATGACAAGTTATAAATTAAATAAATGAAGATTGGGAAGTGAGGTTCACATAGTTTAGCTTAGCTATGCATGTTTGGGTGGGTGGAAAAAAAAATAATATTATGTCTTTAGTAACCTTAGTCAGGACTTGAACCCCTGACCTTTGGAAGATACATGCAGTGCTTTTAAGCACTGAGCTATGTTGGAGATTTGGGAATGGGAGTCTCCAGAAATGGCTTTACGTACAAGCTTTGACAAGGGGTAATCATTGCAAGTATCTACAGGTGTATTTGATCTGAGAACACCCAATGAACGTCCAAAACGATTTCAAAATTCTAACGGCGTCTATGACATCAGACGCTACTTTATGGTTAGGGTTAGGGCTAGAGTTAAGTAGCTCAGTGAGTAAAACGCGCTGTACCAATCATCCATAGGTTGTGAGTTCAACTCCCGGCTTGTCTTTCACTTGATTATAACATGAGGGGTTTATGCTGCAGGAGTGTGTTGTTGGGGTGTTGCAGGAGTGTCTAGGATGACAGAGAACAGTCACTTGCGTTTTCAACAACGCATTTGAATTTCTTAAGACGAAACCTTAGTGAGCCGGGGGAGGGAGGTCACCGCAGCCTTGCGCCTCAGATGAAAAGGTTCATTTTTTAGGGACCGTGTAAGCTGATCTGGAACAGTCTTCAGCGACTCAGAGCCCTCCTCCCGGATGGGCAGAAGGAGGAGGCTTTGGCGGTGGTGGTTTTGGTGGTGAGTGAGGGCGGGAGGGGGGAGTCACCTGGCTGCTGCATCTGCACTCCTGCTGGCCACAGACCTACTGATCACAGAGCAGAGATCACAGAAGCACGCAGGTATGTGCGCATGCACAGCTAGGGTTTTATTATATAGGATATACACCTATCACATCTCATTTTCATCACAAACACATTAGCGAGACTATACACAATACATTACAAAGTTGAGCTTGAGTTTGATAAAATAAACAGCATAATTTTGATTCTGTATTACATTTATTGAACCATACTTAAGAATATGGGTGTTGCATCCATGACAACAGTGCTTTACACCATTGAGCTACCAGTCTTTTGCCTCAACTGACTGTGATATGATAGCTAAGTAGAGTATACTTTAGCATATCACTAAGGTATGCTATGACAGGGGAACCAGAGACACAGGTGTAGATCAGTGAGTAAAAGCACTATATTGATCATCTGTAGGTTGTGAGTTCAACTCCTGGCTTGTCTTTTACTTGTGGCATATCTACCTTCCAGGTGCACCTTGATGATGTTACAATGAGATCAGCATTGTGCTGCTTGCTACTTCCTCTTCCTGTGAACTGGAAGTCACATTCAGGTCTAATCTGTGTTTTGATTCTGTTTCTAAGTTGGGCCAGTGTAAGTTATGGGATTTACCTTTGTTCTGAAGAATGAGCTGATTGTTGCAATGTTTTAAGACCAGGAGAGTGTTCTTTCGAACAAGATATCACTTCTAAACTATCCTCTCTGAAATAATGTCTCTGGGAAATCGAGAGAAAGCTTATTGGATGACTTAGGGTGCCTTTCCTGCCAGTCTTTGTGGAAGTTAAACAAAGTTTATAAAAAGTCTATATGGTGTTCAAAGTCCTATCCTTTCCACTTCTAATAGGAGGTGAGTATGACATTTCTGTACAGCTTTCTGTGTAGCACACATCTACCGGTTCCCACCTTCCATACTGATAATTTAAGTTCAACACCCACTCGGTACGTTTCATCTTCTAGTTCTCCTTTGAAACATAACATATTTTTTTCCTTGTATTAATGGTAAACTGTACAATTCTGATATCCTAGAGGAAAAAGATACAACACAGAAGTGTTATCTGTCTGCCATTCCCTACCTCACTGATATTGCTAGATTAACTAATATATAGTTTACAAAATGGTATACTGTGTTTTAGTTATCTTTTTCATCATCCTATACTTACAATGCTGAATGAGTGATAATAAAGAGTATAAATAAAGTATAATTTAAAAAAAACAAAAAAAAACCGTACCCACGTCTATCACGGGTCCATTGGAGACGTCTTAATGACGTTTCAGAAACCTGCGTCTATTTTGCGCGAAGAGGTTGTAGGGACGTCTACCGCACTCCTAAGCACCGTTTAATTGGCACTTGTGTTTCCCGGACGTCTAAAGCATGCCTAAGTTAGATGCACTAATAGAGAATTTACCCCTAAGTGCCTATTGTGCTGCATTACCTGGAACACAATCATACTTTTGAAGATCTCTTCTACAACATATTGGATCGTATTCCTGAGGATGGTAGAGTAGGAGGCTTTGATTTTTTCATCTTGAACAGTTTTGGATCCACAAACTGCCATGTGAGGAACCTGAGGGTTTGAACCTCCATCTAGAGTGGAGCCATCTATTATAAATTATGCCAATTTTGACTTTTGTTTGCTCTGCATTTGAGGTGTTTGACTTGGTTTTCTTTTGAATGGTATTTAAAATGGCTGCCCACTGACACCCATGGAAATTAGATTTTGGGACCATTATTATTTCAGTCTTGAGATCGGCATCTGGCGGCCATCTTTGTGAAGAGTTTGGAACTTGTCTTGATGGATGTAAACACAGATATTCACTTTTCATTTGCATATATTTCCAATGGAGAGATTTATATGTATCTCCGTGATTGAAAATGGTTGCTTAATGTTATCTTAGGCTGGATCTTCATTTTCACACCTTGAACCAGCTCTAATACTTAAACGCTGGCCATCGTTGGTGTGTTAGATCTCCAATCACAGATAAGCTTTTTTTTCCTATTTGCTATTA
This sequence comes from Geotrypetes seraphini, assembly GCF_902459505.1. Taxonomy (NCBI): domain Eukaryota; kingdom Metazoa; phylum Chordata; class Amphibia; order Gymnophiona; family Dermophiidae; genus Geotrypetes; species Geotrypetes seraphini. Next base: position 105,781,127 of record NC_047095.1, on the reverse strand, counting down.
TTTTGCTCTGTATTTGTTTGTATTGCATAAAGCTACTGAAAATATTAAAGTGAAGGAGATTTTTCATGCCAGTGAACATCCCTTTTGCTGTCTTTTATAGATTTAAGGAGACAGTAGGGTTATGAGTCTTTTTCCTCCTCACTTTTATCATTGGTGGCTGTATTGCTGTATTGGTGAATACTCATTTCAATTTATTTCAAGTAGAGTTGGGATAGAGTGTACACATTTTCTTGTACTTGACTTGGTTTGTTTGAATAGAATTGTGAAGTGACATTAAAGATTAAGCTCCGATGATGAAAAATGCCATAAACCTTTCATATTTTCTATGTATTAAGTTTTGTGTTCTTTATATTAGTAGCCTAATTTTTTAATATTTTATAGTTTTTACTTACACTATAGTTTAATGGCAGTTTTTAGGCATTATTCATTATTAATATGGTATTTTTCAATATGGGTGCTTAATCTTCTTTAAGGGCTATTTTTACTAAATCATGATAAGAAGCTCTTCCTTGGTTTAGTAAAACCCAGCATTAATTTCCTAATAATTTACTGGATTTGACTTTTATATTTCTGTTTTTAGACATGTGTTGAACACTAAAACCCTCTTTTACTTAGGTGTGCTAACCGATTAGCGCATGCTAACTGAATTAGCGCGCTAAACACTAACACAGCCATAGACTAACATGCACGTGTTAATGTTTAGCGTGCACTAATTGGTTAGTGCACTTTAGTAAAAGAGGACCTAATTTTATTTGGAAGGTCTAATACTCGCTTTTTGTGGTACATATACAGTATGCTATACATTTTATAAAATATTGGCATTTGACATGTAGCATCATTGTATGTCAGTTAATAGCACACGACATATTACAACATAATTTGAAATTTCATATTGGGTGTTATTTGAAGCTTTGGCACAACACATATGATACCTTTATGCAATGGTACTGTTTGGGCACATAACAGAGTAGACACCGAAGAGGGAGTAGAAAATATGAAAAAGGATCTGCAAAAGTTAGAAGAATGGTCCAATGCCACGCAACTAAAATTCAATGCAGAGTAATGCATTTGGGGATTAATAATCGCAACGAATAATGCTGGGAACTGAGAAGCTGATATGCACAGTTGGAGAGAGGGACCTTGGGGTGATAGTGTCTGAAGATCTAAAGGTGAAAAAGACAGTGTGACAAGGCAGTGGCTGCTGCCAGAAGGATGCTGGGCTGTATAAAGAGAGGTGTAGCTAGTAGAAGGAAGAAGGTGCTGATGCCCTGTACAGGTCGTTGGTAAGGCCCCAGTTAGAGTATTGTGTTCAGTTTTGGAGACCATATCTGGGGAAGGATGTAAGAAGACTTGAAGCGGTCCAGAGGAGGGTGATGAAAATGATAGGAAGCTTGTGCCAGAAGACGTATGAGTTGAGATTGCAAGTTTTGAATATGTATACCCTAGAGGAAAGGAGGGACAGGGGAGATATGATTCAGATGTTCAAATACTTGAAGAGTATTAACATAGAACAAAATTTTTTCCAGAGAAAGGAAAATGGTAAAACCAGAGGACATAATTTGAGGTTGAGGGGTGGTAGATTCAAGAGCAATGTTAGGAAATTCTACTTTACAGAGAGGGTGGTGGATGCCTGGAATGCGCTCCCGAGAGAGGTGGTGGAGAGTAAAACTGTGACTGAGTTCAAAGAAGCGTGGGATGAACACAGAGGATCTAGAATCAGAAAATAATATTAAATATTGAACTAAGGCCAGTACTGGGCAGACTTGCACTCTCTGTATATGTCTGTATATGGCCGATTGGGAGAGGATGGGCTGGAAAGGGCTTCAATGGCTGGGAGAGTGTAGATGGGCTGGAGTCGGTTTTGATGGATATTTTGGCAGTTGGAACCCAAGCATAGTAACTGGTAGAGCTTTGGATTCTTGCCCAGAAATAGCTAAGAAGGAAAAATAAAAAAAAAATTTAAATAGAATCAAGTTGGGCAGACTGGATGGACCATTTGGGTCTTTATCTGCCATCATCTACTATGTTACTATGTTACAAAACAACTTCACATTTCACCACCATTATGCTTGATTTAGTATAACCATATTGCTGCAGGGAAAATATTGATTATTGGTGTTGATAACACTTTCTTAACAGCATTCATCTGAATGTAAGGGGGTTACATTAGTAAGTTGCGATTTTATGGTCGCACCTAGACACCATTCACATAGTAAACACAGCATTTAGCTGGCCCCGTTTATACTAGAGCTTTTTTTTTATTTCAATAAGTTTTATTCAGGTTTTCAATATAAGAACAAAAACAGCAATGAAGAAGAACAATGAAATAATGAATACAGAAGTGCAGTACAGTCAAGTCAGACGCACAGTAACGATCAGATAGTCATTGGTATAACCAGTAGGAAAAAGAAGCTAAAACAGCATTCAAATATAGAATAACCCAGAAATACAATGAACAACACAGTTCAGACATTAGGAGGGAAAGAAACATCCAATAAGAGCTGCCAAGTACGCTCGAAAGAGTGCAAAGTTTTATTTTTGAAGGCAGCAGCTCTTTCATATTTGGCTGTGACACAGACCATGTTCCACCACATGCAATAGTTCACCACTGAAACATTCTTCCAATTTTGCAGAACCAATTTAATAGCCAGGTGCAGCAACAAGTTGAAAAGTTTTGAATCTCCATCAGACAAGTCCCAGTCAATAATGTGAGAGCTGAGGATAACAATAGCAGGTGTGATTGGGAAAGTAATACAGAAGGTCTCGCATATTGTTTTCCAGATGGATTGCCAAAATGGGTAGATCAGAGGACACTGAAAGAGTTGATGTAGAAAGGTGCCCTTTTCTTTAGCACACGACCAACAAGAGTCCAGATTCAGAAGATTTGAAGTGGGACAATTTGTGCGGAATCCATATGGCCCTATGTAGTACAAAATAAATGGATTGTTTCAGGGAGGAAGAGCAAGAGGAACGTATTGACGAGAGCCACACACGTTTCCAGGTATCCATCAGGGGGGAGATCTGCAAGTCAAATTCCCACATGTGTTCTGTACCTAGAGGCTGGTGATGAATTTCCACTTGCAACCATCTGTACCACTTGGATGCACAACCTTTGACAGCATGCAATTTAGTGCATATGGATAAGAGACCAGGAGAGTAGTCAGAGGTGAGTGGAGAGGTGCGTTTGAAGGAAGATAAACAGTGAATCAGTTGAATCCAGCGAAAATGTTGGGAATTGGCAAGACGGTATCATTGCTGTAGTTGATGAAATGACATCCATGAAGTATCATCACAAAGATCTTGAGCAGTCCAAGTTCCAGTTTTCTGCCACTCAGGCCAGCAGATGGGTTCATCATGTATTCTGAAGTCAGTGTTGTTCCAGAGTGAGGCATACATGATGGAGGCCCAAGGATGAGGCAAATGTTTCTCGAGAAGACCAACAACAGATTTTGCACTATGAAAGATAGGGTTCGCAGATTTGGCAGGTGTTGGAAGGGTAAAAGATGAAGAGGTTGGTCCTTGAGACAAGATGACTCCCAGGAAAGCCAAATCGGTACGTAAGTATTAGGAGTAGGCATGAACCAGTATGAGGTTTGCTGCATGATGAAAGCAACATGATATGAGCGAAAATCCAGGAAATTGACTCCCCCACCTTCCTTATTGGCTTTCAGTTTGGACGCTATTCTTGGCAGTTTAGAACGTCATAAAAAGGCAGTAAGAGTTCTTTCAATGGTAGCATAGAAAGCGCTGGGCAGTAGGATGGGTATCATATTCAAAAAGTAGATGATTTGGGGAGCAATCATCATCTTAATAGTGCTTAGATGACCCCATCATGTGAGTCACAGGGGCAACCTGTGCGACAGAAGATCTTTGACCATGGATGTTATTTTGCTGACATTAAGAGAAATAGTTTCATCAATGGTAGGTGCAAAGTAAATGCCCAGATATTTCAAAGCAGTGTCAGACCAAGCAAAATTAAAGTGCTGAAGATCATGTTTAACCTTAATATGATTAAGAGGCATGATTTCAGACTTAGATTGATTGAGTTTGTAGCCAGAGACAAGGGCATACGCAGTGATGGTTTCTAGAATATGGGGCAGGGAGTCAGGAGTGGTGTAAAGCAATATATCATCAGCATAGGCCGAATATTTAAGAAGAACCTGGTCAGCTGACACTCCACTAATGTTAGTGTTATTCTTGATACATAGTAGGAGCGATTCCAATGCAACATTAAAGAGCAAGGAGGACAATGGGCAACCTTGGCGGGTTCCACGACTGGGATGGAAAGGAGCTGACACTTGATTGTTAATTAGAATTCTAGTGGAAGGAGAGCTGTATAAGATCTTTAGCATGCTGATAGCAGATTCAGAGAAGCTAAAGTGCTACAAGGCACAAAACAGAAAAGGCCATTCGACTCTATCGAAGGCCTTTTCAACGTCAAGTCCAATGGCGAGATGAGGTGCATCCAGAGTTTCCACACGCTTGAGGACATTAAAGAAGAGTCTCGTGTTGTCGTGGGAAAGACGGCCGTGCATATAGCCGGTCTGTTCATAGGATATCAACCGAGGAAGGAGTTCCTGCAATCTCCCAGCAATAACTTTCGTATAAAGTTTGGCATCTACATTTATCATGGATAGAGGACAGTAGCTCTGAATTTGTTTGTCCTTGCCAGCTTTAGGTAAGACCATGATCACAGCTTCAGTAAAAGAACCACTAAATACTCGAGATTGAATCAGGTGGGCAAACAGGCCCTGCATTACAGGAAGAAAGAGAGATTGGAATGTAATGTAAAATTCCACTGGAAAGCCATCTAGACCAGGAGTTTTCTTCTTGGCCATGCCCGCTAGGGCTTCAGCAATTTCAGCTTCAGTGATAGGTGAACAAAACAGTTCATTATCAGCAGCAGTGAGACTAGGACAGTCAATCCTATCAAGGAAACTGTTGATATCTTCAGGAGTAGGTGATAGTATAGCTGATCTGGAAGTGAGTATGTCGCCCTCTTTAGATTTTATGGATGTTATGAAAGTTCTTTCCGATTGAGACTTTAAATAATTGGCCAGCAGGTGACCAGAGTTGTCATGCTCAGCGTAATAAGTCGCATCTTTCAGAAACAATGTCTTTCCTGCAGTGGTAGCCAATAAAGCATTATACTGAAGACGATACTTCCCTAGTTGGTCAAGAAGAGCAGTGTTAGTCGAATCATTACAGAAAAGTGATTCAAGCAAAGAAATCTGAGACTCCAGTCTAGAGTGGAGTTGTGCAGCAGCTTTGTTGTTCTTAGACTTGTAGGAGATTATTACACCATGTAAATACGCTTTGAGCGCATCCCAAAAATTGGTCCAACTAGTTTGGTCCATAGAATTAAATTGAAGAAATTCCTGTAGGTTTTTTTTTTATATAAACCACAAAATTAGGATCATCAAGAAGTGTAGAGTCAAATCTCCAGCAGGGCTTCGGAGTGAAGGGGTTCAACAAGCTGAGGTCCATGCTGATCATGGCATGATCTGACACAAGTATGGGGTGGATGTCTGCTTTAGAAACACTGGGAAGTACGGAAGCAGATGTAAAAAAATAATCAATTATTGAAAAAGACGAATTAGGTGGAGAATAAAAAAGAAAATGTGCTTATAGATGGGTGAATAGCTCTCCAGGGGTCACAGAGATTCAAGTGTTGAATAATGTCCAGCAAAGTCAGCCATGCCTTAGTTGGTTTGTGTGGGGCAGACGATTTCCTGTCCAGCAGAGGATCCAGAGCAAGATTGAAGTCACCTCCAATGAGAAATGGGAGTCCACTCATGGCAGTGATGGAGTTCGCCAGATCATGAAAAAATTCATTGTAGGGGCATAGATGTTAAATATAGCCAAAGACAAATGACAGTGAGATAATGTAACCCTCACCCATCTTCCCTCAGTGTCACAAGCTTGATCAGTTACCAATAAATCAGGATGTTTCTTTATAAGTATGATGACCCCATTTTATCTGTCTTTAGCAGGTGAAAAAAAAGGGGGTAAAGCCCAGTTACAAAGGAATTTAGACGCTTCCGAAGCATCTAGGTGCGTTTCTTGCAGGAGGACCACGTCCGGGTGTAACTGGGATACATATTGAAGTATTTTGACCTTTTTCAAAGGGTTATTTAATCCTTTCACATTAAGCGATATACATTTGAGAGGCATTGAAGTAGAAAACTACATTAAGAGCATATACTGTGCATAAGGTCGATAAAGAAACAGCACTTCCGTATTATGTGAACTCCTTATGCTGAATAAAAACCATTCAGCAGAAGGAGTAGACCAACGGGTCAGTAAGTGGAGAAAAAACAACAGGCATGAACAAACCATAGCAAAACACTGTAAATATTAGTACACTCATGAGAATACACAATTAAGTAATAGTACAAGTGGATAAACAGCAGATAAGAGCAATGTTAGAGAGATCTCTAGAGAGAGAAAAAAAGAATGACAGCAAGACATACAGTAGGATAGAAGTGATTATATCCATGTGGAGAGGACGCTAACGGTGAGACACCACCAAAAAGGGATGGCGGTGTGTCATGACAAGTCACAGCAAGATTGTAAGTAAGAGTAGTCATCAGATTAATGACAATGTGCAGAAAAGAAAAGAAAGGAGAGCCTCCTGTATGGTTAGAAACATCTGTGTAGGACAGTCCACAATAAATAGCATTATAGAAAAGGTAGACAAGACTGAGGAATGCAGAGAAAAGTCAGGAGAAATCAAGTTAAAGTAATGAGAAAGGAAGCCATCCCGACAGTCAAAACAGGGGCTATGCAAAGTGAAAGAGGAGAAAAGGAAATAGAACTGTAATATGAGAGTTAAAAAGAAGAGAGCAAAAAGAAGTAGAAACTGAGTGGGCTCTTTAGAGCATGTATGAAGGACAACTATGAGCAGCAAGGCAACAGTCACGTAGTATCAATTGTGCTGGGAGAGATAGATTCCAGATAGTCACCGAGCAGGTTTGGATCTGTAAAGTCTTTGGTACGATTCTGTATGGTGACCCTCAGACGAGCTGGGTAAAACATCTCAAAGTGTGCGTTGAGGGCTTTAAGTCGAGGTCGATATTCAAGAAGCTGTTTCCGCAGACGCACAGAGGTCTTGCTGAAGTCGGGAATGAACATCAGATTCCTACCTTCAAACTTTAATGGCGCCTTTAGTTTAGCTTTTTGCATAATCTCGACAGTTTGATTGAAGCGAAGAAGGCTCAGTATAACCGGTCGTGGAAAATTCTCATGTGGTGCATGGTGAGAGCTGATGCGATGGGCCGCTTCGATCTCAAAAGGTTGAGCAAAGGTGATATCAAGCAAAGTGGGGATGGTGTCTTGTAGGAATTTAATTAGATTTTAGCCTTCCCGACCCTCCGATAATCCAAGAATATGAATGTTCCGTTTACGGGCCCTGTTGTTCGCCTCATCCAGGTCTTTCTCTAATTGCACCATGTGCTTAAAATGACGCTGCAGGTCTTTAACATTTTCATCCGTGGCATGCTGTTTGAGCTCGAGCGACTCCACTCGGGTGCGAAAATGCAGAATATCTGTTATCATAATGGACACGTCTTGTTTGATATCCTCAATATTGTTGTTAGTTTCAGAAAGCATGTCTTTCAGAGCACTAACTTCTTCCATCAAGATGTTCATAGGCGCATCCTCCGGTTTAGAGACCTGCAGTTTAGAGGGAGAGGGAGGATTGATTTTCATGCACTTACCGCTTTTGGTAGCAGACATCTTTCGATAGACAATCGAGGAGGTGTCCAACACTCACAGAGTAAGTTAGGAGAGGAGATGTCTGCAGTGAGAGTGCGTATTCTTAATAGCAGTGTTCCACCGGAGCTCAAATTCAGGCTGCCATTCCCTCTGAAGCTCACTAGCGCCCCCCCTCCCCCCCCGTCTATACTAGAGCTTTTTATTTGCTCCCAGTTATTGAAAAATAACAAAATTATAAAAAAATTTAGGGGGATTGTATGGAAGGAGGTGGTTTTTTGGCCAATGAAGTAGTTCCATTTTTTAGCCTGAGTGCTTATTAAATTGCAGTTTACAGGCAAGAGTCTGAAGCTTTTCCCCTCCATTTATCAAAAATCCCCTTGGAGTCCACTGGGTTTTCTATCATATTTCTAATACAAGTAACATTTTTGACAGTAGATCAGATAGGTGGAGAAACACACTGTCTGAACAATATAGATGATGGGTATCAGCTAATGAAGAAAATTGATCTCAGTTTGGGCATATGTAGATGATCCCAAGGGGATGGGTGTTTGGAAATATTGATTATACCCTTGCAAATGCCACTCTTCATGCTCCTAGTCTCTACCCACCTTGATAACAGCTCTTACATTTCCTCTCATTCCTAAGCATGGCTACCACTCTTACACCATCCCCTTGACTACCTTCCATTTTCTAATCCTTGTTCTTCCCTGCATAGACCTACTTATGAGCCCTCCAAGTTCTCAATCCCTTCTTTCATACCTTCCTCATTTTTTCTCCCCATTGCCCATAAACCCTTTTCCAAGACAAGTGTCAGGCATTGCCAGTTTCTGTGTGTGACTTCCCCATCAAGCAAGGTCAGTTCATATACTGCTGTTTCAGTTTCTTTTCATTGCAAATTTTACAATATCTTGCAATGTTCTGCCCCTAATTCCTCTTTTTTTGTAATAAATGATGCAACAATTCTTGCAATAGATCCTCTTCTCTTCGATCAGGTTGACCCATCAAGAACTATTTGTCTTTAGCAATTCTTATTCTTAGAATCTAATGGATTACAAGATCCAAGGCAACATGGGTTTACTAAAGGTAAACCGTGCAAAACAAATCTGATTGAATTCTTTCACAGGGTGACCAGAGAATTGGGTCAAGGACGTGCGCTAGGTACAATTTACTTAGATTTCAGCAAAACCTTTGACATGGTAACTAGATTAGAAGCTGGTTGATGGATAGATGCCAAGGGATGGTGGTTAATGGAATTCATTGGAGGAGGGAAAGGTGAGTAGTGGAGTGCCTCAGGGATTAGTGCTGGGATCGATTCTGTTCAATATGTTTGTGAGTGACATTGCTGAAGGGCTAGAAAATAAAGTTAGCCTATTTACAGATGACACCAAGATTTGTAACAGAGTAAACACCCCAGAGGGAGTGGAAAACATGAAAAAGGATCTGCAAAAGTTAGAAGAATGGTCTAATGTCTGGCAACTAAAATTCAATGTGAAGAAGTGCAGAGTGATGCATTTAGAGGGTAGAAATATGAGCTTGGAGGTGAGAGAGTGATAAGCACTGATGGAGAAAGAGACCTTGGGGTGATTGTGTCTGAGGATCTAAAGGCATCTGAACAGTGTGATAAGGTGGTGGCTGTAGCCAGAAGGATGCTAGGCTATATAGAAAGAGGAATAACCAGCAGAAGAAGGGATGTGTTGATGCTTCAATATAGGTCATTGGTGAGGCCATACTTGGAGTATTGTGTTTAGTATTGGAGGCTGTATCTGGTGAAGGACATAAAAAGACTTGGAGCAGTCTAGAGGAAGGTGACAAAAATGGAAAGGGGTCTGAACCAAAAGAATAATAATAAGAAATTGGAAGCCCTAAATATGTATACTCTGGAGGAGAAGAGGGATAGGTGAGATATGATACAGATGTTTAAATACTTGAAAGATATTAATATAGAACCAAATCTTTTCCAGAGGAGAGAAAATGGTAAAACTAGAGCGCATAATTTGAGGTTGTAGGGAGGAAGATTCAGGAGCAATGTTAGGAAATTTTTTTTATGGAGAGGGTAGGTGATTCCTGGAATGCACTCCTGAGGGAAGTGGTGGAGAGGAAAATGGTGATGGAATTCAAAAAGTGTGGGATAAACATAGAGAATCTCTAATTAGAAAATGAAGAATGTAAATTAAAGAGCTAAGGTCGGTACTGGATAGACTTGCACGGTCTGCATCCTCTATACCAGGGGTGCCCACATTTTTTGGGCTTGTGAGCTACTTTTAAAATGACCAAGTCAAAATGATCTACCAACAATAAAATTTTAAAAAAACACAACGCACACTGTACGCATAGAAAATGTTAATTATCATTCCTATTCCAGGGTTTTTCAAAGAGGTCAAAGCAGATGACTCTATGCACTATCACCTCAGTAACAACCATACAAAAATAGACAAATATACCCCCCTCCCTTTTTACTAAACCACGATAGCAGTTTTTAGAGCGCAGGGAGCTACGCTGAATGCCCAGCGCTGCTCTCGACACTCATAGGCTCCCTGCGCTAAAAACTCTATTGCGGTTTAGTAAAAGGGGACCTTAGTGTAAAATATAGACAGCAGATATAAATTCAGACACATTTTGATCACTAAATTTAAAATAAAATCATTTTTCCTACCTTGTCTGGTGATTTCATGAGTCTCTGGTTGCACTTTCTTCTTCTGACTGTGCATCCAATCTTTCTTCCCTTCTTTTAGCCTGTATGCGTCCTCTCCTCCAGACCTCATTCCCTCCCCCAACTTTTCCTTCCTCTTCCCTTCCCTTTCTTTCTCTCTGCCTCCCTTTCTTTTTTTTCTGTTTCTCTTCTTTCCTTCTGTCTCCCTGCCTGCCCTTTTTCTTTCTTTCTCCCTGCCCTCCCCCAAGCCACTGCCATCGGGGACCAGGACCCAAACCGCCACCAATAACAGGCCCGAAAGCCGATGCCGCCCCAAGCTGTCCCTGCTTCGGCCGACCAGCATTCCTCTCCCCGAAGTCAATTCTGCCGTCAGGGAGAGGAAGGCTGATTGGCCCAAGATCGCGATCGACCTATTGGGGGAAATGCTGCCGGGTCCTGCCTTCGCGGAAACAGAAAGTAGGCAGGACCCGGCAGCAAGAAGAGCAAATGCTTCACTAACCTGTCTCCCGCCTTAGCCCGTAGCGAACGCTTGCTTCAGGGCTCTCAACATGTGCGCGCCGACTTCCCTTCTCCCCCCCCCGGACATAACTTCCGGTTTCGGAGGGAAGAGAAGGGAAGCCGGCAAGCACACATTAGAGCCACGGAGCATAAGTTCGCTACGGGCTAAAATCTCCAAGCCGGATTTTTTAGGTTTTTTTTAATGTTCAGCAGCGGCGGCGGCAGCAGATGACAGCTGGGCGGACCGCCCAGCTAAAAGGCCCTACAGAGAATACTGGAGAGGAAGGCTGATCGGCCCGGTAGATCAGGACGGCAACACGAGTCTATCACGGAGCCCGGGATGGGCTCCGCGATCGACTCGCGTTGCCTTCCTGAGCTACTGGTCGATCGCGATCGACGTGTTGGGCACCCCTGCTCTATACTGTGATTTAGTGTGTGATGGGCTAGGGATGGTGTCAATGGGAACTTCACTAACATGGGACATGAGGATACTAATGGCCAGACTTTACAGTAGATATTCTGCAAACAGGATGGTTGGATAGGCTGGAGTGAGCTTGGACGGCAATTTCAGCATTTGAAACCTAGGATAATACCAAGTGGATTTTACAATCTATGACTCAAAAATATCAAAGAAGAGACAAGTTAATTTACTCATGTATTTTTAATGGGTATAATTAATGGGCAGACTGGACGAACCATTCAGGTCTCTATCTGCCATCATTTACTATATTATGTTGACAGCAATGTCATGAACTATGTCAAAGAGATCATCAAGCTTGGAGTCAAACACAATATCTCTGACTTGAGCTAGAGATTGTCACCCTTTGTTCATCTTAAGCAAACAACACTGTTAAAATATTCATTCTAGTTTACTTTGGCAGTATTTTGGGTCTCCTATCATGATCTTTGATTGCTACAGCTGATGACTGATAAGTGTTGATATAAACATATTGGGTGACATGATGAAAATGCATATCCTATATGTTGCTCTACTGTAGTTTACAAAATATTGACCACTAAATTTGGATCATAACTGTCAATATTCAAAAATTCCTGGAGGTAATCTAGTACCTAGAACTGCTGCCTCAGCATCATGAGGTTGTGGATTCAATCCAAGCCTACTTGTGACTTTGGGAAAATTACTTAATCCTGCCACTGCCCCAAGTACCCCAGTTAGATGTGAGGCTGCTGTAATAGAAAGATAAAATACTTAAGAGTACTTTGTGTGAATCTATTCATAAAAAAGTGAATAAATCCCAGTAAATATAAATAAATAATTATTGCATTTTGATGTCTTCAGAATATGGGGAGGACAGACTATAAAATGAACAAATACTCATAAATAAATTTAAAAAAATCAGTGTTGCAAAGCTGCTACTAAAAGTTCACACATTAAACTGTTTGCTTTAAAAGTAATTTCCACCCTAATATTGCTTGAAATGAAAGAATATCCCTATAATCAAGAGAAGACTATCCCCCTCTTTTACTATGGTGTGCTAACCGATTAGCACGTGCTAACTGCTAATGCGTCCATAGACTAAAATGCACACGTTAGCATGCTAATCAATTAATGCACCTTAGTAAAAGGTCTATATCTGCTTGATGCTAGAGATCTATATTAGCAGTTAGCTTCATTAATCAAATTGTTTCTCATCTCAATAGCTTAATCAGTATCTAAAGAACCTCCACTTTAAGAATGTTCTAGCTGAGGAAATCTTTTTTGATGAGAACGGTGATCTTGTCATTGGATATGATATTATAAACATAATCACTTTAACTGATGGAACAAGGAGTAATGAAATTGTTGGAAATTATAACCCTTATGCTCCAACGGGGCAGGAATTTACCATCAATGAGGAGATGATCATATGGGAGAGCTCATTCACCGAGGTCAGATTTCAATAATACAAAGGCTTTGGTGGGTCAGTTGTGACAATGTATTGATCGGATTCAATTCAAGAAACAGCTAAAAAACCAGTTGTTTCTCACTGCATTCTTATGACTTAGTTCTTTGGAAAAGAAAGGACAGTTCTCCCCTGTTGACTTTAAAATTTTAGTTTGTCATAAGTATTATGTTTGTTTTAACTCATGTGAACTGCTTAATGTTTAAGCAATATAGAGAAATTAAAAATAAATAAATAAAGATAAGAAGGAAAATGTTGAGAGGTTTAGTACATGTCACCCAACAGTAGAGAATGGAAAGATCCATGTTAAACCAGCATACTACACTCTTTATAGAATAGCTCTTTGAACAGATTATCAAGATCATTGTTGGGTGTGAGAACTGCCTATTGAAACTTTGGTTAAATGATTGAATTCTTGGAAACAGGAACTCCATGAGTTACGCTCAAGGGGAGGAATGCTAGCCTAGTACCTAACACTCAGTAAGCCATAATGGAAGGGCAATTGGCCTGCAACTTCATGTAGGCAGTGTCAAATAGTTTGCCTATACCCTCAAGTAGGCAGAGGACAGAGTTATCTGTTATCATGTTTCTATATAAATCAGTAAAATAGAAGCACTAGCAGGTTTTATAGACTCCTTAAAAATTAGATGACAATGTAATATTGTTTTGCTTTATCTTTAGCAAATCTCATGATCCACTTTTTACCCACACTTGACCCACATCAAAGGGCACACAATGGGCCCTTTGGAGTGACCATTTTTTGGGGTCTACCAATTGTAGAGTCTAGCCATCTCCCTGGAGCTCTTGTGGCTTGTGTACTCCAGACTCCTGACATTGTCAGGTTTCTCTGGGTGGAAGTAGGATCCAATATTATTTCATGTTTCAATAGATGAACTTTTACTTAATACAGTAACTAGTTACATTTACTTAGTTACTAAATAACACTGCCCCAAGTCTTATGAAAAGTGGGAAAAAGCAGCTATATTTTTTTCATAACATTTCATCAAACTTTTAAGGGTGACCAGCACAGGAGCATTATTCAAGACATTTCCCAATCACCCTAACTTTAAGTCAAACATTTCATATTGAGGTGCATTTTCTATATAGGTCTATTTTTTTCAAAAATGTTATTTCAAGATGTTTAACCTTTGTGCATCTATCTTTTTTGACCATTTTTGAACAATAAAACTTGCAAATAAAAAAAACAAACAAAGCAACCTATTGAAAGTAGGAGGATTCAGACTGTCCACCCTAGGGGTACTGCAGTGAACTTCACATAAAAGGTTCCAGGTACACATCTCACCATTATCCCTTTTCAGTGTATGGGGAACCCTCCCAAACTCACCCAAATTATTTTGTCTAACAGAATGCAACACATATGGCTCTTATGCCTTCAGGTATCACATATATGTCAGCACAGTAGGATTGTGATAGGATCACAATTTCAACTGTAGCAGTTAAAGTGGGCATGTCCTGGATCCCCTTCCCTGGAGTCCACTTCAATGAACACCAGGCTACTCCAGAAAGCTGCTTGTAGCTCTACTAGGACTGGCCATATCTGATGCTGTCATACAGATAGATAAGAACATAACAATATAAGAAGATAAGAATAGTCTTACAGGGTCAGACCAATGGTCGATAAAGTCCAGTAGCCCAAGCTCATGGAGGCTACACAACATGGACCCTAGCATCTGATAACTGTGATTTGGGTACATTAAATTTCACCTGCCACTTGGATGCCCAGTCTTCCAATTTCCTAAGATCTGCCTGCAATTTTTCCCAATCTGTATGTGTTTTATCAACTTTGAAAAGTTTAGTGACATCTGCAAATTTAATCACCTCTCTCGTCATTCCAATTTCCAGATCATTTATAAATAAGTTAAATAGTGCCAGTCCCAGTACAGATCCCTGCAGCACTCCACTGTTTTCTCTCCTCCATTGAGAAAAATGACCATTTAACCCTATCTTCTGTTTTCTATCCAATAACCAATTCCTAATCCACAACTGAACTTTGCCATTTATCCCATGATTTTTTAACTTTCTTAGGAGCCTATCTTGAGGAACTTTGTAAAAAGCTTTCTGAAAATCAAGAAACACATCAACTGGCTCACCTTTATCCACATGTTTATTCACACCTTCAAAGAAGTGTAGCAAATTGGTGAGGCAATATCTCCTTCAGCTGAACCCATGCTGACTCTATCTCATTAAATCATGTTTGTATATTGTTCCTAAATTTTATTTTTTATAATTTTCCACCATTTTGCCCAGTACTGAAATCAAGCTTACCAGTCTGTAATTTCATGGATCTCCCCTGGAATCCTTTTTCAAAATCAGCGTATCATTGGCCACCCTCCAATCTTCTAGTACTAAAGATGATTTTAGCGACAGATTACAGGTTACTAACAGTTGGTCAGCAATTTAATGTTTGAGTTCTTTTAGTACCCTGGGATGTATACCATCTGGTCCAGGTGATTTATGACCTTTTAACCTTTTGAATTGGCATGGTACATCTTCCTGATTCAACAAGATTTTTTTTTCAGTTTTTCCACATGATCACCCCTGAAAACCATTTCCAGTTTGGTAGATCTCTTACAACTTCTATAAAGACCAAAGCAAAATATCTCCACTTTGGCCTTATCCTCTCTGAGCACCCATTTTGCTCCTTGATCATCCAATGGTTCCACAGATTCCCTCAAAGGTTTTCTGCTCTGATGTACCTAAAAAAATTGTTATGAGTTTTTGCCTCATTGGAAAGTTTCCCTTTGTATTCTTTCTTAGCTTTCTATTTCAATGTTTTGCATATAACATTCCAGTTCTTATGTCTCTTTTTATTTTCTTCATTTAGGTCCTTTTTCCATTCTTTAAATTATGGGGATTTTTTTGCTCTAATAGCTTCTTTCACTTCACCTTTTAGGCATGTCAGCTCTTGTTTCCACCTTTGTTAATATGTGGAATACACCTGCTCTGAGGAAGAATTGTTTGAATGACAGTTACTGATGCCCCGAAGGAAATACTTCCTCCAATGCCTAGCTTCTGCCCTTTTACTTATTTCCAGCCAATCAGATATCATTCTACAGAATTCATTTTCCAAATTGATGATACTGCCAACTCATTGCTGGATATTTCAGCTGCACATAGTTCAACCACATGGTTTAAATGCCTGCATTGAATGGACTGTATGAAATGAACAAGCTAGGTTGGCATATTTCAATATGAAAATCTTAACTGAAATACCTCAGCCACACCACTCCACCGTTATAATAATTTCAAAAGCGGGAGATTTATGTGGTGCCTCATCATTGGTAATTCGTTGTTAAACGCTGTGTCTGTGTTCATACAAAAGTTTTTTTTCTTTTTTATACTTTTTAGTAATAAATAGATTAGTGTAAAAGTGTATACTTAGCTTCTACACACAGCTAAACCTGGGAGTCTGACCCGACATGTTTCGCACAAACCATGCTGTCTCAAGGGTCTCCCGAGGTCGCCGTAGTCATCCGACTCACAAGTGCAAAGACTTTGCCCAAAATCCCTGAATATATTGATACACTCCTTAGTCATTTCAAAGATTGACTATTGTAATGCCTTATTTAAAAGAATAGCCCTAAAAGAAATCAAACGCTTACAAATCATACAAAATGCCTCGATTAAAATTATTGAAAACGCCAAGAAATTCGATCACATCATGCCTTTACTAGAGAAAGCACATTGGCTGCCGGTTATATATCGCATAATATACAAATTCAATTTACTTACTTTCAAATCTATAATTTTTAAAACTCCAGCATTTATTTATAAATTTTTAATCCCCTATAATACTTCGAGAGTATTACGCTCAACGGAACAACACTTATTAGTTGTTCCGTCGTTAAAAGTTATTGGTACACAACGTCACTCCATTTTCTCAGTTACGGCCCCTCTAGCCTGGAACGCTTTGCCAATTTATTTGAGAGAGGAAAGAATGCTAGATAAATTTAAGAGTAAATTAAAGGGATTCCTTTTCAAAGACGCTTTTAGTGATCTAATTGATCTAATTGAAGTTTTTCTTTTTTACATCTTAAATTAATTTCTCCCCTATTCCTAATGTTTTTAACCTTAAATGTTTCTTTTATATTGAATTGTATTTCTCCCCATAATTTTACCTTTCTTTGATCATACATGTTAATCAGTCTTGTTGCCTTTGTCTAGTCATGTGATTTTTTGTTAAGTACTTTTATGTTATTTTAACTTGTTTAATATTAAGTTTTTTTAGTTTGTATGTTTACCCTAACTTTGTAACTTATAGATGTACATCGCTTAGAACATGGAATAGGCGATTTATCAAATCTTATAATAAACTTGGAAACTTGGAAACTTGTATGAACACAGACACAGCGTTTAACAACGAATTACCAATGATGAGGCACCACATAAATCTCCCGCTTTTGAAATTATTATAGCGGTGGAGTGGTGGGGCTGAGGTATTTCAGTTAAGATTTTCATATTGAAATATACCAATATGGTCGAGGCACGCAGCATCTCAGACTTCAAGAACAAATGGGATACCTATGTGGGATCCCTACGAGGTCATGCCAAGGGATAGGGTCACTAGGACTGAATGAGCGGGTCAGTAGAGTGACATTATAATTACAATTATTCTTTAGGGGGTCAGTAGATTTAAGAGGGTGGGTAAATAGTGTGGGCAGACTTGATGGGCTATGGCCCTTATCTGCCGTCATCTTTCTATGTTTCTATGTTTCTAACCTAGCTTGTTCATTTCATACATTCTATTAGAGAGGGTTGGTAGTACATACATTTAAAATACACTGGTATTGGGATTAATGCATTGAATGGACAGCATTTCTATAAGAGATCATCAAGCAGAATGTTTATTTTATTTTCCTGTTGCAACTTAGGCAAGTTCAGGATTACTCAATTCTGATAATAGTAGTCAAAGTTAACTGCTCTATTCTTTCTAAAATAATTATTTGTATTTGCCCTTTTTCCTGAAAGGGATTTCTTCTTTCTTACTTGTTCCCCCTAATTGTGGACTTTATATTAAGTTTGCATTTTCCTTGTTTCAATTTACATTTCAATGGTAAAATTGGCTATATTGTTTCTAATTTTATTTTTAAAGATTAGTGCTTTGTGTGCAATTAATTAACCCCCCCCCCCCCTTTTATGAAACTGCGCTAGCGGCTTTAATGCTGGGGCCACGCTGAATGTTGTGCACAACTCCAGACACTCATAAAGTTCCTTAGAGCTTCAGGAGCAGCGTGCAGCATTCAGCACAGCTCCCAACCTTAAAAACTGCTAGTGCGATTTGGTAAAAGAGGGTCTAAATAAAAAAATTGAATGATTATATTTCCTGTCAATATATAGATCATATGCACCCTCTCTATATTCTAATAATAATAATAATAATTTTATTTTATATACCGCCAAAGCCATAGTAGTTCGAGGCGGTTTACAACAAGAAGAGCTGGACAGTCAGCGAAGGAAAATAACAATGGAGATTTTGGATACAGCGAAGAAGAAAAAAATAACAGTGAGGATTTTGGTTACATAAAGTCACAATGTGGGGAAATAAGAAGATGTGAAAAGGAGTGCAGTAGAGGGTTTAAGGGTTCTTGGTTACAAATCGGTTGAACAGGTTTGTTTTAATTAGTTTTCTGAAGTTAAGGTAGGATGAGGAGAGTTTGATGAAGTTGCCTAGCCAGTTGTTTTGTTGACTTGCTTGGAAGGCTAGCGTTCTGTTTAGGAATCTTTTGTATTGGCAGATTTTTATTGAAGGGTGACTGAACAAACGTATTCTATGTGTGGGTCTGGTGGAACAATCAAATTTAAAGTGGGAGACCAGGTATAGCGGGGCCATGCCAAGGACAGATTTGAAACAAAGGCAGGCAAATTTGAATAGCACTCTTGCTTCTAGTGATAGCCAGTGGAGTTTTTGGTAGTACAGGGTTATGTGGTCCCATTTTTTTATGCTGAACATCAGTCACACTGCAGAATTTTGTATGATTCGGAGTCTATGTAAGGTTTTCTTGAGGGACCCCAGATAGATGATATTACAGTAGTCAAATAGGCTCAAGATGGAGGATTGTACCAGCAGGCGAAAGGATGCTGCATCGAAATACTTTCTGATGGTTCTGAGTTTCCATAGTGTCGAGAAGCCTTTTTTGATTAGTGACTCTGTGTGAATATCCAGAGTGAGGTAGTGGTCTAGCGTCACACCCAGGATTTTTTATGGAATCGACAATTGAGAAGGTTTGTCAATTCAGGGAAATTGAAGTGTCTTTGATTTTGTCATTTGGGCTCGCCAGGAAGAATTTGTTTTTTTCAGAGTTGAGTTTCAGTCTGAACTCAGTCATCCATGACTCAATATGATTCAATGTTGATGATAGTTGGTTCTTCAATTCTGGAGTCAGGTTTGTTAGAGGATGGATTATGGTGATGTCATCAGCATAGATGTAAAATTTGATTTTTAGTTTTTTTAGTAGGGCCGCCAATGAGGCAAGGTAAATGTTGAAAAGGGTGGGGGATAGGGGGAGCCCTGAGGGACTCCACATGGGTTTGCCCAGCAGGGGGATAGATTGTTATCGATATGGACTTGGTAGGACCGTTTAGTCAGGAAACCTTGGAACCATTTCAGTACATTGCCGGAGAGTCCAATTGATTCTAAGCAGTCAGTTAGGATGGCATGATCATCTAAGTCAAAGGCACTACTCAAGTCTAGCTGAAGGATCAGTACACTGGAGCCTTGGCTGAATAGGTTCAGGAGGGAGTCCAGCAGTGAAGCAATAACTGTTTCCGTGCTGAACCCGGAACGAAAACCAGATTGGTTGTCATGAAGTATGCTGAATTTGTCGAGGTACAATACTAAATCCTGGTTTACCAGGCCTTCCATCAGCTTTACAAAAAGGGGGATGTTAGCAATGGGCCTGTAGTTAGAGGTCAACTTAATGGGTTCCTTGGGATTTTTTATAATCGGTGTGATTAATATCTTACCTAACTCTTTGGGGAATGTGCCAGACAGCAAAAGGGAGGAGAGCCAATCGTGTAGCTTGGCTTTGAAGGCGACTGGAGCGGCTTTCATGACGTTAGGTGGGCAGTTGTCTAATCTGCAGTACGAATCGGCATATTTTGAGTAGAGTTTGCAGAATTGGTTCCAGATGGGGATAGAGAAGTCGCTCCAGAGCATGTCTACCCTGGGTTCATCAGTGTGTTGGGCGACAGGGTAGTTCAAGTGGTAGGTTGAGGAGGTCGGTAGGTTGGATCATAGGTTGTTAATTTTGTAGTTGAAGAATTCAACCAAAGCATTGGCTGATGGCTGGGAGTCTGTCATGATACGGGAAAAGGCCTGAATATCATAAAGGTTGTTAACTATATTAAATAGAGACTTGGTGTTGGTGTTGGGAAAGTTTATTTTTTTGTGCGTAAGAATTTGTGCATTTAGTAGTTATAAGTTTTTTGTATACTTTTAATTTTAGTCTCCAAATTGTTCTTCTTTTGTTGTCTCCTGATTTTAGCCATTGTCTTTCCAGTTTTCGTAGTTCTCGTTTCGCAGTTCCTAGTTCAGCGTCAAACCAGCCATCTAGGTTTTTATTTCTCATTTTTTAAAATTTGATGGGAGCCATTTTGTCTAGAATTTGTGTGCTTGTGTTGGTCCAGGAGTCTATAGAGAGAGAGTCTGAGTCTGTCGAGATCTCGTAGTGTGACCAGAATTCAGTTGGGTTAACCAGGCCTCTGGAAGTTGTCATTTTCCTGGTTCTTTTTGTCCCTTTGGGCTTGGTAGGGGTACATTTGGCTTGCCAGTTGAGTTGGAAATTACATAGGCGGTGGTCAGATCATAGGGAGTCGGTCCAGGTGGTTTGGTGCCAGAGCATTTTAGGGTGGGCTAGGTCTTTGGAGGAAAAGGTAACTAGGTCTAGTTGATGTCCTTTTTAATGGGTTCTTTCTGGGGGTAGTACAAAGAAGTCTAGGGAAGCGATAAAGGATAGCAATTTTTTAGTGTCGCCTTGTTCACCCTGCTCTAGGTGGATGTTCAGGTCACCTGTCAGTAGGTTGTAGGGGCCAGCTGTAGAGTTCATGAGGAGGTATTCGAAGAATGTATCCTTAGCTGAGGGACATTTCTTGGGAGGGATGTAAAATAGTGTGATGATTAAGCCTTCTTCTAATTGGTCTGACCTGAGCTTACAAGAGATGATTTCGAGATCTACTGAGGACTTCGAGGATAAGACGGAGGATTTAAATGAGTCTTTTATAATGATGGCTAAGCCACCCCCTCTTCCCTTGTTTCTGGGCTGGGAAATGATGGTGAACCCAGGTGGGAGGCACTCATGTATGATGATGTCGCTATCGGAGACCAGCAATGTCTCGGGCAGCAGGACGAAGTCAGGATTGGCCTCTTCGAGCCAATCTTCCACCAATTGTGCCTTGTTCGTTAAAGATCTAATATTTAGGTAGAAACCTTGGATTGTTTGAAAAAGTGGGGAGTCAGTAGTTACTGTGAAGGGGATTTTCCTCAGTCTCCGTGGGTTTTTGCAGGAGGGTCTGTTAGATCTATGAGAGGGGGGAACGATTGGTATTTGGAAAGGCCCGTTTCAGAACAGTCATGTAGGAAGTGGTGGGCAGGTCTCTGGGTTTCTAAGTTGGCGTGAAGGGTTCTTGTGTGGATTGGGATAGGAGTGAAGTATAGGGCATCGGCTAACCTGCTTTTGTAGCAGTACCAGTAAAATATGAGAAATAGTAGTAAATGCTGGTATACCGAGGCCATTTTGTTGGGAGATTGTAGTTGGTCAAACTTGCAAATGCTTATCGGATTTTTCTAGACAGTTGGTTAGTCATGCAAATAAGCTAAACATGCAAGTACTTATCAGGGTTGGGGTTTTTTTTTGTTTTTTTTTTACAATAGGTTACACATGCAAGTACTTATCAGGATTGTTTTTGGGTTTTTTTTTAATAATAGGTTACACATGCAGTTGGTTAAACATGCGAATACTTCTCCGGAGAGGACTTCGGATTAGGTGACCTGGTGCTGGTGGAGGTTCTCATACCCATTTATAGGCCGTCTTGGTCAGATTCTTGCTGTAGGGGTGAGGAAGCAGTGGTGTTGGGGTCTTCTTCCTTGCTCCGCTTCGCTCAAGTTAAGATTCTTTCCGCAGGTCGGGGGGGCAGAGCAGGCTGGCTCACACGCCCTGCTGGGGGGTTGGTTCGAATCGAGGCTCCATGGAGATAGCCTGGTTAGTGGAGAGGCGGCTGGAGATGGCCTGGTCTGCTGAGCCCTTAAGAGGGTTGGAAGGCAGGCCAGGTGCCGAAACAGCTGCTGGGGGCAGGGCAAAATGCTGAGCACGATGCGTCCTCCGGTGCAGTGAAGGGGGACGACTTGATCTCCCTTCCCCTTCACTGTGCTGCGGCAGGAAATGGCCCGTTCTGCTGAGCCCTTAAGAGGGCTGGAAGGCAGGCCAGGTGCCGAAACGGCTGCTGGGGGCAGGGCAAACCGCCGAGCACGATGCGTCCTCTGGTGCAGTGAAGGGGGACGACTTGATCTCCCTTCCCTTTCACTGTGCTGCAGCAGGAAAAGGCCCAGTCTGCTGAGCCCTTAAGAGGACTGGAAGGCAGGCCAGGTGCCGAATCGGCTGCTGGGGGCAGGGCAAACCGCCGAGCATGATGCGTCCTCCGGTGCAGTGAAAGGGGACGACTCGATCTCCCTTCCCCTTCACTGTGCTGCGGCAGGAAAAGGCCCGGTCTGCTGAGCCCTTAAGAGGGCTGGAAGGCAGGCCAGGTACCGAAACGGCTGCTGTGGGCAGGGCAAACCGCCGAGCATGATGCGTCCTCCGGTGCAGTGAAGGGGGACAACTCGATCTCCCTTCCCCTTCACTGTGCTGCGGCAGGAAAAGGCCCGGTCTGCTGAGCCCTTAAGAGGGCTGGAAGGCAGGCCAGATGCCAAAACGGCTGCTGGGGGCAGGGCAAACCGCCGAGCACGATGCATCCTTCCGGTGCAGCCTGGTAATGAAAAGAAAACTTAATGGACAGAAAAATAACAACAACTTTGAAAAGTCATAACCTTGTATCATCTTAAATAATTCTGATTTTTTTCTTAATCTTCAGACACCTCCACAGTCCAGATGCAGCCCAAGTTGCCATCCTGGGTTCAGGAAATTAAGCTTGGAAAGAAAGCCTGTGTGCTGCTATGATTGTATCCCCTGTCCAGAGGGAGAAATCTCCAACCACACTGGTAAGAAATTTCATGCTATAATGTGCCATGATCTTGAGAACTTACTATCATGCTTATATTCAGCCTTTATTGAAGACTCAGCATTGCCTAGAGAATACACATGCACTTCTGGTTTTTCAGCAGAACTGGGCACATTCTGATCTGAATGTCTTAATTGTGATCTCAGTGGTGAATGGAAAAGGGATCTTTACATGTCCTTGAGAAATACCCTATGTCTAATCTAAAAATATGAGCTAGATACAACTGGAAAAACTAATTATACATCAGTTGTATAAGATGTATGGAATCCTTGATAAGCATTGATTTCAATTGCAACTAATTCTAAGAGATAATTCATGATTTTATTATCAGTAAACACATCATCCAATACTTCTTTAATGTTTGCTACTGTCTGTCATTTTGAAAAATGTCTTATTATAAGGAAAAAAATATTCTTTGCTGTCATATAACTGATGCTATTTCTGAGATAATGGGGAAATTGTTTTCATTTTCAGATATGGAAACCTGTATGAAATGCCCAGAGGACCAATGGCCCAATCAGAAGAGAGATGCCTGCATCCCCAAAGTGATAACCTTCCTAACTTATGAAGAGCCTTTGGGGTTAACTTTGACTTTTATCTGTCTTTTCTTATTTTTTATTAATACTGTTATTTTGGGGATCTTCATTCATTACAAAGATACCCCTATAGTGAAAGCCAACAACCGGGACCTCAGCTACATTCTCATAATCTCTCTCATGCTCTGCTTCCTTTGCTCTTTGGTATTCATTGGCCAACCTGACAAACTGACTTGTGTTCTCCGACAGACTGCCTTTGGGATTATGTTCTCCATCGCTCTCTCCACCATATTGGCAAAGACTATCACTGTAGTTATGGCCTTTCATGCCACTGAGCCTGGAAGCAATCTCAGGAAATGGATGGGTACCAGGATCTCAGTTATAATAGTTCTTTGCTGTTCACTTATTCAAACTGTTATGTGTATTGCTTGGTTGTTCATTGCTCCCCCATTCCCATATCTTAATATGAAATCAGAAATTGGAACAATATTAAGTGAATGTAATGAAGGGTCAATAGTTGCATTTTATTGTGTCCTGGGTTATCTGGGATTTCTGGCTGGCATCAGCTTCATTGTAGCTTTCCTAGCAAGAAATCTACCTGACAGGTTCAATGAGGCCAAATACATCACTTTCAGCATGCTGGTGTTTTCCAATGTTTGGATCTATTTCATCCCAACATACCTGAGCACCAAGGGCAAATACATGGTAGTGGTGGAAATATTTGCTATCCTGTCCTCTAGTGCCGGACTTTTGGGCTGCATCTTTTTCCCTAAGTGCTATGTGATTCTGCTGAGACCTGAAAGGAACATCAGAAAATTAGTATAAAAATGAAAATATTAGTATTTGTGCAAATGATGCATTAATTTAATATTTTTATTAGGCATCAGTTGTTGGTCATGTCAATGTTCAATGTCCTTTTTATACCAGTGGAGGGGAATTTCAATAAGACTTCAAAGTCTCAGTTTGTACATTTTGAGAAAAGTATCCAGAAAACCAGTACAGAAAATGTTCATTTTCAAAACTGCATTATGCCTATCTTTATTTATTTATCTTTGAAAATGATTTACCTAGACATTTTGGACCATAATATGTCTATCCTTTCTTTTTCTTTTTTTACCATTCTTGAATTTAAAGATTTGCACGTGGAAGATGCAGAGAAAAAGCTTTTTGGATGGCTTAAGCAGCCAGCATTCTTAGCAAACTGTTCACAGACAGCTGAGCACAGCAGAGGCACAGTACTATAGTGAATGCCACATAAAAGTCCAAGGTACATATGTCAGTATCAGCTGCTTATATGATAGAGTGAGCCCTCCAATACCTACCCAAAACTTACTTTACCTTCCTGTACACCACAAGAATAACCCTTATGCCTGCAGGTATCTTCTTTCTGTAGGCACAGTAGGTTTTGGGTGGGTTTTAGAGGGCTCAAAATACAATATAAGTAGGTTATGGTGTAATATGTACGTGGAACTTTATAAAGTGATGTTCACTGCAGTAACCCCTAGAGTTCCGCACTGCTCTGTTCAGATGTTTCTGTGTGTCCTTCTGCCACACAGGCTGGAATGTACTGTTTCTTTCACATCTTTGGGTTGTGGGCATTGATAATCACAGTTTTCCAGGACATCATATATGGAACTTAGATGTCTGTAGTTAAACCTGTTTTAGATGCATCTAAATGTCCCAAAGGTGCCTAAACTGGCTAGATCACCACTGCATGTAATAATGTATAACCCATATACTCCCCTCATGTTTATAAGCCCCCATCCAACCCCAAAATATCATTTGTAAAGGGGACAACAGGAGAACTCTTTGTTACATATTTGTATTATATTTCATTACCTCCCAAGAATTAAACACTAACCTCCTCTTTTACTAAGGTGCGCTAACCGATTAGTGCACACTAATCAAATTAGCGTACTCTAAATGCTAACATGTCCATAGAATAACATGCACACATTAGCATTTAGCATGCGATAATCGGTTAGCGCACCTTAGTAAAAGAGGGCCTAAATAAGCATACAATATAATCCTAAGGCTCTCTGTTCTAGTCTAATATATCCCTAGTAGCTTAATAAGGTTTAATTAATTAATCTCAATAATAAGATGTAGACAGTATCCCAACAACAAGAGGGGTGCTATCTAATCTTTTCCACTGAGTGTCACATGTATGATTTTCTCCCAGTTGGCAAGAAGTTCTATGTGTTAGCTCACTGCAAAAAGCTACTAGCTCTCAGAGAATGAGTATGTTCCCTTGAGGCTAGAGTAGCTAGAGGAGACAGAGAAGTACATAGAGGAGACCTACAGGGATGTTGTAGCGATGTCTCACCTTCAGTCTGGTAGCCCCTGTGCTGCCTTGAAGGATAGAGGTCTCCTTGAAGGAGAGCATCACCCTGGTGAAGTAGGAAATAATCCTGCAGCTAGGACCTGCCCACCAGGGGATGCAATATTCTCTTGCACTGAGGATATATCTCCAGGGGTTTCTACTCAGGAGGGAAGGGTTAGGACAGCTGTTATAGTTGGTGATTTGATCATTAGGCAAGTAAATAGTTGGGTAGCTGGTGGAAAAGAGGATCAACTTGTCACTTGTTTGCCTGGTGCGAATGTAGCAGACCTCATGCATCACTTATATAAGATTTCAGACAGTGCTGTGGGGACCTGCTGTCTTGGTACATGTGAGTACTAATTACATAGGGAAATGCAGTAGATAGTATTCCTTATGCAGGTTGGGAATATAAGGTCTCTGCTTATGCAGATGATATTTTGCTTCATTTGAGGAATCCTGAAACTACTATTCCACATTTACTAGATTTGATTGATAGATTCGGAAAATTTTCTAGATAAAAAATAAATTGGAGTAAATCAGAGGTTCTTCCGCTAAACGTACAATATCCAAAATGATTATTTGACACATTCCCTTTTCTTTGGAAGGAAGAGGGTATAAAATATTTAGGTATTTGGATTCAGAAAATGTTGAAAGAGACGATGAAAGTAAATGAAAGATCCTTATTTCTGAAATGTGTGAGCAATGGAACCCATTACATCTGTCTTGGTGGGGGAGAGTCCAAACGGTTAAAATTTTGATTCTGCCTGTGGTTTGCTACCAAATGAGTATGTTGCCAGTTTATTTTCAGGGGTCCTTTTATAAGAAATTAAATAGTATTCTTGATAAATTTGTTTGGCTGGGTAAAACTGCTCGAATTGCTTTAGTATCTTTACAAAAACCAATTGCGGCAGGTGGGGTAAATTTTCCCAATATTTATAGGTATCATCAGGCCTATATACTGTATCAGGGTATGTATTGGATCCTCCCCAAAGCACATGGAAAATCTCCCTGATTGGTTATATTTAGAGTGACAATTGATGTCCCCATTACGATTATTCCATGTGTTGAGTATCAGATTACCCAGATATGTGAAGGACAATAATATTTTATCTGACACCTGGAAAACTTTGAAATCCACTTATCAATCCTTAGGGCTAAACTCCAAGATTCAAATAGGTGGATCTGGGATCTTCTGGAAGTATTGGATGCAGGCAGGCATTCGTACATTAGAAGATGTTACATCAGAAAAAATTTATTGGTTTTAAAGTTCAAATGTTCCCTGATCTCTCATGAGAGATGCAAAAGCATTGTTGTGAATTTCTTTTCATGAAACCTGGGGTCACATCTCTGGGTGCTACTTTTTTCTGCCACACCCTTGTAAGTGCATTGTGTATTACCGTTCTGTTAAATATGTATTTTTTTAACCTAGCACTTTTGTCATTATCGTGCCTGGGAACTGAAAAATCTTGAGCCCTATTGATTTGAATATGAGACTCCAAGCCCAGCTCTATAGCCTATTATTCTTAAATAGTATATTTTGTTTATTTTCTTCTTTCTCGCTAAACTTCATTATCTTGGATCTTTTGGAGGACTTGAGAATTATTAGCTAAGCTTACTTTATTTTCTTATTGTTAGGAGCATTTAAACCTATAGTTTTGATTGAATTTGTAATGGCTAATGTGCTTTCTATACAAATGTTACTTGATGTTTATTTTTCAAAAATCAATAATAACAACAAATATATGTAAGCACATTCATCACATCTATGGAGGTCAATGTAGGCATGACCTACCATAATGCCAGAAATGACCTTAGACATCCCTAGGCACCTCTGTAGATATGATTCACATCAAACATAAGTACAGGAAATGTAGGCCTTGAAAACCCTGGCCTACATTTCCAGTGCCTATGTTTGAGGTAGCTGCAATTCTACAAATTGTGCCTTTGCATGATTGATACATGATCAGTGGCCATTTTTTTATTCAGTTGCTGATACCGGCACCATTAGTAGAACCTGGTCTTATATGTAAACTACTTTAATTGTATGCACAGAAAGTAAAGGGTCATTGATTTGGTTTACTGCATATTTGCATTTCTTACTAGTACTGATTGGTTTGCATTTCCCTCGAGGTTTTGAGGATATTATCATCATTCTGCAGAAGCCCAAATTCCAGGATCCTCAAATGGGCAGCTGAACAAAGCATGATTGCATCAAAAACCAATTTTAAAGTGTTCTAACCCATGAATCAATGGGTGCATATACTACTAACACGTTATGAAATTATAATATGGCCCCAAAAATCTGTTATTAACATAAATGTGTAAAACTAGCCCCCCCTCCAAATGTTCAAGAGTTCTGGGTAAAAATCTGAGAATGATCTGAAAGTGACCCTTCCACATCACTAAATGGGCCATAGCACAGTCACAGGCTTTATTTAGTAGGAGGGAATCCATGTACTGAAAGTGAGTCTTTTTCAAATCATGGAAAAGTCAGGAATGAGAGAGCATCGGATGAAGATAAGACATCAGAGTCAGAAGCAATCTAAGGAAATATCTAAGGGATGGGAGGCCCACGTGCATGCTCATTGGTGGGCTTGGGGTGGTTTCGATGGAAGGGGGTGTGTGATTGGTTGAGGGGTTTTCCTGCCAAAGCTTTGTTTATTGGTAATAACAATGCTAACAAATTAGCATAACAATTGTCTCAAGCTTCAGTAGAATATCCAATTATAGCCCCTGACCCAGTCATGTCGGCAAGAATCTGAGGGGTAGCATGTTCTATACACGCCCCATTCTCCAGGATCGCCCAACCCCCGTGCACAGCTCCCTAGCCAGCCCACAGCTCATCTCCCTGATCAGCAAAGCTGCCATTAGCTTTGGATACTGCTCCCAAGTCTTAACACACCAATCCCTGTAGACAAACCTAAAGGGAGGGTGGGTGGGTAAATCTGCCTCGGATGACTAGGTAAGCCCTGAGTCCTTTGAGGTCCCGGCTCTTATAGCCCACCTTCCTGGCTCCTCCTGTGGCTGCATCCAACCAAAGGAGGAGCCAGGAAGGTGGGCTATAAGAGCCGGAACCTCAAAGGACTCAGGGCTGACCTAGTCATCCGAGGCAGATTTACCCACCCAACCTCCCTTTATGTTTGCCTACAGGGATTGGTGTGTTAAGACTTGGGAGCAGTATCCAAAGCTAATGGCAGCTTTGCTGATCAGGGGGATGAGCTGTGGGCTGGCTGGGGAGCTGTGCAAGGGGGTTGGGTGATCCTGGAGAATGGGGCGTGTATAGAACATGCTACCCCTCAGATTCTTGCCGACATGACTCGGTCAGGGGCTATAATTGGATATTCTACTGAAGCTTGGGACAATTGTTATGCTAATTTGTTAGCATTGTTATTACCAATAAACAAAGCTGTGGCTAAGTTTTCACCAAGTGTCTGTGTGGTAATGTGACAAGAGTTTGAAGGTGTAGGGGGGGGGTTGTTGGTAGAGGGAGACGTGGGCCTACCCAAATCCTGCTGATATGTAGCTTCCCTCTACAGAACTCTGAGACTTCCCCATATTAAAGGTCTTACACCCCTACTTCCATTTGATGTAACTTTTCCCTATGTTGTTAATTAGGCCCTTCTCTGCCCAATCTCCACCCCAGACCCCACCCCATAATAGTACTAATTGCACCTTGCATGTCCTGTGCCTCATCTGGAAGCCTTCCCTCTGACGTTGCAACGTCAGAGATAAGGCTTCCGGTTCAGGCGCAGGACGCCCATAGGAGCCATTGCCTGTGGCTTTGTGCACTGAATCAGTTAGAAAGAGGGAGCTGGCTCGAAGATAATGCCACATCATCGCACCGTGGACCGGCGGTTGAAGAACACTGTTTTGGGCCTGATCTATGTGCTGGCCCTGTGGACCGGCAGGAAATTTCTGTGGACCGGCACTGGTCCATGGACCGGTGGTTGAAGAACACTGCAATAGACTTTTCTGGAGAGATAACTCTGGTCAGCAAAAAAAAAATTTTTCTTTGCTACTGAGAACTTAAGAGGTGTTCAATTTACCCCTCTTTTACTAAGGTGCACTAACCGAGTACTGCACGCTAAATTGATTAGCGTGCACTAATCGGTTAGTGCACCTTAGTAAAAGAGGGCCTTAATGATGCTGATTTCAGATCTGTAATTGAATATATGTAATATATGTGGTATATCTGATATATGTGATATATGTGGTATATGTGATCGGTGAGCTGTCCTAAAATGCAATATTGTGTTACAGAAACAGTAAAATACTACGCTTTGCGGTAGTGTTATTGATGAAAATTAAATAAAAACAAACTGATGCATAACTTAAAAACAGGATGAGATAGATGAAAACTGCTTTCAGATTTAGAGTCAGTATGTGGCCCTTGTTAAGGTACAGGTGACAGAACTCCAGTAGCAAAATGCTTGTGACCGGTGTAATTTGTACATATCACACTCTGGACTTTTTCATCTTTGATGTTATCATAAACTGTTATGTACTGTAATTACACCATGTCCTCCACAGCTATTGAAATCAAATAAATATGCATCTATGTTGTAATGATCCATAAGGTTATATTTAAAATACACATTCAATATTTTGAAATAAATGTGGATGTCAGCAGCAGATATTCCTTAAGGTTGAGCAGCAGAGTCCAATGGAGACCACATGGTATCCTCAGAGGTGATGGTCAGCTATAAATAGAGAGATCAGCTCAGCACATTCTTTCCACATTCACCTTCTGTGTAAATGCACAGGTCCACTTCAGTCCAGTTTTAACACTTAACTCTTTCTGAATATTATTCAAATGTCCAATTTGATAGCACCATCAAGAATCCTACATCATTCTGTCTCAATCTTCAAGTGTAACAACTGGAGTGGCAAGAGAGAGCATTATCACAGGAGAAACTGTTTCACAGCCTTAATGATGGAAACTCACCTGGTTTTGACTTTAGTCATGCTCTGTGACATCCTGTGGAATATGGCTGAGGGACAGTGTATACTTAGAAACTATCCACCAATAAAGCAATTACCAGGATACCATAGGGATGGGGACATCATGATTGGGGGGCTTGTAACGCTGAACAACTTTTTCCCACAAGATGGTCCATCCTTCACAATTCCTCCCTCATTTAAAGGAAATGTCTTGTAAGTAGAATCATGGCTTAATGTAGCTGACCTTTCCCTGCTCTGAGCTTTGCAAAGACTGGTACAGTGTCTCTGATTCTAACTTAACCATTTCCAGATGTTGCCTCAGGATTTCTCCTTAGAGTTTCTTGCATCTTACATATGTATAAAACATTTGAAATTAAGTACAAATCATTCACTCACATATCATTCATAGCATACATCATTCGGGGTCCCAAACATTCATATGTAATATTCATATTTCATTTCTAATCAATTCTGCATTCAAACCTTGTTCATGAAAGATTTTCAGAACCATCTGTTAGATTTTCAGAACCATCTGTTAATATTTAAGCCATGAGGTTTCTCCTATTTCCCCTGGGCATGGTAGTCCACACAAAGAACACTAGCTTTTATAGGCAGGAAACTGAACAAAGACACAGAAGGGACATAGACCGTACACAAAATGGAGTAAATCCAAGAAGAAGATACTTACAGAAAGGCAGAGAACCAAAATGGAGTCATAAGAGTACTTAATACCTCTAGTATGTTATGCATTAGCTGATTTCCTCTATGATTCTGGCTCAATAGCAAAATACATAAAGAGAATATTATTATTCTTTTCCTTAATATTAATCTGTAGTTTGTTTTTCTGGCCTTGGTTACATCCATATTCAGATTTTTATTCACCAACTTTTTGTACGCTTCTATTGGGCATGGCCTTAACTAACATATATGCTTGTATCTAACTAGAGTTACCTAGAACCATATGAAAAGCAGGCATTTTTGTAGGAAAAAACTCCACAAAATACTGCACCATCATGTCCTGCACACTATCCATTCCATTAATGTACCATAGCGCCCCCTAGAGTGCCACTTCACTCATGCACATTTATATTATGTAGGCATTTAAACAACTGTATCACATCTCCCCTCTTCTGCCTTACCTCCAAAGTATACAGATTGAGATCTTTAAGTCTGTCCCCATACGCCTTATCATAAAGACCACACACCATTTCAGTAGCCTTCCTCTGGACTGACTCCATCCTTTTTATACAATATTCTAAATGAGGTCTCACCAGAGTTTTATACAGAGTCTTATACAGAGGCATCAAAACCTTCTTTTTCCTACTGGCCATACCTCTCCCTATGCAACCTAGCATCCTTCTAGCTTTCGCCGTCACCTTTTCAACCTGTTTGGCCACCTTAAGATCATCATATACAATCACATGCAAGTTCCACTCTTCCGTTGTGCATATAAGTTCTTCACTCCCTAAACTGTATTGTTCCCTCTAGTTTTTGCATTTCTTAGCATTAAATTTTAGCTGCCAAATTTCAGACCATTCTTCAAGCTTCACCAAGTCTTTCTTCATGTTATTCACACCATCCAGTGTGTCTACTTTATTGTAGATTTTGGTATCATCTGCAAAAAAGCAAATCTTACCCGACAACCCTTCAGCAATATCATTTATAAAAATGTTAAAAAGAACAGGCCCAAGAACAGAACCTTGAGCCATACCACTGGTAACATCCCTTTCCTCAGAGTGATCTCCATTGATCATTACCCTCTGTCACTTTCCACTCAACCAGTTCCTGACCCAGCCTGTCACTTTGGGACCCATCCCAAGGGCACTCAGTTTATTTATTAGACATCTGTATGGAACACTGTCAAAGGCTTTGCTAAAATCGAAATACACCACATCTAGCGCACATCCTCTATCCAATTCTCTTGTCACCCAGCCAAAGAAACTGATCAGATTTGTCTGACAAGACCTACCTCTTGTGAATCCATGTTACCTCAAGCCCTGTAATCCAACAGATTCTAGAAACTTGGCCATTCTCTGTTTCAAAAGTGTTTCCATTAATTTGCTTACCACAGAGGTCAGACTTACTGGCCTGTAATTCCCTACTTCTTCCTTTCTTCCACTTTTGTGGAGAGGGACCACATCTGACTTTCTCCAGTCCTCCGGTACAACTCCAGACTCTAGAGACTCATTGAAAAGGTCAGTCAGTGGAGCTTCCAGAAATTCCCTAAATTCCTTCAGTATATATACCACTTTAAGTCAAACATTTCATATTTAGGTGCATTTTCTATATAGGTCTAATTTTTTTCAAAAATGTTCTTTCAAGATGTTTACCCTTTGTGCATCTATCTTTTTGACCATTTTTGAAAACAAAACTTCCAAATGAAAAATGAACAAATAAATACTTTGAATGTAGGAGGATTCATCATTTTTTAAAGACTGTCTACACATAAAGGTTCCCAGATACACATCTCACCATTACCCCTTTACAGAGTATGGAGAACCCTCCAAACCTATTCTATCCAACAGAATTCAGTCCTTATAGCCCTTATTCCTTTAAGTATCACCTATATGTCAGTAGAGTAGGATTTTGGTGGGATCACACTTCTACCACAAGTGGGATATGGACTTGGATCCCCTTCTCTGGAGTCCACTTCGCTGACCACCAGGCTACTCCAGAGACATATTTGCAGCTCTTCTAAGACTGGCCAAAACATCTACTACTGTCACATAGATACGTATTACTGTTTCATTCACATATTTGGATGGTTTGATGAGGTCTATCAGTTTGGATACCATGTTGGCACTTAATTGTTATTAAAACAGGTCTAGCAAAAATGTCCAAATTGGACAGTTTGAAAAATGTTTGATTATTTTTGCAAAACAATCAGGTCAAAAGCCCACCCTGGTCCTACCCAAAACATGCTTCTAACTACTGACAGACAGCATAGAAAACATCTAGAACATTGTTTTAAAATTGTGATTTGGAGGTTTTGGTGATTAAAACATTCAAATGAAAGGTTATATGCCATTTTTTTGGGATGTGTTTGTCTTTTGAAATGAGTGTGATTATCTATATTTCCTGTCAGTATAGAGATCCTACTCACCCCCTCCATATTCTACTGAGTAGTTTGGTAAAGAAGACAACCTAATGAGTAAAATTGGCTTAGATTTAAACATAAAAGTAACACTGACTTTGAAAAGTCATAACCCAGTCTCACCTGAAGATTTTTTTTCTCAATCCTCAGACACCTCCACAGTCCAGAGATTTGGACATTTGAAGCCAAATGTCTGAATCAGAAGCATAAAAAAGACTATTTTCAATGCATGAACAGCTATGCGTCATCTATAAATCATCTACTTAGATGTCTAGGTCAACATAATGAACAGACCACCAGCGTATCCAAAGCTATACCCCATTTTCAACCAAAATAAGGCCCAAGTTGGAAACATCCAAATGAAATGCATTTGGACATGGGAGGTATCAGCATTATGATGAACTGGCCCCATAGATATACCAACAGGGCAATGGGGCACCTTAGAGGGCACTGCTTTGAACTTCACATCTCATCATAACCCCCTTAAAAGTTGTGGTGAACATCCCAAAACTTCCCAAAACCCATGATACCCACCTGGCTCACACCCAAATAGCCCTTATAACTACATGTGATACCTATATGACAGTAGAGTAAGATTTTGGTGGGCTAAAACATTCCACCATAAAGGTTGTGGATAAAGTGGCTTATGGGTCTGGGTCCTCTTCTGAATGATTCTTTAGCCTACTTAAGACACCATTGTGATGCTCTAGTAGGCTTTACCATAAGATATGCTGCCATTTTACAGACAGGTATGGACTTTTATAATCAGATGTTTGTGAGGTTGGAGGGGGGGTGTCCACGGGGAGTTTGCAGGGTCAGTAGTTCATTCCACCAGTGTTCATCTGGTCAGTTTGGGTACCTTCTAAGACAGGTATAGCATAAAACATCTAAGTCCCATCAAGGACATCCCAGGAAAGGTTCAGTTATAACTGAGGACATCCAAGTCTAATCCCACCCAAAGTCCACCCAAAGCTTACCCATATTATGCCTCCTAACATGCCTCTTTACTCTCTGGACACACTGTGGGTGAAATTACACAACTGACAAAGGGTATCAGATTTTTTAAGAACATATGCACAATAAAAGAACAAAAATCTATTCATATGATACCAGGAGTTGCACAGGTAGAAGTGAATCACTTGTTTCCTCTTTCCAGAAATACACGGACGAGGGAGAATACAATGAAACTGCTAAGTAGCAAATTTGAAACAAATTGAATACAATATACTGTTCTGTATATTCAGTCAAAGTGCAATTAAACTCTTGAATTCATTGCCAGAGAATGTGGTTAAAGCAGTTAGCTTAGCAGGATTTAAAGAAGATTTGGACTAAATCTATATGCCATTCATTGTTAAGAAGAACTTTTAAAAATCAACTGGAGGGGGGGGGTTTCCCTAAGAAAGCAGTATAAAATCTGTTTTACTATTTTTGTGATCTTACCAGGTACCTAATACCCAAATTGGTCACTGTTGGAAACACAATGCTAGGCTTTAATATATTCAGTATGACCCAATATGGAAACACTTATGTTCGTATCTGCATAAATTGATGCACATCTTATGTGTCCAAATTTTAAAAATAATGCTATCTATGTGACCATTTGTAAAGTTATTTCAATAAAATGTGTCTTCAACCACTTTATTATTGACCATTATAACTCATATTTACTTGAATGTTATAGTCAAATTGTATATAATATCTAAATTAGTTATATTAACAATAAGTGAAAATTAGGATGACCTCAATGAATAATACACTTTATTGGTATAAAATTTAATTCAATTTCTATACTTTTCTCCCAAGAGAGCTCTGAAGTTTACATGGATTTATTTAGGTACCTATGCATTTTTCCCTGTCTGTCCCAGTGTGCTCACAATCTATCTAATGTACCTGGGGCAATAAGTGACTTGCCCAGGGTCAGAAGGAAAAGTGTGGGTTTGAACTCACAACCCCATGGCGCTGAGGCTGTAACTTTAACCACAGCGTCACATACTCAACTTTGACTGTGACACACACACTCAACTTTGACTTGCCCAACAACTGATGCCTGATAACAATGTTTTAATCCATCCTTTGCACAAAAACTAATTATTTCATTCTTTTAGGCATTTCCTACTATTCCTTTCAGGTCTTAGCAGAATCACATAGCACTTAGGGAAAAAGATACAGCCCAAAAGTCCAGCACTGGAGGCCATGATCGCAAATATTTCCACTGCTACCATGTATTTACCCTTGGAGCTCAGGTATGTTGGGATGAAAGAGATCCAGACATTGCAAAACACCAACATGCTGAAGGTGATATACTTGGCCTCATTGAACCTGTCAGGTAGATTTCTAGCTAGGAATGCTACAATGAAGCTGATTCCAGCCAAAATTCCCAGGTAACCTAGAACACAGTAAAATGCAACTATTGACCCTTCATTACATTCAATTAGGATTGTTCCAATTTCTGATCTCTTATTAATATATGGGAATGGGGAAGCAACAAACAACCAGACAAGGCACATAACAGTTTGAATAAGAGAACAGGAAAGGACTATAGACACTGAGACCCTGGAACCCATCCATTTCTGGAGTTTGCTTCCAGGCTTGGTGGCTTGAAAGACCATGACTACAGTGATGGTCTTTGCCAATATGGAGGAGAGAGCAATAGAGAATGTGATCCCAAAGGCAGTCTGTCGGAGAATACAAGTCAATTTATCAGGTTGGCCAATGAATACCATGGAGCAGAGGAAGCAGAGCATGAGAGAGATGAGGAGAATGTAACTGAGGTCCCGGTTGTTGGCTTTCACTATGGGGGTATCTTTGTAATGAATGAAGATCCCCAAAATAATAATATTAATGAGAAATAAGAAAAGACAGATGAAAATCAAAGTTAACCCCAAAGGTTCTTTATAAGTTAGGAAGATTATCAATTTTGGGATGCAGGCATCTCTCTTCTGATTGGGCCATTGGTCATCTGGGCATTTTGTACAGGTGTCCATGTCTGAGAATGAAAATTATTGTCCATTATCTCATAAATAGCATCAGTTATATGACATAAAAGAATGATTTTTCCCATATAGTAAGGAATTTTTCAAAATGGCAGACAGTAGCAAACATTAAACAAGTAATGGATCTAATCTAATCTAATGCTTGGTTTTATATACTGAGCCATCATTCTATAAAAGCTCTACTCGGTTTACAATAATTAACTTAAACAGATAAGAACATTAAAAATAAAAGCAAATTTCAGGAAAATCAATTTTTAAAATGTTTGGCAAATAAAATGTTTTTTTAAAGATTTATGAAAAAATTGAAGTGAGCCAGAACTTCTTAAAAAAGATGGAAGGTCATTCCAAAGTTGTAAAAATTTAAAACTCAAAGATTCACTGAAAATCTTAACTCCTTTAATCCCTTTCCTGGAAGGAAGGGATAATTTAAATTGTTGGTTACCTCTTGAATAAGAGAATCTATAAACATTCCATGATAAAGGAATAAGAGGAGTAAGAATTCCATATAAAATTGTAAAAGCCACACAAGCACACTTAAATTGAACTCTAAAATAAACTGGGAGCCAATGAAGACTCTGAAGCAGCGGAGTCACATGGTCAAATTTACATTTCCTAAAGATCAATTTAGCAGCAGTATTCTGCAGTATCAGGTTTTTGTGATACTGAGGTAGATAACATTACAATAATCTAGGCAAGATAATATAATTGATTGAACTAAAATAGAGAAGTGACAATGATAGAAAAGATGTCTAACCTTCCTCAGCATACGTAGACTAAAAAAGCATTTCTTAACCACAGAATTAATTTGATCTTTAAAAGAAAAAGAGGAGTCAAAAAAGACTCCCAGAATCTTAGCAGAAAACTCAATTTGTAGAGAGGATCCAGAGACCAAGGCTACCGAAAGAGGAAGAGAGTCCAATTTTGGGCCTAACCATAGTAATTTAGTTTTGGTAGTGTTAAGCTTCATCCGGGCAGACTGAGCCTAGGCTTGAAGTTTAGAGATACAAATATTTACTTTAGATACTAGATCAGTAGCATCCAGATCTATCTCAATCAGTATGAACATATCATCCGCATAAGTAAACAGAGTTTCCCAAGTTGATAGCTTAAAGATATTCAAAGTAGTCATATAAAGATTAAATAAGATTGGGGAGAGTGGGGAACCCTTAGGAATCCCGCAAGAAGGCTGCCAAGAATCAGAAATATTACCTTCAAAGTTCACTGAATAGGAATGATACAGAAAAAATTTGGAAAACCAATCCAAAAATGCCTGATGGAGTCCTATATCTGAAAGTAACTGAAGAAGAATATCATGATGGATTACATTGAACGCTGCAGATATATCAAACTGAAGTAGGATTGAACATTTATTTTGGAGGCAAATTTGTTGAATTTTTGAAAGAAGAGAAATCAATGGATGATGTGCTCACTGCAAATCAACCCATGCATTATCTCTTAGCAGTACTTGCAGCTGCTGAAATGTAAGCTTTTCAAGGATTCCATACATCAACAATATAGGTCACAGGTGTCAAAGTCGGTCCTCGAGGGCCGGAATCCAGTCGGGTTTTCAGGATTTCCCCAATGAATATGCATGAGATCTATGTGCATGCACTGCTTTCAATGCATATTCATTGCGGAAATCCTGAAAACCCGACTGGATTACGGCCCTCGAGGAGGGACTTTGACACCCCTGATATAGGTGGTTGCAGTTGAAGCAGGCTATTCAGAGTGGGTTCCCTGAATGGAAGAATTTAAAAACTTATTTTATCTTGCAAATCCTTTGCTACCAAACTGATCTAGTAGGACATCAGGCTACCCAGTGGTACAAATTGATTTCTGGATTTTTGAATAAAAAGCCAAAAAATAGGTTTAGAGACATCTGGAGCATCAAGATAAAACAGTATATTTCTGTGTCTCGTTGGCCACAAATTTGGACTTGGAGATTGAAATGCACAGCATCAGCATCTATGAGACAAACATGGTTATTTTTGTTGCATATGATTTTCTGGACCCCCAGTTTGGTTAAATAGAATAGATAGTTCTAAGTCTAATAGATGCTGTCATTGTCATATTGATATAGGGACTTTGGACCATCTGTTATATTTTTGTCCTTATATATATATATATTTTGGAAGTCAATCTGGGGACAGATAAATCTAATTTTGGATTTAAATGTTCCAATATCATATGAGGCTTTTGAAGTAAATGCTGCTTTGTTTACCTCATTGGAATAACTACAAGACAGCATTGTATCTTCCAAAACAGACAATATTCATTTATTGTTAGTATAAAAACTTACAGTATTACAGCAGCAGAGACATATCAGAAAAATATATTGTCAGTTCAGAATATGCAATAGAGAGAAGAACTTGCACCCATATGCTTAGCAGGGGGCTAGCAGATCCCAGTAGCATAAGTAAGTGAATCTCTCTGGCTTTACCTAGAATGCACGTGTTTTTTATACAGAGCAATTCTTCCTTTGTTCCAAAAAAAGTCCATCCCCGAATTCTGGTTATGTAATTCCCTATTGGTACATAAAATAATGTATATCTAACTCCTCCTCTCAGTCCACGCCTCTCTCACCTCCACCCCCCCTCCCCAGTAGGGGGGGGGCCTTGCAGAAACAGAGAACTCTTGGTGAACTTTCTTTCTCCAGCGCTGAGATATGTAGATGCTTATTAGTGGTTTTACAATTCTGTGCATCTTCGGTATGGTGTCCTTGTATGCTGAAAGTTGGCAAAGGTGACCTTTCGACAATCTAGCTGCTTGGTTCTCATAACTTGGTTCAGAGACAGGGAGCAAATGTTTTGGTACCAAGTTCTCTCATCTCGCTACACCCACATCGTCCTGCAGGGATCCTTGCTCATTATAAAAGTTTTATGGCTTTCCAGGTGCCTGGCATATGAAGTCATACAGCACTGATAACAGTTCAGCAGAACCTTGGAAAAATATCCTCCCAGCAGGGAATGGAGACAAAAACGTTAGCATTGCAAAGGCTGCAGGTGTTTACAGACAGCAAGGTACAGGCTGGGCCTGGCTATGGGAAAATATAGGTCTGTAGTGTCCAGCATACACAAGTGAGGCCAGTATGTCCAGTTGAATCATCTGTATGTCCAGGTTATCCATGTCACTATAATTTGTGGAACGATATTACATGTGAAACCCACTCTAGATAAATATGAGTCATCTATTTATGATCATGACAGGAATAGCCATTCAATTGATCACGAGTAACTGGAAAAACCATGACAGAATAAGTTACACTTTTTGGTGGGTGAATGTGTGCACTACATACAGATATGAAAGAATTAATGTGGAATGTAGGGGATTTAGTAGTGTATTTAATAAAGTTTGGAGTCCATTGACTAAATTTGTGAAAATATAATAATGTATATTTATTTTATCTTTCCTTAGGTTCATTTACCTTTACACATCCATGGGGGTTGGGGGGTTGGGGGGGAGGGGAGTAAATATTGATTGTGACATTTGGGTAATTTTATTCTTCATTTATATTATATATTATGTTATATTATGTTACTGTTATATGTAAGAAATTGAAAATCTTGAATGATATATATGTTACCTATACAGGTATTAGTGTAATGTATGTATTACCTACTGTTTTATATTAAAAATCAATAAAGATTTTTTAAAAAAAGGATTCCATACATCTTATGCAATAGTGGTATGATTAGTTTTGCTACTGGCATCTAGGTCGTATGTTTAAATTAGACTTGGAGAGGCATTTTCAATAGTTCATCTAAGGCCAATTTTGTACGTCCTAACAATTGCATCCAAAACTCGGATGGACAAAATGTCCATTTCTAAACTGCTGAATGTCTTTTTTTTATGGACCAACTTGACTTCTTGCTCCCTCAGTGTGCCAATCTTTTTTAGCCATTTTTGACCAACAGGACATCCAAATAATAGATGCACAGAAAAAGCCATTTAGAGGTAGGAGGGGCCAGCATTGTTAGCAGACTAGCCACACAGACATGCCAACAGAACAGTGGGGCACCTTAGATGCACTGCTGTGAACTTCATATGAAGGGTGCCAGATGTACATTACATTACATTAGTGACTTCTATTCCACCAATACCTTGCAGTTCTGGGTGGATTACAGAAGAAGATAACTGGACATTTCCAGGAGAATTACAAATTAGGGTGCTGTTTACATGGTTGAGACTGCTGGGAAATTTACAACAGTGGGGATAGTTATAGAGATGTGTTAGGATTTCTTGATAAATTTTTTGAATAAAAGGTTTTTGATTTCTTTTCGAAATGATTTGTAGGCAGTCATTGTCAGCATGTTGGAGAGGAGGTGATCAAGTTTTGCTGTTTCTTTTGCTAGTAGGTTGTCATACATCTTCTTGCACTGTGTACCTTTGATTGGGGGATGGGTAAATGGGGGCTGAGTTCTCCTTTGTCTGGTTGATTTGTTCTAGTTTAGGCAATTGATTAGATAGGTGGGGGCAGTGCCATTCATTACTTTGAATAATAGACAGTAGAATTTGAATAGAATTTGCTCTTGTATAGGTAGCCAGTATGAGTCTAGGTATGCGGTGGTGATATGGTCATATTTGCTTAGTGAGTAGATCAGTCTGAGGGCTATGTTTTGTGCTGTCTGCAATTGTTTTATCATGCTTGAAGGGCATAGCAGGTAGAGAATGTTGCAGTAGTCCAAGAGTCCCAGGACTAGGGATTGGACTATGAGCCTGTATTGCTCTTTGTCAAAAAATTTTCATATTTTTCACAGGTTGTGCATGACTATAAAGGCTTTATGGATGGTCTTGTTGATTTGAACTTGCATGGAGCAGCATCTATTTATCATCACATCCGAGGAGTTTTAGGGTGGACTGTATTGGGTACTTGGTAGCATTTATTTCTAATTCTGTTTTGTCCTTTTCTAGTAACAGCTTTAATTTGTGGTCTATCACCCATTTTTCCACAGCTTCTACTGGGTTTTTTTCAGTTTTTCTATTGAAGTGGGGCTGGTGGGTCGAAGGGTAAGTGAATGGTGATATCATCTGCGTAGCTGAATGATGTTACATGTAGACATAATCAGGCTCGAGGAATGGGCATCGACATGGCAGATGAGATTCAACGTGGATAAATGTAAAGTAATGCATGTCGGTAAGAAAAATCTCAGGCAAGAGTACAGGATGTCCGGGGCGGCACTTGGAGAGACCTCCCAGGAAAGGGACTTGGGAGTTCTGATTGACAAGTCAATGAAGCCGTTCACACAATGTGCGGCGGCAGCAAAAAAGGCGAACAGAATGCTAGGAATGATTAAGAAGGGGATCACGAACAGCTTGGAAAAGGTTATCATGCCTCTGTACTGGGCCATGGTGTGCCCTCACCTGGAGTACTGCATCCAGCACTGGTCGAAAGGGTTCAGAGAAGAGCGATTAAGATGGTTAAGGAGTTGGAGGAGCTGCTGTACGGTGACATATTAGAGAAACTGGGCCTCTTCTTCCTTGAACAGAGGAGATTTAGAGGGGACATGATTGAAACATTCAAAATACTGAAGGGGGGGAGTTGTTTTTGCCTTATCTGAGGATGCCGAGGATCATGTCGCTGCCCCGACCAGCCCTCTGCAGCAGCGGCGCTTTGAACTTGTTTGCTCAGACAACCTTGAAGACAGACCCCTGATATCACAGGGTCGGTCTTCCATGCCTCTGTTCTTCCCCATAAAACACTGCCTGCTGCCGCGGAGAGACCGGGAGTTGTTTTTGCCTTATCTGAGGACGCCGAGGATCGTGTCACTGCCCTGACCAGCCCTCTGCAGCAGCGGCACTTTGAACTTGTTTGCTCAGGCAATCTTGAAGACGGACCCCTGACGTCACTGGGTCCGTCTTCCGTGCCTCTGTTCTTCCCCATAAAACACTGCCTGCTGCCGCGGAGAGACCGGGAGTTGTTTTTGCCTTATCTGAGGATGCCGAGGATCGTGTCGCTGCCCCGACCAGCCCTCTGCAGCAGTGGCGCTTTGAACTTGTTTGCTCAGGTAACATTGAAGACGGACCCCTGACATCACTGGGTCCGTCTTCCGTGCCTCTGTTCTTCACCATAAAACACTGCCTGCTGCCGCGGAGAGACCAGGAGTTGTTTTTGCCTTATCTGAGGACGCCGAGGATCGTGTCGCTGCCCCGACCAGCCCTCTGCAGCAGTGGCGCTTTGAACTTGTTTGTTCAGGCAATCTTGAAGACGGACCCCTGATGTCACCGGGTCCGTCTTCTGTGCCTCTGTTCTTCCCCATAAAACACTGCCTGCTGCTGCGGAGGCGGCCACAGGAGTGCAGCTGCAGGGCGTGGCCAAAGGGGCATGCCCGAAGGGGCAGGTCACGCCCCTTGGGAGCCCCTTGGAGTACTGTGGAGCACCGTGGAGCTGTGGAGCAGGATACCAGGTCGTATAAGTTAATTGATCATGGGGAAAAGGAAAGTCAAATCTAAAAGTTCGACACCTGTTGTTTTAGGTCCTATGGATAGACACTTGACTTTTTCCCTAGACTCTCCAGTACAAAATATATCTGATTTGAATTCTCCCACATCCAGAGCATCGATGAGTCCCCTATAAAGGACACCTCCCCTTCATCCAGTATCCGGTGCAAGTGGGAATATAACTCCCACTATTTCCACAGGTCCTGTGGTATCATCCACTTCAGCAAGTAAATTGATTTTTACTGATATACCTAAACCACTTGAGTTTACTAGTGTAGTGGATAAACAACCACTAGACGTGGAAAAACAGGATATCACTTTAAAGGACTTATGGTTAGGTATTTCTAAAGTTGAGGGGTTTCTCAGAGAATCAATGAAACAAACATCTGATTACTCACAGTCTGTGGTTCAAAAATTTGAGAATGTGGATGCCAATTTAAATTGTCTGGAAACTAGATTAGGTGTGATTGAAACTCAAAGTAACACATTGCATGCTGTTTCACTATCTGCTGTAAAAGATTCTATGTCATTGCATTTAAAAATGGAAATGTTAGAAAATATGCATCGGGGAAAGAATCTCCGCTTGGTTAATTTCCCAGTGACTCATTTGTTATTACCAGAAATATTATTAAGAAAATATTTTAAGGAAATACTGGGATTACCCAATGCAGATAGTTTTCCAATAAATAATTATCATATTCCCCAGAAGAAAAAGGAAACTGTACAGGATGTGGACCTTCTGGTAACTGAAGATGTTAATTTGACAGAGTTTTTAGAAGATTCTCAAGATGTTATTCAGACTAGGTCCACAATGATTCTAACATTCGTGAGTGAGACAGATAAAATGTTGTTAATGAAACTTTACTTTAAAAATAGACTGACCAAGTTCTATGGGGATTTGGTTAGTATGTTTCCTGATGTCTCAAGAGCTACCCAACTTAGAAGAAAAGAATTTTTGAGATTGAGAACTAGAGT
This sequence comes from Geotrypetes seraphini, assembly GCF_902459505.1. NCBI lineage: Eukaryota > Metazoa > Chordata > Amphibia > Gymnophiona > Dermophiidae > Geotrypetes > Geotrypetes seraphini. The sequence continues at coordinate 105,736,826 of NC_047095.1, read as the reverse complement.
ACTGGCACTTGAGGCATCATTTTATTTGAAGTTTCCTTGTAAATATTTGGTTAAGACACAAGATAAAGAATTTGTCTTTTGGGATCCCATTCAATTGCAACAATTTTTGGTAGCTCGTGAACAGAAATGAGATTTCTCTTCTTTTCTTTTTCATTCTTTGATGAGAAATTAGGATAGGAATGTCCAAATATCCTAAATTAGTTGGGAATGATTTGGGTTCATTAGAACTCAACCCATTTCTTTGTTTTCCTTTAAAAATTTAGTTGGTAAATAAGCAATATGCTCCCCTTTTAGTGGGCTTGTAAAGGATTGTTTTTGTATTGTTTGTTGTATTGAAATTTATGTGGAAACCTTTTTTTCCTTGATATCTGTATTATATTGTAAATGTATTAAACTCAAATAAAAAAAAAATACTGAAGGGGATAGACTTAGTAGATAAAGACAGGTTGTTCACCCTCTCCAAGGTAGGGAGAACGAGAGGGCACTCTTTAAAGTTGAAAGGGGATAGATTCCGTACAAACGTAAGGAAGTTCTTCTTCACCCAGAGAGTGGTGGAAAACTGGAATGCTCTCCCAGAGGCTATCATAGGAGAAAACACCCTCCAGGGATTCAAGACAAACATAGTAACATACATAGTAACATAGTAACATAGTAGATGACGGCAGATAAAGACCCGAATGGTCCATCCAGTCTGCCCAACCTGATTCAATTTAAAAATTTTTTTTTTTCTTCTTAGCTATTTCTGGGCGAGAATCCAAAGCTTTACCCGGTACTGTGCTTGGGTTCCAACTGCCGAAATCTCTGTTAAGACTTACTCCAGCCCATCTACACCCTCCCAGCCATTGAAGCCCTCCCCTGCCCATCCTCCTCCAAACGGCCATACACAGACACAGACCGTACAAGTCTGCCCAGTAACTGGCCTAGTTCAATCTTTAATATTATTTTCTGATTCTAAATCTTCTGTGTTCATCCCACGCTTCTTTGAACTCAGTCACAGTTTTACTCTCCACCACCTCTCCCGGGAGCGCATTCCAGGCATCCACCACCCTCTCCGTAAAGTAGAATTTCCTAACATTGCCCCTGAATCTACCACCCCTCAACCTCAAATTATGTCCTCTGGTTTTACCATTTTCCTTTCTCTGGAAAAGATTTTGTTCTACGTTAATACCCTTTAAGTATTTGAACGTCTGAATCATATCTCCCCTGTCTCTCCTTTCCTCTAGGGTATACATATTCAGGGCTTCCAGTCTCTCCTCATATGTCTTCTGGTGAAAGCCTCCTATCATTTTCGTCGCCCTCCTCTGGACCGCCTCAAGTCTTCTTACGTCTTTCGCCAGATACGGTCTCCAAAACTGAACACAATACTCCAAGTGGGGCCTCACCAATGACCTGTACAGGGGCATCAACACCTTCTTTCTTCTACTGACTACGCCTCTCTTTATACAGCCCAGAATCCTTCTGGCAGCAGCCACTGCCTTGTCACACTGTTTTTTCGCCTTTAGATCTTCGGACACTATCACCCCGAGGTCCCTCTCCCCGTCCGTGCATATCAGCTTCTCTCCTCCCAGCATATACGGTTCCTTCCTATTATTAATCCCCAAATGCATTACTCTGCATTTCTTTGCATTGAATTTTAGTTGCCAGGCAAGTTAGACAAGTTCCTACTGAACAAGGACGTATGCTGGTAAAGCTAGTCTCAGTTAGGGCACTGGTCTTTGACCAAAAGGGCCGCCGCATGAGCGGACTGCTGGGCGCGATTGACCACTGATCTGACCTAGCAGCGGCATCTCTTATGTTCTTATGTTCTAGGTTATCTAGACTGGTCCCAAGGGAGGCTATAAAGAGGTTGAATAGCGTTGGAGATAGTGTTGACCCTTGGGAAACACCACAGGGGTATACCAGGAATCTGATTTAAGATTGTTTGTCTTGACTCTGTATGATCTTGATTTAAGGAATTCTTGGAACCAGGTGTGTACTCTGCCTGAGATCCCTATGGCTTCTAGTATTTGTAGTAGTATGGTATGGTCTACCAGGTCAAATGCTGCAGAGAGATCAAGTTGAATTATCAACATCCTTCTGCCTTTGCTTAGCTGCTGTTGGGCTGTGTCTAGGAGGATTCCTAGTAGTGTCTCCGTGCTGTGGTTGGTTCTGAACCTAGATTATGAGGGGTGAAGTAGGTTGTGATCTTCCATGTAGTTTGTGAGGTATTGTGCAACTAGGCCTTCTATTAGTTTAACGTATATTGGTATTGAGGTGATGAGTCTGTAGTTGGAGGGGAGATCTATTTAGCTTTTTTGGTCTTTCATAATTGGGGTGATTATGATCTCACCAAGGTCCTGTGGGAATTGACCTTCCGTGAGTTTGTACCCATTGCATGAGGTGAGCTCTAAATTTGGGGGAGGCTGTTTTTATCAGATATGTGGGGCAGTTGTTCAGGTCACTGCTGCTTGACAGTATTTTTTATAGAGTCGGTTCATGTCAGGCCACTGTACAGATGGGAAGTCGGTCCAGGTCCTGTCTTCTGCAATGGCTTCTCTTGTTGCAGGGTATATTCTTATCTCATCAAGGAGGCTTGGGATGTTGTTGAAGGTGGTCCTAATGGTAGTGATCTTGTATGGTGAGCCCTCTTAAATACCCCCAACCTATCATCCCCACCTGTTTATCACCCTAATAGCTCTTAGGGCTACAGGTGTCCCCTATATGGTAGTAGAATAGGGTTTTGGTGGGCTCATAGAGTGGTATATGGGCTTAGGTCCTCCTCTCAGTGGTTCACTACCTGACCCACCAGACTACTCCAGACAAATGCTTCCTGCTCTACTAGGACTTCCTATATCAGGCACTGCTGTTATAGATACAGGTATGTACTGTTTCTTTCAGATCTTTGGAGAATGGGAGTCAGTGACCAGTGGGGAAGTGTAGGGAAGTGGTCGGATGGTCAGTTTGGGTACCCTTTTGGTCCTTATGTGGATTTAAAACAAATCTAGCTCTAGATGTCCAAACGGCATTGTGGTGACATGGGAAAGGTGAAATGTTTGATTAGCTGGGTTAACAATTAGATGTCTTGTGGCAATAAAGTCTGCCCAAAATATACCTCCATCATGCTTTGCTGCTGTGTAATTTAATTGCTATAATTAGCTTTAGGCAGCATAGTAATTGATTGTATTGTTTAAAACCAATGGAAAACTCATTTTAAAAAGTAGGTTCCGGAAGGTGTCTACAATTTAGGCACCATTAACATATGTACAGCAGTATAACTAATGGTGTCTGAGTGGGTGTGGTTATGGGTAGACAGGACTTAGGCACCATTTGGCATGATTGACTATAGAATTAGATGCCTATAATATAAAACATTAGCCTACATTGATGGCATCTACATTTTTTCTTAAGCGTCATTGGCAGTGATTATGTTAAGGGTTTCTATGCCTGACTGACATGTGGCCGGCATCCATTTTTGTAGACGCTGCCAATTTCGGTGTTGCTTACGGAAATCAACCCAGAAAGCTTAGCAGGAAGGCTAGGAAGCAAGTTTTGAAAATGATGATTTGGAAATGTTGACGTCCAAATTGCCACTTTAGGATATTATTTGAACAGCTCTGTGTTTTGAAAATGAGCCCCATATGATACTCCACTAGGACATATAAGCACCCATTTTACATACCAATGAGATCATAATTCAGATGTCCAGATCAGGAGGTGCTTAATTCTGAAGGTGTTTTACAAAACCATAGAAACTAGGAGAAACAAAATTGGTACAAAGTCAAAAAATAAAAACAAAAAACATAAATAGGAATAGGAATAGGAATTGCAAGAAATGTAAAAAAAACCATAGGGGTCCTTTTACTAAGATGCGCTAACTGATTTAGTGTGCGCTAACTGATTTAGTGTGTGCTAATTGATTTAGTACATACCAACGATTAGCAGGTGCTAAATGCTAAAGTATCCATAGAATATAATGGGTGCATTAGCATTAACGCCCGCTAATCATTAGCACACACTAAGGGGTCCTTTTATCAAGCTGCGGTAGGGGGCTAATGTGCTTAATACCACGTGTTAAACCACCTGCCGCGTTAGACGCTAACACCCACATTGAGCAGGCATAAGTTTTTTAGCCGGCCGCTGGGGATAGCGTGTGATGAAATGTCCGACGTGCTAACCCCGCTAGCGCAGCTTGATAAAAGAACCCCTAAATTGATTAGCAAGCGCTAAATTGGCTAGAGCACCTTAGTAAAAGAGGAGGTAAGTTAGGCACCTAGATTGGCTAAGCGAGCCGGACTAGGCACCTAACTTTGAGGTACTGTTAATAGAATCTGGGCCTTGATTTTTAAATTGACCTACATCTGACTGAAGTTTTTTTCTCCCCACATTTTTTGTATTGCTAACCCTATATTTTTTTTTTATATTGTTGGCTGTTTCATTATTTTCCTTGATGTTGGTGATATAAAGAAGGATGAGTGCATGCTTATTTGTTGTCTTATTTTGGGTTTTCAAAAAAGGCTAAGAGCTCCTTTTACAAAGGTGCGCTAGCGTTTTTAGTGCACCCACCAAATTAGTGTACACTATAGCACACGCTACCGTAAAACTACCACCTGATCAAGAGGAGGCGGTAGCGGCTAGCGCGTGTGGCATTTTAGTGCGTGCTATTCCGCGCGTTAAGGCCCTAATGCATCTTTGTAAAAGGAGCCCTAAATGTAAGTATGATAGTGAATAAACAGTGCCGAAGAGCTTGGCATAATATCACATGGAATTTCTCACCAGTGTGGTTGGATACCTCTCCCTCTGGACAGGGGATACATTCATAGCAACAGACAGGCTTTCCTTCCATGGTTAATTTCCTGAACCCAGGAAGACAACTTGGGCTGCATTTGGATTGTGGAGGTATCTGAGGATGGAGAAAAAAAATCTGAATTAATTGAGATAATCCTTAGTTAAGGAAGCCCACAGAAGTAATCAGTGGGCTGATAACATCAGCCGAGCCATGCACAAAGGAAGCTAATTAGGGAGAGAGGGGTTGAGGGCATTTTGGTAGAGTAAATAGGGCTAAGGTTTGTAGTGAATAGAATAATGTGTGATTGGGAGGGATATTGTTGGATGGGATATCTAAGGAAGTGTTATGTGATTGGATGATCTGTTAAGAACTCTGATGATGTGATTTGGGTGGGAGTTTGTGAGGTAGAGAGGAGATGGTATGTGGTGGGAGACAGGATAGGAGCTGAGGGGAGAGTTTGTGATTTATGGATGTAAGAGAGTGTGTTTGCATTTTTTTGTGCCCTCTCTTCCCATCCTTTGTTGTTTTCTATGTGTGGATCCTTTGATTTATGGGTGGGGCTTTTATTGGTGCTTTGTGGGTGGGGGGAGGTTGCAGCAGTGTGGATAAGGGGGTCATTCCAGGTGGATACTCTATTTGTGAGGGGTGAAGAAATATCTTTGTTGATGTCTCCCTCTCCTCATGAGTAACAAACAGAAAAGAACCCAAGTGATCCACAGTGAAATGGTAAAGCCAAAAAGCAAAAACGGAACTGTGGAAAAGATGTTCCTGATTCAATCATTTATCGTGTCAATCAAATGTCGCAATAATACATTCAAAGAGTGAAATACACATATGTGTGAGGTGGTGCGAACCCAACACAGTCCATGTTTCGATGAAACCACCTTCTTCTGGGGGGTCCTAAAAAGTGTGAGTATGTGTTTGAGAAAATTGAAAAATGAAACAAAGATAAAAAAATTGAGATATATGAATGAGTGAATATGAATTGAAGGTGGAAGAGAATGAAGTGGTGAGAAATGTGGTTGAAATACACTAATTTACACTGTTCACCACTGCAAAGTGCATAGAGGTGTTCCTGTACTGCCACAGCCCCTGTGGCAGTACAGGAAGGCGACGCAGTCGCTGAAACTTGTATCCTAGTCAGGATCACATTTGATGTGCTAATCAAGGACTTGTTGGACTATTAACATCGTGTCAATAAATGTATACGTAACTGTTGGTTGGTGCAGACATTTCTCATGCCTCTTTTTTTGTCATTTGTCCTGGACCGAGGTCATCCATCTTCTTTTTTCCTTGTGAGTTATGTGAGAAAATTAAAAAATAAAACAAAAATTTTAAAAATTGAGATATACTCGTATATGAATGAGTAAAATGAATTGAAGGTGGAAGAGAATAAAGTGGTGAGAAATGTGGTTGAAGTACACTAATTTACACTATGAAGTGTGTAGCTAAGGTGTAACGTGAAGGAGAAGTACCAAGAGAAAGTTGTGAGCATACACTAGTACACATTGCTGATATATGCACATAACTTATTTGAATGGTAGACCTAGTCAGCACTGATAATTGGCAATTAAGACCTTATAATTGAAATTAATTGAAATTGGAAGTTATATGTGCAACTTGGTAGGTATGATTCTATAAAAAAAAATATATGCACCAATTGTAGTTTGAGATGCTGAAAAGAAGGCAGACTGTTGGTGGTGTTTTAAGTCATTTATTTATTTGGTTTTATTAACCCCCTTTATGAAGAAATCCACCCAAGGTTGTACAGTGGTACCTCGGTTTACGAGTGCACCAATTTGCGAGTGTTTTGCAAGACGAGCAAAACATTCGCAAACTTGGTGCCTCGTAAACCGAGCTTGCCTCGCATATGAGCACCCCCCCCCCCCGCAATCCGGCATCCCCCCAGCGATCCGGCATCCCCCCGCTCGCGTTGCCCCCTCCTCCACCGCGATCCTACTTCCCCTCCCCCGAGCAGTGAATGATACCCTTTACCCGACTTGGCACCAGTGCCGGTGCCCGAAGATCACCCCTCTTCTGGCGCGGCCTAGGCTGGGCAGTGCATCGGAGATCCTCCTTCTTCTGGTCTGGGCTGGGCTGGACTGGCTTTGAGCATTTGCGCATGCTCAAAGCCTTCTGGTCTCGCTCTCAATCTCGGAGAGAGCGAGACCAGACGGCTTTGAGCATGCGCAAATGCTCAAAGCCAGTCCAGCCCAACCCAGACCAGAAGAAGGAGGATCTCCGACGCACCGCCCAGCCGCGCCAGAACAGGGAGGATCTTCGGGCACCGGCACTGTTGCCAAGACGGGTAAAGGGTGTCATTGACTGCTCGGGAGGGGGGAAAGTAGGATCGCGGTGGAGAGGGGGCAATGTGAGCGGGGAGGGGGATGCTGGTTCGCAGGGGGGGGAAGCTGGATCGCGGTGAGGGGTTTGGAACAGCATCAGATTCCTCAAGGGGGGGGAGAATGGAGCAGCGCCGGTAGCCTCGTGGGGGGGTGGAGGAGGTGGAACCAATCAAAGCAGTTTCCCTTACTTCTTATGGGGAAACTTGCTTTGATATACGAGCAATTTGATTTACGAGCATGCTTCTGGAATGAATTATGCTCGTAAACCAAGGTTCCACTGTATATGCAAGTTTATAGATTATGCACCAATATATGCATAACCTAGACAGAAGCATTAAGGCATGGATTTATGATCACACAGCATTGCTTAGAATTAAATTTATAAAAGATAGATACACCTTGCAGAATCACAGCAGTTTGTGCCAATTTTTTAGATGAATTATATAAAATCAGGCCTGTAGTTGATTTAACATGTTGACCCATTTTATTGGAGTCCATTTTGAAAAAGACCTTTGTACTCTCCATTGGTTGTTTACTACATCGATTACTTCCATTCCTTTAATCATTCAGTTCACACCTGCCAACAGTCCATCTATCTCTACTGAATAGCAGCCATCCAATCCAATCCTTAGTCTTATTTGTCAGCTAAAAATTTATCAAATAAATATGGCTTCAGAGTTTTTCTAAAACATGTCAAAGAGGAAAGGAGTCTAATTTCTGAAAGGAGGTCACTCCAAATTTTTACCAAGGCAATTGACATAGAGTATGAAAGCCTGCCCAAAGCTCGAGTATCTCTAATTGAAGGAAATATTAATTTAAATGTATGTATTCCTCTGGTTGAAAGAGGTTGTTGAGCGTTAAAACAAAGAGTAAGCAATGGGGAAAATTCCCATATAAACTTTTAAATACAACACTAGCACATTTGAACTGAACCCTCCAATATACTGGGAGCCAATGCAATGTTCTCAGTAATGGAGTAACGTGATCATATCTACTCTTTTTGAAAATCAATTTAGCAGCCTTTTTCTGAATAAGCTGTAACCTCTTTTAAGTTATACTTACTTAAACTGATGTATAGAGAATTCACATAGTATAGAATTTGATAGGGCAATATCAAACGATTTATGGGGAAATGATCAAATTGTTATGGGCCTAATTTGGGGAGTCAGATCCATTTTGTTGGCCCCAAAAGGTTGCAACCCTGGGTGTTCACCTAGTCTTGTCTAATGGTGGGATCAGACTTCTACGAACAAGTGATCTGTTATACTACGCATGAGTAGTGGCCCAATCTGCAGATGAGCTTTTGGGGATAAATTCTATATATGGCATCTAAAAAAATAGATACCATAAATTCTATTCTATAACATGGACATTAACTTTTATAGCACACTACTCAAAATGGGTATATCTATTGTAGAGAAATGAGCAGGTCAGGGCATCCCAGAAATTAGGTGCATGTTACAGAATACTTGGATTTCTTTACCCAACTGTCATCAATTAAGTACAAAGATTTACACAAAATTTCAGCAGGCATAAGTCCTCTTGCCCAAAGTAAGACAAGGGAATCCAATCTAGGCACTATTTTATAAAGGGGGATCAATTTGGAACATCTTTTCTAGAATGCCAGTTTAGTATGAATCTTCTCAAATTTCTCTCAATACGTGCATGATTCAATGTTTTCTATCTTGTTTTAGTATTATTTTAATCTGACCTCCGTAAATGTGCTCTCCCAAATGATCGCCTTTTCATAGATGGTGAATTCCTTCTCTGGTGGAGCGTAAGGGTTATAATGTCCACAAATTGCATTACTACGTATCCCATCAGGTCGAAATACTGTGCTGATAATATCATATCCAATGGCAAGATCACCGTTCTCATCAAAAAATATTTCATCATCCAGAATATTCTTAAAGTGGAGGTTCTTCAGATAATGATGAAGCTAATGCGAAGAGAAACAATATTATGAGTGAAGCTTACTGCAGAGATATATCCCAAATGGGTCCGTCCACTCCCAGAATGATATATGTAGCCCTATAGCCGTGCCCTCCTACTGCAAACTGCCAAATGACATTCCTACTCCCACTTCATAACGAGCCACTGGAATTGATTGCCCCACAGATTAGATTCCTTGAAGAACTCCTCAACTTTAGAAAAGTAATAAAAACATACCTCTTCACCTAACTCCCCTGCCCTTGACTGATGGATTACAAAGAAATGTACTTGTATATTGGCACCAGCTCCCCAGTATATGTCATATAAGGAAAACTTGTATTGAAAAATCTTTTACTATAACTGGCATCTAACCTGTAAACTGTCTGTTTGTCAAGTTAAGATCCACCAATGAAAACAAAAACAAAAACAGTGGATACAGATGTTCTGGAGATAATTTATTAAACACTGACATATAAAACCATGAAAATTCAATTAAAAAAGTACAATGATAAAAAATACAGTGATAAAAATCCAACCGGACCCTACACGGTCCGTGTTTCGGCGAACACGCCTTCCTCAGGGGTCCAATGGTTTGCAAACTCACATATAAAGAATTGGACTGAAAACAGTCTATTGTCTTTAAACATGTGAGCAAAGAACACTGCAGACAAGCTAAAGTAGCAAAAAAATGCAGTGTTCTTTGCTCAAATGTTTAAAGACAATAGACCGTTTTCATTCCAATTTTTTATATGTGAGTTTGCAAACCATTGGACCCCTGAGGAAGGCATGTTTGCTGAAAAACGGACCGTGTAGGTTCCGGTTGGATTTTTATCACTGTATTTTTTATCATTGTACTTTTTTAATTGAATTTTCATGCTTTTATATGTCAGTGTATAATAAATTATCTCCAGAACATCTGTATCCACAGTTTTTGTTTTTGTTTTCATTGGTGAATTGCTTTCACTGTGGATCATTGGGTCTCCCCATTTACTTTGTTGTCAAGTTAGGAAACAACCTACACGGTAAGGATAACTATGGAAAATTATAATCTGTTTACTGTATATTATGGGGCTCACAATCAAAACTTAAATACTTCTAAAAACCTTCCCAAGTCAGCACTTGGATAACCTAAAAATCAGGTCGTCCAAGTGCCAATAATCAAACCAATTTTCTGGAAGTGTCAAGGGACATTTTATGCCTCTGAATGCTGATTAAAGGGGTGTATCTAGAGGAGTGGTTAGGGAAGCATGTGGGTGGGATGGAGGATGACTTATACTTAGTCATCCTGCAGGATTCGAAGGTTTTACTAGACATCTTGGATGAAACTTAAACGTAGTGAGTTAGATATTATAAAAACAGGTATAAATGTCAAAAAGGTATCCAAAGTGACAAGATAACCACTGAAGAGATAAAGTAAAGACTGCACCCACTCCCCCAGTATTCAATGACTCCCACAAAGATCAGAATAAAAAAGTACGTACCTTTCTCCAGAACATCAGCATCTGTTATAGGAAGGCCTAGTAGAGCTACACAGAGGTGGGGGTGGGGAGTGGGCTAGTAAACCATAGAGAGGAGTAGCAAGTCCCATAAACCACTCTAACAACTACATTCATGGTTAAAAATGTAAGCCTACCGACCCCCTAAACACTATTCTACTGCCATATAGGTGCCACCTGCAGCCATAATGGCTATTGGGGTTGTAGACAGGTAGATATGGTGGGTTTGGGAGGGGCTCACCATAACCTATAAGAGAGTTCTGGTAAGATGTTTATCTGGAACCCTTTTTGAGAAGTTCACAGCAGTGCCCTTTAAGGAATCCCACTGCTCTGTTGCTATTACTGGGTGCCAATCACAAACATACAGGAGATCACAACTTCCCAAAACTTGGAAAGCAAGAAGCAAACAACAAAGGTGACTCTTGCTGCCCAATCACTTTATTTTGTAGAGACAACATGATCATGTTTTGGCCCCTAAGAGGTCTGAAATGTTGGTTGCAATGGGAGTGTTACAGATCCACTTCAACAGTCAGTACCTGCATATTGCTCTATTAAAATCCATGCTGTCATAGGTTAGAAATTCAGATGTTGCTGCTAAGTGATGCATAAGTAGCTGTTTGGTAGCAAAGAACGCAATATAGATATTGAAGAGTGTGCCGCTAATCTCACATTCATTAATAATGTAATATGGATATAGAAAAATGTGTCACTTTCCACACATTCTTTAAAGAGAAACAAAAGAGATTACTCTTTCATGTCTCTTTAAAGAATGAGTGGAAAGTGCCACGTTTTTCTACATCCATATCGTGTTTATTATTAATGAACGTGAGATAAGCGGCACAGTGCTATTGAACGGCTCCTTTTGCATTATATATATATATATATAGTATATATATGATACAAGTTTACGATATGTTTGTATCCTAACTTGACACATATACTAGGAGTCCTATTCTAATATACATAGAAGAGCAAAATCAAAACATATGTCTAAGTCTACCTACTCCCCCTGAACTTCCTATCCTAACAACTCCACCCTGATACTCCCAAACCCCAATACTTCACCCCAGCACCCCTAAACTCACCTCAACCCCAGTACCTTTCAGACTAGTCAGAGGGATGCCTACTTCCTACAGTTGGCTGGCCTGCCTCTTCAAAACTGCAAGCCCCCCTTCTCAGTGCACCCAGGGATGTATCAGGGAGGGGCCTAAGGCTCTGATTGACCCAGGTGCCTAATGTCTCACCCATAGGATAGGTCATAGGCACCTGGATCAATCAGGGCCTTTGTACCCCTTCCCAATGCTTCCTTGGATGCAATGGAGCAGCAAAAGATTCAAATTGGCTGGATACTAGACATCCCTCCTGCTGATTGGGGTTCATCTGTCCACCACACCTGGCTCAGCTGTTTATAGCAGGAAACTTCCCCCAATCAGCTGACCGCTGTCAGCTCAACTGATCAGGGATATATACCCCTGACAGTCAGCGTATGGCTGCTGTGGTCTAGTGGCAAAGATGTAGATTAGGGTTTTCCAGGCCTATATTTCAGCCATCTATTTTGGTTGATTAGGCATGATTCAGTAACAAGCACAGTCAAGTGATTGACACATGAGCGGTTGCTGCTTTTAAGATGGCCATTGACATGGGAAATAGTTACAGAATCCATCTCAGAGTCAACTAGCTCCAGAACTTCTGGTAGTCCAAAAGAACCTGAATATTAAATACTGTCAACTGGGTTAGACCCAACACTGAAAATCCAGGTTTAATTCAACCTGTGAAATTTAAAAAAAAAAACTCTGAAAAACTGCAGAATAAGTATTACCATGTAGTTTCTGTCTTTTCATTAATTTCATGTCTCTGATTTTAGGCATAAAGCATCTGTGTGACTATACAAACTTTTCTGCATCCTGCTTCCCTTTCACATTGAGCAGTTATCAACCATCACATCCTCCTGAAAATAACTTTCCTCTAACAAAGAATATTACCTTCCACTTCAAAACATCCACAACTCTCCCACTTTCTCCAGGCCACATAGTGTTATTTCCTGAACTAGAAGTGGCCATGCCATGCAGTGCGTATGCCAGGCCATATACAGCATTGTAGATGTTATAGCTTTCCCCAGAGTCTATGACATCACAGTGTAAGATGTACTCAGATGTTTCATTATTACTGCAGGGTCTTTGGATGCTCTTGGGACACTGGTCATTACATAGGTCCTTCCACCACATCTTTAAGAATGAATTACTTGGAAACACAGCAGGATTCACCTCACGGACAAATCTGTGGAAGCTTGGAATATTCTTCTTTGCCACAGTGAAAGCTAAGGTGCTTTTCCCATCAGAATTGTCTGAGGGCATGAAAAATAATGAGTCAGCTGTGATGATCCAGATCTTTCCATCTATATCCCAAAGGACTGAATGTGTTATAAACTCTTTGTAGAGTCTATTACAATACAAAATAATCACTTTAGTTGAAAATGTCTGGATGTTCTGGTAAATGTTTTGTACATTTTGATATTTTAAAGAACCAATATATTTGATGGTTTCTATGAATTCAATGCAACCTCCGTTCTGCTCAATCCCTTCTCTCAAGATCTGCACAGCCCTCAAGCTGTTTTCATCATCACTTGTAAGGATACCGACCCAGGTCCAGTTGAAATGCTTCAACAATTTGACTATTCCAGCACAGAGGTGCAACTCAGTGGGGACAGTCCGGTAGAAATAAGGAAACTTAACTTTGTCACTCATGACAAGATTCCCTGAGGTGTAGCTGATCTGCTGAAAATAACAGAATGAATTTATCACCAACTTAGTCATTAAAAAAAAATCATATTTCAGATATCAGATAGTTAGAGCATAATGCTACTGTAAAGAGCAGAGGAGAAAAAGCATGAAATGTTAAAGCCAAATGTTATACAGTAGCAGAAGAGCTGTACTGAGATCTCAGGGAGAAACAGAAGAGAGCAAAGGAACTTCTCCCTTCCCTCAAGTGGCTTTCATCACTGCTTCCAATGAAATTCTAAAATTAAAGCCTCATCCTGGGACCCTCCTCCAGCTCCTCCAACTCCACAGACCTTTCATTTATTTATTTCAACAAGGCAGGAACAATCCACTGTAATTCTGCCCTGAAGCTTCCCTATCACAAAAATGCCATAAAACCTAAGGGTGGAAGGTTATTTTACATAAAGTAGGTTAGCAAACTCGTGCAATAATCTTGAAATTGGGACTGGTTAGATGTGCATCTGTATTTTATAAATAGTGGAGTAGGAGACAGACTTTAGAAAAACATCTATTTCTGTCCATCCCCAATCCATACCTAAACAGCTAAAAAATACATCCTTATAAATTTACCCCCTCTTTTATAAAGGTGCGTTAGATGGTTTAGTGTACGTACACTAAATGCTAACGCATCCATAGACTAACATGCATTTGTTAGCGATTAGCGCATGGTTAGTGCATGCTAATATGTAGCATGCACTAAAACGCTTAGCGTGCCTCTGTAAAAGGACCCCTTAGTCAACTTTCCACAGATTAGAAGTAATTCTAAAAAGAGCCACCAAGCTGAAGGTGGTAAGACAATGAAATAAGGGTATTCTAATCATCGCAGATTTTAATCACTGCATGATGTGACAGTTGAAACTAGAGATGTACCAAATAGCATATTTCTCTATTTGACTGAATATGAATAAGGAAAAATGTGATTTGGCATAATATGAATACCAAATAAGAATAATGTACTTTGAGCTTTGGCATAAGAAATAAAGAAGCAACATGAAATTAGAGCTCAAGTGTTTATTTCAAAAGGATTTTTAGTACAGTAGAGCTTTGAATTTTAATATTCAAATTTAAATCACTATTCAGCTGAATATGAATAATGAATCTGGGGCCAAATAAAATAAAATCTGAACATTTGGTACAGCCCTACCTGAATTATTTAATCTACTGAAGGTTATTTATGCTTTGAGAACAAGTAGGTTAGATTACTGTAAGTCTTTGTGGTCCTTTTATCAAGGTGCGGTAGGGGTTTAGCGCACGGAATGCCGTGCGTTAAACCACCTACCGCGCTAGTTGCTAATGCCTCCATTGGCCAGGCGTTAGTTTTTTGCTTGCCGCAGGGGTTAGCGCGTGATGAAATGTCCGACACGCTAACCCCGCTAGCGCGGCTTGATAAAAGGACCCCTTTGGTTCAAAGAGTGTAAAATCAATCAAATAATTGTAAGCTATTAAAAAGGGTAAAATAGTTTATCCGGTCAAATGTTGCACTTAGATCCAGTGAAAGAACTTCCCTGCCAGGTTCAAACAACTGATGAATGAAGTCAGTTGAAAATGTGGCTAAAAACTCCTTTATCAAGGGTGGAAAAGGTTGGTTTTCTGAAAAAAATTGTTAGTTTTTCAGTGACTACCTTTGCTGCAATATTTGATACAACACTCAAGGTAGGGTTGCTCCCTGGGGCAATAGACTGACATTATCGTGTTCATTTCTTATGTTTCTTTCCCAATAATTCCTAAGATTTTGTTGCTTCTTTGGCTTCCAGCTACTCAATAGAATATTTCAACCAAGATGATACCTAGATATTTTGTCTTGGTGGTGCTAATGTGGAACATAGCATCATGTAATAGAAAATGACATGGGGACAAATTTGACCCCCATCCCTGTAGGAACTCAATTTTCCTGTCCTGTCCCAGTGAATTTTGTTGCTATCCCTGTCCCTGCCCCATTCCTGTAAGCTCTGCTTTAACCACACAAGCCTCGAACACTTGTGTTTGAGGTTTGTGCAGATGAGGACAGAGCTTGCAGGAATGGGGCAGGGACAGGAAAGTGAGTTTCCATTGGGATGGGTAAAAATTTATCCTCTTGTCATTCTCTATTTGGGTTATTTTTTTCCAATGGGCATCACTTGGCACTTCTCTAAAGTATATTTCATCTACCATTTATGTTTCAATCTGGAGTTATATGATTTAATATGTTTAAATAATGTGTCATCTGCGCATACTGACATTCGTTAAAGCTGCCTCTCTTTTCCCTTTCCATAGGCGGGTACAATTTTGGAAAATACAACAGTCATTAACAGGAGCTTTAGAATTTTTACAATCCCCAGACATTTTTCTTTGCTACAAAGGTATTATTTCTCACCAGGTCAGTGATAAGAATTTTAGAATAAATGCTTCCTTTTTTGATTGTACATTGTATTTGGTTTATAGTATAGTATAGTATTTTTACTGGCTGAGGATCTTAGAAGACTTTTTTCCCCTGTGTGGAATCAAAAAGATGACAGTCATGGAAGGGGAATGGACATTCCAAAAATGTACCCGCACTGTTATAGAAAGTGCCCAATTTGTGCATATACTCCCTCAAGAACACTAACCCCCTCTTTTACAAAGGTGCGCTAAGCGTTTTAGCACACGCTAACTGATTTAGCATGTGCTAATTGGTATAGTGCATGCTAAACGCTAATGTGTACATAGTATATAATGGACACATTAGCGTTTAGCGCGGGCTAAATTGATTAGTGTACGCTAAATCAATTAGCGTACGCTAAATCGGCTACCCCACCTTAGTAAAAGGACCCGTAAGATCACAAAATCAAAACCTTTAAGTAATACCCACACCTCAACACAGTCCTCCATTTTCTCGGTCAAAGCACCACAATTATGGAACTCCATCCCCTCTTATCTCCACGAAGAAACTTCTATGGATAAATTTAAGTCGAACCTGAAGACTTTTTTAATTCAAGGATGCATTCGATTTATGAATTTCTATCCTTCTCCATATCTCCTGCACCAATGGAAATCTTCCCTTCCCTAATATCTTAACCTTAAATGTCTTTCTTTCCTATACAAAATTGTAGTAATACCCTCAAATAGAGAGTTGCACGGGGACAGAAATCCTACCCATCCCCACCTGTCCCTGTCAGGATCCTCTCCGTCCTCACCCATCCCCGCAAGGAATTACCTCCATCCCCTCCCATCCCCATAAAAAGCAGCAATTACTTTTGACAGGATCATCAATTCCACAGTTTCTTTTCTGTTTGCATTGCGTTGCTGTTTTCCTTGTGGAATCTCTTTGGTGGAACCCTTTTTTTGTTTTCTGTTATAAATCCCCTCTTTTACTAAGGCTGACATGCCCATTATATTATATGGACGAACCCTGCTTCCAAAGCCTTCCATCCCCATGGGAGTCCTGTGGGCCAGAGGGGGATCCTCGTGGGAGTCCCGTGGGTTAGGGGGGATTCCTCGTCGGAGTCCCGTGGGTTAGGGGGGATTCCCATGGGACCCCCGTGGGACCCGCGGGATTCCTGCAATTCCCATTACCATGCAGACCTCTACCCTCAAACCCCTTCTAATCAAAGTAATTAAATAATGTTATGTCTGTCTGTCCAACCTGTAAGTGCTAATATTTATTTCCTATTTTTATGATTTTATTATTATTGTACACCTAGAACAAGGGTGTCAAACTTAATAACATAACAGGCAAAAATTTAAAACACAGGCTGTCATGGGCCAAATTTTTTATTAAGATACTTAGTGGTCCTTTTGCAAAGGTGTGTTAAGCACACTAACTAATTTAGTGCATGCTAAATGCTAACATATCCATAGACTATAAAGGGCACGTTAGTGTTTAGCGTGCACTAAATCAGTTAGCGCACACTAAGATGCTTAGCACACCTTTGTAAAAGAGGGGGGTTAGTCTTAGTACATAAAACTATAAGAATAGCCTTAAAGGGTCAGACCAATGGTCCTTTCAAGTCCAGTAGCCCATTCTCATGGTGGCCAATCTAGGTCCTTTCTCACCCTGTGACACCATATCACTTGCCATCCTCATGCATTAATCATGTTAGAACATATTCTTCGCCTCTGCTGAGTCAGACCACAGGTCCATCGCGCCCAGCAGTCCGCTCCCGCGGCGACCCCCCAGGTCAGTGACCTGTGAGTGATCCTTTATTTTAGATATTTTGTCCTGTGTAGTATCCTCTAACTATACCCTTCAATCCCCTTTTCCTTCAGGAACTTGTACAATCCTTTTTTGAAACCCAAAAATCGTATTCTGCTCTACCACCTCCTCTGGAAGCGCATTCCAGGTATCCACCACCCTCTGCATGAAGAAGAACTTCCTAGTATTCATTCTGAATCTGTCTCCCTTCAATTTTCTTGAGTGCCCTCTTGTTCTTGTTTCCCCCACCAGTCTGAAGAGTCTGTCCCTCTCTACCTTCTCTATACCCTTTGTGATCTTGTAAGTTTCTATCATGTCCCCTCTAATTCTCCGTACAGTGCCCTACTTTTACACTGGGATTGAGTCCTGCTTGCAAATGGGTACTGAGACAGTGCAGTGAGGTGCTCTAATGATTAAATATTTGCCCCCACTAATTATTTACTTACTTGCAGATCTTTTCAAAGCTGTTGTCTCTAAATGACTCTTTGAATATGTGGTGTTGCTGATTATTGATTTCTCTTAGGAAGATTTATAAGGAGAGTGTGGAGTAAAATTAAGATGCCCCCTGACCTGTGGATATCGGTATATTCTGGACAGGCTAGAAAGCTCACTCGATTGCTCAGCTGGAAGACCTTCAATGACAGCAGCCAGTGTACCAGATGTTTTACAGCTGTAGTTTGGGATCCCGGGTTCCAATCCTGAAAATATGTTTATAGCAGCTCTGAACATTAAAAACCGATTGTTGTAAGGTTCATAAATGTGGAATCCCAGTGTGAGGTTGGGTAAGAGCTCTGAGCTATTGTTAATCTCCTTCACGGCAGACACAAATGCCAGGAAGTTATAGTAGTTCAAGGATATAGGACTTCAAGGAGAATAAATGATATATAATATGAAATTAACATTAAACTATAAGATACAGAAATATATACATTAGTATAGAGAAAAGTGAAATAGGATTATGAGAAGGGTTGGAAAAGGTACAGGTCACCACTTTACATATTGATATGATAATAAGATAGAAATGTGTACACTTCATATTTCACTAATCTCTCTCTCATTTCTCCATGTTGTTTTTTTCTATTCTTCAGCCCATACCTGCCATATTGGCAGGCCACAGCAGGTAACTGCATAGCCTGCTTATATGCATACAGTCTTAATCACTGGACTCTAGCACTTCTGTTTTTCTGACCATCCATATGCATCTTACTAAATGTAGAAACTGACAACCCAAGAGCCAGTGGAGGCTGATTGAAGAAGCAGAACTAAGGTGACATGGAACAGCTGAAAATATCAGTGGAGGTTTCCAGCTACCAGCAACAAAAATGAAACCAAAATCATGGTGGAACAACTGAAAATGCTAAAGGAAGTTCATATTCACCACAGACCAAGATGTGATTCAGAAAGCAAGAAGACAGGACAGGCAGACAGGAAGAGAAGGGGAAGGGGAGAAGAAGGCAGAGTGGAAAGAAAAGAAGGGGTAAAAAAGAGGGAGTAAAAGAGAAACAAAGAGGAGATAAGGGAAAAAAGAAGGAAGTGAGTTTTGGGGAGGAGGAGAAGGTAGAAAGCAAAGAGGAAAGGAGAAAAGAGATGAGGTGGAAGAGGAGTGAGTATAGGAAGGGGAGATGGGAGTTGGGAGAAGGGAAAAAAGGAAAGGAATGTAGGGAATGACAGGCTGCTTCCTGGAAACCTATTCCCAATAGTCCTCCAGAAAACCACCCCTTCTTCTGTTAAAAGTGCCACATATTAATACTACTGAGGAAAGTCTTAGTTTGCAAAAACAATAAAACACATGCATCGGAAAATGCATGTTTTTGAGCTCTTCAAACATTTGCAAATATATTTACAACATTTGAACAATCCCCAAAGCAAGCTTTCATGTGTACTCCACCTCGAGTGAAAAGTGATTTAAATTCAAAACTCATGAGTTCACTTAATTTTAAAAAAAATTGTTAAAGATTCTACTTTATTTGCCACCATTTAGAAAAATGATGACAACTGAGAGAAAGGGGAACAAACACTCTGGATGCTGCAATCTGTAAAGCACACTTTTTTTTTTTTCTTTCATTGCACAGTTGTAATACCATAGTAGTTTATATATCATTAATTCTTGCATCAGGGGTAAAAGTCATTTCTGTGCATGCATTAATAATAATAATAATAATAATAATAATAATAACTTTATTTTTGTATACCACAATACCACAAAACAGTTCAGAGCGGTTTACAGGAGATGAGAACTGTACATATGCAATGAAGATACAGAGAATTAGTTATCAAGTGTATGGTATAAACCAGTGGCAATTACAAAATGAATGCTTTGGGGCTGGAGCTCACCGCAGTGCTCTAAATTTTCAGGCAGGCCATCCACATCCAAAGATACCTATAATATGTACTTATTTATATCTGCAGTTCATGAAGTAACCAACTAAAATAAAATTTGGAAGCATATCATAAATATGGAAGTAAGTCATGACTCTACTTACAAATCAAGTCCATCAAATGAGGGAGTAGTTGTGAAGGATGGATTAGCATATGGATAAAAGGTTGCCATAGTTACAAGTCCCCCAATCATGATGTCCCCATCTCTATGGTATCCTGGTTGTGGTTGTATTGATGAGTAGTTTCCGAGTATGCACTGACCCTCAGCCGCATTACACTGGATGTCACAGAGCATCACTAAAGCCAGAACCAGGTAAGCTTCCATCATTAAGGCTGTGAAATAGGTTCTCCTGTGATATTGCTCTGTATTGCTATTCCAGTTGTTACATTTGAGAACTGAGGCACGAAGATATAGAGTTCTTGATGATGTTATCAAACTGAATAATGGGTAGAAATAGTTAAGTCTGGACTTAGTCTGGACTTAGTCATACCTGTGCATTTAGACAGAAGGTGAATGAGGAAATACTGAGAAATTGAGCTGATCACCCTATTTCTAGCTGACCAACACCTGAATACCACATGGTCTCCGTTGGATCCTGCTGCTCAGCCTTAAGGGACATCTCCTGACATCTGCATTTATTTAAAAATATGGGATGTTTCTTTTAAATATAACATAATAGATTATATGTCTTTGTTAAAACAGAAACAAATATTAATTTGATTGCAATGTTTCTGCAGGATATAGTTTAATAATATAACTGCATAATATGGTTGATAATAACAGGGAAAAGTTCATTCACTCTGCAAAGTTAATGTGTCTATTCTTCCTTGGAACAAAAAGGAAAGACTTCTCAGGAAAGAGGTCACAAATGCGGTTTTGAATAAAGTTCATCTCTCCTTTCTGGGTTCCTTGAAAAAGACCATGAAACATGGCCCATGTCTGGACCTTGTAACATGCTCAAACTAAGCAGGATTTATACATCCTTTTTTGCCATTGAAAAATTCAGTTAGATATTTCAGAAAAATACCTTATTGTATCACTTAATAGCCATACATAGTGATGGGACGGTGGGTTCTGCTATAGGAGCTCCGGCTCTTGGTCGGATTACACATATTCTGAGTGTATGCCTAAGTGCACTTTATAGCAATTGAACTTTATTCAAAACCATATTTGTGACCTCTTTCCTGAGAAGTCTTTCCTTTTTGTTTCATATACTTATTTTGACCTCTCATCCCTTAAAAAGTCCTTTGAACAATCATCCTCATCGTCACTTATTTTTGACTTATTCTTCCTTGGATACACCTGAGATTCCAGTTAGTGTGACTGATATGAAGTATCTCTCCAGAACAGTCTATTGTGTCCCCTTTATTGGTAATCTATCACCCAGTATTACAGAACACATCCAATAGACTCTTTTTACTAAGCTACTCCATGCCTTCATTATCTCCAACCACGAGATGTTATTTTAAGTAAAATATATCTGCTTGATACAGTTATTTATAAGTTCTAATCTAAACAGATAAAGCCAGAGTGATTCGAATGGCAGCCAGTGTAGTTGGTGGTAGAAGGGGGTGACGTGTTCCCATTTCTTTAGGTCGAAAATGAGACGCACGGCGGTGTTTTGGATTATTTTTAGTCTCCTGGTGGTTTTCTTCGTGGCGTTAAGGTAAATGATGTTGCAGTAGTCAAGAATGCTGAGGATGGAAGATTGTACCAGTAGGCGGAAAGAGGTGTCGTCAAAGTATTTTTTTTATGGTGCGCAGTTTCCATAGTACGGAGAAGCTTTTCCTGACCATGTGGTCAGTGTGGCTTTCTAAGGATAAATTCTTGTCCAGAGTGACTCCCAGAATTTTTAGGGTGGATTCAAGGGGGAAAGTAATTCCTTTCAATTGAATTGTAGGCTTCTGATAAACCTAGTTTAAGTTCCAGAAAGACTGGCAGGAAAGGCACCCTAAGTCATCCAATGAGCTTTCTCTGGATTTCCCAGAGACATGATTTGAGAGAGGATAGTTTAGAAGTGATATCTTGCTCTAAATAACACTCTCCTGGTCTTAAAACATTGCTACAATCAGCTCATTCTTCAGACCAAAGGTAAATCTCATAACTTACACTGGCCCAACTTAGAAACAGAATCAAAACACAGATCAGACCTGAATGTGGCTTCTAGTTCATAGGAAGAGGAAGTAGCCAGCAGCACAATGCTGACCTCATTGTGACATCATCAAGGTACACCTGGAAGGTAGATATGCCACAAGTAAAAGACAAGCCGGGAGTTGAACCCACAACCTCTGGAAGATCAATACTGCGCTTTTACTCACTGAGCTACAGCACCTTTCACTCCAGTGTCTCTGGCTCCCCTGTCATAGCATACCTTAGTGATGTGGTAAGGTATGATCTACTTAGCTATCAAATCACAATCGGTTGAGACAAAAGACTGGTAGCTCAATGGTTTAAAGCACTGCCGTCACATATGCAAAACCCATATTCTTAGGTATGGTTCAATAAATGTAACATGGAGTCAAATTATGCTGTTTTTTTATGATCATCTCAGACCTGCTAATGACCCTGGGGAACAGAGAAATAGTTAATGGATAATCACCAAAAGAAGAAATCAGTTTTCCCTGAAGATACCAACCGGAATGTCTCTAGGATACATCAAAACACGTACACCTTCCTACAATACCTGTCCATGCCCTCTGATGTTTTAGTAAACTCTTCTATCTGTTGCCCTGTGCGGATATTGCATAGCAGGAAATCCATTCCTACCACAATGGCTTGTAGCTGAGAGCAAATGAATGTATGTGATGCACAATGCTGATGAAAAACAACAAAGTCCACATACATACATACTTGTTTCAGAGCTAATAGGAAGCTGTGCAAAAGAGGGATGGTGAGGGTGGGAGTTGAATCGGTGACCTTGAGAGGTTTCACAAGGTGCATTAACCTGGTGAGCCAGAAATGCTTTTTTGAGCTGATTGTGACATGATAGGTTTATACTGGTTTATATGTTTCCTGTGTGGGTTTCTCAGATGTATAATCTAACAATGCAGCAGGTGAGGGTAATGTTATGCAACTGTAGCTAGATGAGGTGAGATGATATGCAATGTAAGCAGAAGGCTATGTGTGGAACGGAAGAGTAGTGAAACCCAGGTGTGTAAGAAGGAAAATATTTCCCTACAAACCACAAGATGGAACAATACCACCTTGTCCGTCCTCCCTAGTAATGCCATCTTCTTAATTATGCTATTTGCAGGCTCTGAGGTCATGTCATTGGACCGGTGAGCAAATGGGAGACATAACAACCCCTAGTTCCCCCCCCACACACACACACACCAGTTTGCTACCCCACTTCTTACCTTTCCAACCTGGCCCTCAGACAAAGATCAATGTGATAAGAGTGATCCATTTACAGCAGTACCTAAGGAAACAATAATGCCTGTGCACTGCTCAATGTATCAGACTGGGCCCTGGCATTCCTTTGGTAAGTAATCACAACATCCTTAAATGGTTTAAGATTGTTATTGTAGAAATCTAAGGAGACCAATACACCGCTCATCTGTCATATCAAGGAAGTTGTCCCTGGGCCTTTATACCCTGGGGGCCCGTGGTCGGCATCGGCCTGGGCCTCTGCCTCTAAGCTGGCCACGCCCCAGGAAAGGGGACAGACCCCTTCCTCTGCGCAACAATCTATCGTGGGCAACTACACATACGACAAACTCCAAGTAGTCAGCCATCTCTCAAACCAACACCAGACCAAAAACACCAATTGACAAGTACACAACAAAAGGGAGAAGATGGGGGACAGGAGTAACAGTGAGATCACAGCACAAAGTTACAATATCACAGATCAAGCACCAGAAGCACGAATGCACAGAAGTGTAAAGGAGACAAAAATTTGCTGTTTTACAGCCCTCTATATACTATACACGTCTAATTAACATCTGACGCATAGACGTTGTTAAATCCTACTTTGTCCCGCATAGGCGTCGTATGCGGAAAAATGGCGCCATTTGCGTTTTTTGCGATCAGCATCATTGCGGCTTTATGAACACGCCTAAGCGGCGCTGAGTGACATCATGCCGTTTCAGCATTGTGAAGTCACAGAATCGCCGATATTTACAACGCAATTCATTCTATGATGGCTGCTAGGAGAAATCCTAATTTTGGGGAGCAGGACTCCAGGCTCCTAGCCAGCCTATTCCTACCCAGGGAGCACCACTATTTTAAGGTGGAGGGCAGAAGGAGGACTTTCCTCCAATACCGTGCCTCCTGGGAACGTCTAACCAGGAGGTACAATAGACTGGCCTCCTTTCCCAGGAATGTAAGTATTCATATTCAAATGATCAAAGAATAAAGTAAAAATATTTCCTTTACATAAATCAGTACAGAATATTGCTTTCTTTTTAAATCCCCCCTCCCCCCAAGGTGGCAGAGTGGGATGTGAACTACAACCTCCAGTTCTTAATCATGGTCATTCATATAGTGCACCTTTTAAACTTTGTGTCACATGTAAGTGATGCCAAACAGCTCATTTATAGTACAAACTTATTTAAATATTGAAGTGTGCCTGCCTGATTACCTATATGTACCTGTAATTTCTCTTTGCCATATGTATACAGCAATATATCCCAGCACACCCTCAGCACCTTGAACTTGTAAGTTCATAACCATGCTGCTGCTTCTCATCCTAGCCAACCCAGTTAATTGGCACACCAGGATAAGAGAAGAAGCCTGAATGCATTTATTTAAACTATTGCCATAATGGTTTACAAACCTAAATTTACTCATGTTGCTTCCTATAGCCCAGGATGCAGCATTGTGGCCTGCTAACGTCCATGTGTGCTCCTTATCCTATTATCACTGAAGGCCAGCAAAATATGTCACCAATTTTTCTGTGTTATAGAGATCAAGACATAAATAAGAGTGTTAGGTCACAGTGAGATATGACACTCATCCTCTCTCTCCCCCTCTCCTTCTCCATTATGCAGATGGAGGACCTCCGCAAACGTGGCCGGCTTCTGAGACGGGAGGAGCAGGCTTTTCTCCAGGGGGTGCGGCGTGAACGTGCCGCGCAAACTGGTGAGTATTAATATTGGAAACCATTCAGTGAGCACAGTACACATAACCTCTTCATGAAATCATCTTAAGATAATAAAACCCTAATCCGCGCATGCGTACTTCCACCCCGTGATCCCGTTTTCCATGAGCTGTAGGGTTCTGTTTACTTTTTGGTGTTTGGTGTGGCCTGCTCCCTGCTCGCCTAGCCGTATTGTGTACAATACAGCAAGGCGAGCAGGAAGCAGGCCACACTGAAGCTTAGAATTTAACTGCACGCACGCACCTGGGTCTCTTCCCTTTCTCCCGGATGTTGGCTTGAGGCGGCTGGAGGGCAGATGCGAGGTAAGGGGTGCTGCTGGACAGGGGAAGGAGATGGGGTGGAAGGAGATGTACATAGATGGATCAGAAGCTGGTTGGCGGGTAGGAGACAGAGGGTGGGAGTGAAGGGCCACTACTCGGACTGGAGGAAGGTCACGAGTGGGGTCCCGCAGGGCTCAGTACTAGGGCCGCTGCTATTTAATGTATTCATAAATGATCTGGAAACAGGGACGAAGTGTGAGATAATAAAATTTGCAGATGACACTAAACTATTTAGTAGAGCTCGGACTAAAGAAGACTGTGAAAAACTGCAAAGGGACTTGAACAAACTAGGGGAATGGGCAACGAGATGGCAGATGAAGTTCAATGTTGAGAAATGTAAAGTATTACATGTGGGAAACAGAAACCCGAGGTACAACTATACGATGGGAGGGATGTTTTTAAATGAGAGTACCCAAGAAAGAGACCTGGGGGTGATGGTGGACTTGACAATGAAGCCGTTGGCACAGTGTGCAGCGGCTGCTAAGAAGGCAAATAGAATGCTAGGCATCATCAAAAAGGGTATTACAACCAGAACGAAAGAAGTTATCTTGCCATTGTATCGAGCAATGGTGCGTCCGCATCTGGAGTACTGCATCCAATATTGGTCGCCGTACCTTAAGAAGGATATGGCGATACTCGAGAGGGTTCAGAGGAGAGCGACACGTCTGATAAAAGGGATGGAGAACCTTTCATACGCTGAGAGATTGGAAAAACTGGGACTTTTTTCCCTGGAGAAGAGAAGACTTAGAGGAGATATGATAGAGACTTACAAGATCATGAAGGGCATAGAGAGAGTACAGAGGGACAGATTCTTCACACTTTCAGAAAATAAAAGAACAAGAGGGCATTCAGAAAAGTTGAAAGGGGACAGATTCAGAACGAATGCTAGGAAGTTCTTCTTTACCCAGCGTGTGGTGGACACCTGGAATGCGCTTCCAGAGGGCGTGATAGGGCAGAGTACGGTACTGGGGTTCAAGAGGGAATTGGACAACTTTCTGCTGGAAAAGGGAATAGAGGGGTATAGATAGAGGATTACTGCACAGGTCCTGGACCTGTTGGGCCGCCGCGTGAGCGGACTGCTGGGCACGATGGACCTCAGGTCTGACCCAGTAGAGGCATTTCTTATGTTCTTATGTTCTTATGGAAGAGATGGGGGATGGGAAGAAAAAGGAAGGGTGGCCTCTGCTGGACAGTGGGACAGAAAAGAGGTGCTGCTGAACAGGGGGAGATAACACAAAAGGGAGAAGGACTGCTGCTGGATAAGGGGAGCAGTGAAGGGGTGATGGTGGACACAGGGAAGGTAAAAGGAAGGGAGAATGGGTGGACAGCCGAGGAAAAATAAAGACAGAAATACAGAAAGCGGCTAAGGAAAGAGATAGACAAACACAGACACATATATATTCTAGCACCTGATAATGTAACGGATAGAGATTTGCCTGCATTGCCTTCTTGCTATGCAAATCTCTCATGCATATCCTGAAAGCCTTTTCTACAAGGAGATGTTGAGGACTGCAATTTCCCACCCTCTGTCTTAACATCTCCTTTTTTCAGGGCAAAATGTGGGCAAGGTGTAATAATAGAAATCTAGTAGAACTCATTGTCTGTTGTCAAGACTTTTAAGATTGTGATTCTTACCTCACAAATAGGTACTGCTTCAGCACAAGTAGAGCTAGCAGCAGGGCTTGCAGACGTCACCGGGTATTGCCTGTCTCCTAAATGTTTATAAAGATCCGTTTAGGAGGTGCATGTTTTGCAGTTTTATTAATATTTCACGTAAAGAAAGCAGTAAAATAATGCCATGTTCAATAGTTTACTTCACCTACCTGATGGTATCCCATTTCCTTCCTGTCTAGACGAAGCAGCAGCTGCACCCCCTGAGAGTCCAGGAGCCGGCCACGAGGCGGCCATGGAGCCAGAGGAGGGGGAGGCTCCGATGGCAGAGGAGCAGGAGGCTCCGGTAGCGGAGGAGCAGGCCCGGGAGGAGGAGCAGGCCCTGGAGCAGGCAGAAGCCTGGGAGGCAGATGAAGCCGAGGCCCAGGAGAGGGCCGAGGCCCAAGGCGAGGCCTGGGCGAGGGCACTGCCCAGAGGCCACCCATCCCACACCCCTTCCCCATCACACCCCTTCCCCCGTCACACCCCTTCCCCCTCCTCTCCGCCCCTTCTATTTTTAGACCCCACCCCATCCCCTTCCCTCTCTGGCTCCCCCCCAGAGCAATATGACCAGCCTCAGGAGGAGGCTGGCCTCCTCCATGCACCCTCCAACCTCTCCAACCCAGACGGTTCCAGGATTAGGGGCTGTGTTGGAGAGGTTGGGGAAGATAGAGGAGGCTCTGATCACCCAGATTCAGGAGCACCAGTCATTGATGGAACGGCTGGCTAGATTGGAGCATGCCCATGGACTCCAGGATGGTGAGGGAGGGCATGCGTCCAGCCATGTGCCACCGTCCTCTCAATGACTGGCCTTTTCCACACCTCCTGACTCCTCCTGATGTAGCTCAAGCTGCTCTTGGGGGGGGGGGGGGGCACCCACCCACCCTCTCTGTCCCACCCACCCTCTCTGTCTCTGTCTCTCTTCCCCTTTGTATATAGTTTTAGTTTGGAAAGTTTTAAAATATATTTTATAATTTTATTAAAAAAGTTTATATTGGTTTATAGGTTTCCTGTGTGGGTTTCTCTTTGGAGGTAGTGCTGAATGGATCCTGCCATTCCCTTTCAAATTAACAAGGTGACTTAGTAAAGGTGTATAGGCCCTGATATTTATAATCTAAACATATATAAGCACAAGGTGAAAAATGGTATATGATTTTAATTGGACAGGCCAGGAAAACAGCATGGAAGATGGATTGAGACAATGAAGAGTTGATTGGTTAATTTCTCTTTGTAAAAGAGAGCTTAACACTCATCCATGTACAGTTCTCTCATTAAATACCTGTGAAAAAAAAAAAGTGTAGTTAATTAATCACAAGGGCAAAGAAAGGTTGCATGATATAATTCTCACCTATTTTAGTTGTTGGTACTTGAGCTCTGGCCTCTTGGAAAAACACAAGGCCACACTGTGCTAGGGACAGATAGCTTTGCTCAGGGTGGGGGGGGGAGACTGAAAGATACAGGCAGCGGCCAAGGAGAGAGAGATAAATGTATAACTCAGGTATAGTTCTAACAGTCAAATGAAGAATAGTAGAGTAAGCTTTCTCACCTACAATCGTTTGGCCAGGTGCAAGTTGGTGTGCTGAGCTGCTCTTCTGGTTGCTCTCTGGTAAACACACTGGGGTGATGAGCATACTCAACCTGAAATTAAGAATAGAGAGAAACATGTTACAAAGACCTATGTCTCCAAAATTAAACACTGAAGTTGTGGCTGAATGTCACATCACAGTCTCCAACACACACCTAGAAGTAACAGAAGTGCTAACATACCTTTGGACTCCTTATTAAAATAAACAGCTACAGCTGACCCCTTTTTATAATAAAGATGCCTAACCCATTAGGCACTCATTAAGAGTTTTCCACCTGAACCATGTACACTGATTTGATGTCCACTGAAAGGCAGTGTCCCCCCCCCCACATAACACACCTGACCTATTCTTATCATTAGAACCATTAGAACCATTCCTCAAATGATTTAAACTGTCCTGTAATTTGATTCTACAAAGAATGAACTTTAGCTCTATTAGTAAACCCTCTCAGATGTGTGAACACATACATTTTACTTACATATCCATTTTGCTACCACCATAATTTCTACCAGCATGAGTGCTCTTACAACAAACACACCTTGACTTGAATGTGTTATCACTCTTTTTTGTCAGCCCTGTGGAATGGAGAGTAGGGGGGATATCAGAGGTAGAAGAACTATTATAAACAATAACACACAATGAAAGTCCATAAAAAGAAGTCAGTTCTTGCTGGTTGGTTTCTTTGGTTCTATCATAGGGACACTTAAGTAGCTTACAAAATATCATTCTCACCTGGACTTACTATCTGAGCTGCTAGCAAGCTGCTTCTAGAAAAGATAAAACAACATATTAGAATGACATGTAGCTGTTAATGGCTCTGTGGAATAGAGAGAAGTGAAAGGCAAAGATAGGAAAGCAAATTTAAAAGACTAAGACAGAGTAATGTCTCAAACATCTGCATAAGCGATAGGACAGAATAGAAAGGAAACTCTGCTCACCTGGACCTTCTTATACCCACTTAACCACACCCACCACACCTCATTGATTGTCCTATGTTCTATAAGTATCTTGAAAAGCTGGCTGCATCTTGCAACTCTATGTTTTAAACAAAGTTCGCTCTATGCCTTAAAGCACTGCTTTTATCCTCCATACATCAGGGGTTCAAGTCTTGAATAAGGTTTGCAAATAGTTTATATTACTATTTCAGGCAGGAAAACTGGTAACTTTTTAACCATAACAACAACAAAAAAGGAACAATAGTGAAAGTTATAAATATCTTTCTAGAGCGGCGCTCAGACTCCAAGAATGGAACTTGAAAGTTCAGCGTGGGGACCTAACCCCTACAGAAACTTTCAGTGAATCTTTCATTGCACCGTCTACCAACTAGATCTTCAACAACTTCAAGGTCATTTTCAATGTGGACATTGCACTATTTGCTCCCATGCTCTTGTTACAGACTGTATTCACCATCCTACCTTATTCAAGTCTCATACTCTTCAACATCATACGGACTGCAACTCACAGGGAGTTGTTTATATGATCTAGTTGGTACAGGACCTGAACTAACTGAACTGCTGGAATCTGAACTGGGGTCCTCACCTCCGGACCCACTAGATGTCTGTGCGTATGTGATTTTCCTAGGTTGGCGAAGGCGTTTATTGCGATCCATCCAGGGGTAAACAAACCCCCGGATGTAATCGCCCTCATCCCGTTTGAATTTGCCTATTTTAGTTTTTCTAATGTCTGTTCTAAATTCCTCCATTTGTTTTTTTAAGGAATCTATTTTGGTTACAAAATCATCTGGTGGGAGGGATCGTGGGATACTGAGAAAGCTAACCAGAAAATAAGTATAGAAACCCGACCAGGTCGTGCATGTGCAAGACCGGAGGGCTAGGACTTTGATGGTAAGATAGGACTCAATAGGAAACCAAGGTGGCATGGGGGCCCCTTCTGGTGATTTGGACAGGTCGTGACCTGTTTGGGCCGCCGCGGGAGCGGACTGCTGGGCAGGATGGACCTATGGTCTGACCCGGCGGAGGCACTGCTTATGTTCTTATGTTCTTATGTTCTTATGGTTCTACACTTTGTATGGCAGTAACTTTATCTTGATATTCAGTGTTATATGTTCTTAATTCATGTTTGGTGGTATCAACAATAAGCAACATTAAGTCATGAAAACACTTGTTCAAAATAGCATTCCATTTCTCCAAAAAATTTCCATTGTCAAGAAATAACCGGGGTTCTGTGCGCATCCGTAGTCCCCTAGGAATACGCTTGGCCCGACAATACTCAGCCAGCGTTGCTGCATGTAGTTCAGCCCTAATGATTCTTTTTTGTAAATATGCCAGCTGGTCCCAATCCACTGTAGTATTAGACACATCTTCCTGGGTGAACAGCTTGAAAGAGGAAAAAATGTTGTCTGCTTGTTGTTCAGTGAAGGATAATGTGGTATCCCAACCAGCAGTTGCCATGTTAAACTAACCCAGATAAAAAGTTCTGGTGCCCAATATCAACAACTGGGTAAATGAGTAAACTAAATATTGTTCCAAAGTGAGTATAACAAAACAACAACAAAAAAGGAACAATAGTGAAAGTTATAAATATCTTTCTAGAGCGGCGCTCAGACTCCAAGAATGGAACTTGAAAGTTCAGCGTGGGGACCTAACCCCTACAGAAACTTTCAGTGAATCTGTCATTGCACTGTCTAATTTGAAAGGTTATAAAATAACTTCATGAAGTGGTAAATAATTATTAACTCTCAAAAAGTGCATAAATGTCCAGTGCAATGATAGATTCACTGAAAGTTTCTGTAGGGGTTAGGTCGCCACGCTGAACTTTCAAGTTCCATTCTTGGAGTCTGAGCGCCGCTCTAGAAAGATATTTATAACTTTCACTATTGGTCCTTTTTTGTTGTTGTTTTGTTATACTCACTTTGGAACAATATTTAGTTTACTCATTTACTCAGTTGTTGATATTGGGCACCAAAACTTTTTAGCCATGCCTTTACTTCAATATATTTTGCTTCAGCTTTTATTATCTGCCTCCATTGTCTAATTTTTAATGCAACCTGTTCTGTCTCATGCTGAACACCCTCCCCCACCCCAACTTCTCCCCCTAAATGTCAAGCCAAACTGCATTTACCAATACTAATGTGTGTAAGATCCATCTCACCACATGTATCATCCTTCAATACTTGTCCAAGCCCTCTGATATTTGATTTAACTCATAGCTGTTGGCCAATGCCTATATTGCATCAAAAGAAACACATTCCTACTAGAATGGCTTGTAGTTGGGAGCACATGAAAGTATCTCATGCACTTTTGGCTGCAGAATGCTGATGAGAAACAGCATATTCCACCACTTATAAGAACTGTTAGGATGCAAGGAAACAAAAGTGAAGGTGAGGATGGAATTTGAACCAGGGTGCTTGAGAAGATGGACAAGGCGTAATAAAACACATTAACCAGGTGATCCACAAATGTCATCTTGCTGTCAGAGGAAAGGTTTCCTCTCATCACTGCTTAGGATGTCCGAGCCATGGTAAGTTGAAAATAGGTTTGCCTGGAAAGGGAAATGTGCACATTACAAATGGCAAACTCCACCATGTAGACCCTGTTATAAGAGCTAATAGGAAGCTGCTAGGACCTTATTAAAATGAGCAAAGGTGGGAGTTGAACCAGGGAGTTTGAGAGGTTGGACCAGGCGTATTTACCTGGTGAGTCAGAAATGCTTTTTTTGTGTTGAATGTGACATGATATCTAATGAGATGATACATAGGCAGATCAGTCAAATATGATATGAAAGGGTGGTGAGATCTATCTAAGCAGAAGCTGCTGTAGCTCTATGGTTAAACGCCTGTGCTAGTCATCCAGAGGTTGTGAGTTCTACACCCAGCGCATCTTTTAATTGTGGCATACTACCTTGAAGGTGCAGCTTAATGATGTCACAATGAGGTCAGCTTTGTGCAGCTGAAAAGATCCATTTTGCAATGAGGGAAGATGAATGTTAAGGTGTGTATCTGTTTATTCTCTTTTTAAGTGCTGAGAAATTAAGTAATGTGTGCAATAATGATATGTGTTTCCTGTTCTTTCTTTGCTTTCAAAAATGAGCCGATTGCAGTGCTGTTTGTTGAGAAAAAAAGGGGGTTGTTTTTAAACTGGTCTGCCAAAAAGGTGGTGCAATGTGTAAATTATATTATTGTTTGGGCAGAAATGTACTTTGTTATCCATGCAATATAATTTGTTCTATTGATATGGTGTCATAAAATTTATTAGAAAAAACAAGGAAGGCAACCAAGTCACATCAAGATCTGCGTGGGGGAAGCCCACAGTGCCAAACTTGTCTCACAACTTATAAGCCAAATACAGTGTAACAAGTCAAAAAAGCATGTCACACTGTATGATGTTATAGGGCGCTCTCAGTGTGAACCCTCAGTAATAGGAGCACAGCTCCGACACTTCACTTCTGGGTCAAGGCAATAAGCCTCCACCCACACATCATCATCGAGCGCCTTGTGTGTGCAAGAATCAAAGCAATCAACAATCAAAGTGAGTAAATAAAACTCAACACAACACAAGCAACCTGAGCGACCCCCACACAAACCCTGCCAGCCAAACCCCCTCAAAAAGCACGCACAAAATCACAATGAAATCAAAAACCATGCCAAAAAGTGAAGAACATATCCAAAAATAAACAATACTTATCCAAAACTGTCACACCGACGGAAAAACCGCGCCAGGAGGAAAGGTTCAACCGTGCTGGTTTCGGGAGGAGCCCTTCTTCAGGAACCTGGCCTCCAACAGAACACGAGCAGAGAGGACGGCTGGAGGCTCTTCAGCTTAGGTGAGGGAAGATATGATGGAGCATTCTAAAATCCCAAATGGAATGGGATGGAAAATGGAAATCGATTGCATACTTGTACTGTAAAGACTAGAGGACATGCTATAAAATTACTAAGCAGTACATTTAAAACAAATAGGAGAAAATATGATTTAGCTTACTTCATGGTTAAGCTTTGAAACTCATTGCTGGAGCATGTGGTAAAATAAGATGGGGGTAGCTGGTTTGCAAAAAGGTTTTGACAACATTCAGATACCTGGAGGTAAAATTCATAAACCATTATTCAGGTAGATCTGAGGAAGCCACTGCTTATCCCTGTGAGTAGGTAGCATGGAATTTTGCTAAGTTTTGTGATCCTGCCAGGTACTTTTGGCCTGGATTGTCTAGTATTAGAAACAGACATTAAAGTTTGAGGGTGTTTTGGTCTAACCCAGTATGGAAGTATTTTGTGTTCCTGAATATCTGCCTGCTTTGAGCTCCTTTTACTAAATTGCAGAAGAGCCAATGCTCATTCAGTTCCTATGAATATTGCAGCATTTACCTCACAGGCCTGAAGTAAGAAGTTCTTCCATGATTTAGTCAAATCCAGCATTTATTCAGTAGTAATATCATAGACTTACCTGTTTGGGGAGGCTAAAGTGGGTGGGGGCAGGACCTAAGTCCTTATTTGTCTGACAATATGCAGAAAAAGGTCAGCAAAATAGTTTCAGATAATACATATCATAACATCCAAATTTAATAAAAGATATCAAATGCTGAAGAATAAAGTGACAAAAAATTAAACAATGCAAAATTCAATAAATATATATATAGGTCTCTTAAGCAACTGAATTAAAAAGATGCAATTAAATCTGAACTAATCCATATTTTCTAATGGACGTTTGGGGTTTCAGTTAGTTTCTATAACACTTTGAGGTTCTTTTATCAAGCTGCGGTAGGGGTTTAACGTGCATGTTAAACCGTGTTAAACCGCCTGCCTTGCTAGCCACTAACGCCTGCATTGAACAGCCAGCCGCGGGGGTTAGCGTGTGATGAATGCCTGACGTGCTAACCCCGCTAGCGCAGCTTGATGAAAGGACCCCTATAACTTGATTTTATAGGATGAAGAGACCTAAATTATGACTCATAACCAGCAAAAAATAAGGTCTCATACATTAGTCAATGACTTGTGTTTCTTTACACACGAACACAATTGTTTTATAGTGGAGGTCTTCCTACACCTTTATGTCAGAAATGTGGGAGGGAGAGTCATACATTAGGTCATGCATTTTGGTTTTGCCCCATAATTCAGCAGTTTTGGAAGCGAATAATAAATCATATGTCCAAAATAATTGGAAGATCTTTGCGCTGTTCTTCTTTCTTTATTTTGGATTTGCCAGAAGCTTTTGGCCATTTACCTAAAGGAAATAGGGCGTTGTTTAGGAAAATGAGTCTTTTGGCTAGAAAATGTATACTTCAATATTGGACGATCCCTGATCCTCCGAGGATTTGGCATTGGCGGAACCAATTA
The DNA here is from genome assembly GCF_902459505.1 of Geotrypetes seraphini. NCBI lineage: Eukaryota > Metazoa > Chordata > Amphibia > Gymnophiona > Dermophiidae > Geotrypetes > Geotrypetes seraphini. Next base: position 105,702,038 of record NC_047095.1, on the reverse strand, counting down.
CATCAGTTGGCCATTTGGGAAGCTAGAGATGCTGGAATTATAAGAAAGCAAAAGATGTTGTTTATACAAATCTGGGATTCATATTTGCAAGATTTGCATCCTAAGGGCCGTAGTGCGATTTTAAGTTGGATCTCTTAATTGGATTTAGTTAAATGAAGAGAGTAGAATGTTGGGCATGATAAAGAAAGGAATCTCGAGTAGATCGGAGAAAGTTATAATGCCACTTTATAGGGCAATGGTCAGACCCCACTTGGAATACTGCGTCCAACATTGGTCTCCCTACCTAAAGAAGGATATAAAACTGCTGGAGAGGGTGCAGAGACGAGCAACTAAACTAGTGAAGGGTATGGAGAAACTGGAATATGAGGATCGACTTAAAACACTGGGATTGTTCTCCCTTGAGAAAAGGAGACTGCGTGGGGATATGATCGAGACCTTCAAAATACTGAAAGGAATTGACAAAATAGAGCAGAGAAGATTATTTACAATGTCCAATTTGACACGGACAAGAGGACATGAAATGAAGCTAAGGGGGGGCAAGTTCAGGACTAATGTCAGGAAGTTCTGCTTCACACAGAGAGTGGTTGACATCTGGAATACTCTCCCAGGGGAGATTATTGCGGAATCGACAGTCCTAGGCTTCAAAAGCAAACTAGATGCATATCTCCTTGAGAGAGGCATATAAAGATATGGTTGGCTATAAAATAAGCCAGGTGAATACCTAGCAGGGCCTCCGCGTGTGCGGATCGCCGGACTTGATGGACCGAAGGTCTGATCCGGAGATGGCGCTTCTTATGTTCTTATGTTCTTATGAGTATCATTGGGAAGAAAGTACTATTGGGTGGGGAGGGGTGGGTGTGGAGAGGGACGGTAAAGGTTCAAACACATATAGATATAGGTTTATTGAAATTGGAATTTGTCTTTTATTATGTATATTATATTATAAAAGTTGATGAAGAAATTCCTGAAACAGCCATAACATCAGAAAAGAAATAAAAACTACATTCTTCAAGAAATTCCTGAAATAGCCCTAACTTCAAACTTACTGTCCTTTCCCCTCCCTCTTCCCGCCACACAGAAACTACATAACCTACTCTTTACCTCTCTAGAAAGGACAAATGTTCTTCCATTGTAACACTCCATTTTTTATCTCTTTTGTAATCCACCTTGAACCGCAAGGTAATAGCGGAATAGAAATCTCTAATGTAATGTGCTTTGATGTTGTATTTGTTGTATTCGATGATGTTTGCATCAACAAAAACTGTTTGAATCTAAGAGAGGAAAAAGGGTCTTAGTAAACTGGCAAACAATCCACAAGGGATGAACTTGGTTTGCATAGTTTCCTCTGTTTTGACATTGGTACAAGACATATTTGTGTATTACGTATTTATATGAGTGAACGTTGCTCTTTATGTTTGCTTTTGAGTTGTTTAGGTCTGTCCTATTTTAAGATGGAGTTCTTTTTCACTGGTTCTATATTTGTAAACCGCCTGGACCTGTTGTATGAACAAGTGGCATAACAAGTTTTAATAAAACAAAAAACTTAAAATGGAGTCTCTTTCATTTGAAAGAAGGTCTGGAATGAGAGGGCATAGGATGAAGTTTAGAGGTTATAGACTCAGAAATAATCTAAGGAAATACTTTTTTACAGAAAAGGTGGTAGATGTATGGAACAGTCTTCCAGAGGAAGTGGTGGAGACAGAGACTGTGTCTGTATTCAAGAAGGATGGGATAGGCATGTGGGATCTCTTAGAGAGAGGAAGAGATAATGGTTACTGTGGATAGGCAGACTAGATGGGCCATTTGGCCTTTATCTGCCATCACGTTTCTAAATAAGTGGCAGTAGATGATGCCTATGCTTCTATAGAGGCCTACAGCCAGACTGCCTCCTTCTCTCTCACCTCTCCTATTTGACTGAAGCCCATATGCCCCTGTCTTTCCTGCAATCGTATCACTTATACGGTCTAGGGTTATAATATGGATCCATAAAAAGGAGGTCGGATTGAGCCATCCCAGTTTTACTTCTACTGAAAGCGATGGAAGTAAGGAGGACAGATAGAGACATCTGGGCTTAACTTCTGTTGAAAGCAATGGAAGTATAACCCGGAGTAGAGAATGGCACGGTGACAAAATTCATCACCGTTCCCATCCCCGCAGATAACTGCGGGAAATAATCCCATGTCATTTTTTAGTGTCTATTTCAGCCTCAGTCCTTCTACACCAGCATTCCTCAAAGCAAAGCTTGCAGGTCAGTGGTTGTGGCCATTCATACTCTGATTCTTCCCTCTCTCCTTAAAGAATGACATGAAGTTATCCGTGGGGACGGGAATGGTGATGAATTTTGTCACTGTGTCATTCTCTAACCCGGATGTCTCAATCCATCCTCCTTTTTCTGGAGCCATATGGTAACCCTACTTATACCCTACTCTTTCTTTCTCTTACATCCCACCCACCATCAACCCATCTGTTCCCCACTCTCACATACAAATCTTCCCCCTCTACTCCCACCCTCAGAGAGCTTATTGATTTTGCTGTCTTGTGAGATTAGGAGTTGAAAGGTCAACAAGGTCTTCATGAACTTCAGGTTGCCCTAATGGTCAGAGAGTTCCATGACTACACTGTTCAGCTGGTAGGCCTTGGGGTAGGGTTACCAGATGTCCGGATTTTCCCAGACATGTCATCCTTTTGAAGACATGTCCGGGGTCCAGACAGCTTTTCAAAGCCTGGCACTTTGTCCAGGTTTTGAAAAGCTTTCCTTCAGGCTGGAGGGCACCTGCCCAAGCACGGATATAACGCGATGACATCACATGTGCATGATGTCATTGCATCATAACTGCACATGCGCAGATGTCCTGCCCAATGAGAGCAAGCAGTGGAGGTGGGATTGGAGGCGGGGCTGAGGCAGGATTAGAGGCATGATGGGGCGGAACTGGGGCATGATAGGGTGGGGATGGGTGGAACTGGGTGGGCCTGGGGCAGGTCTATGGGTCCAGATTTTCCAGATGGAAAATCTAGTAAGCCTACCTTGGGATGGGGGTAAGGAAACTGATAAACACAAGCGTAGTAAAGAGAAGTTATATGCTGAATGAGATTGCATAGACGCCAAGGTTGGCCCATTCAGAAGTGTCAATTCAAACTAAAAACAGTTCCCTTCAGAAGTAAATATCAAAGAATCAAAAACTATGCTGCTGTAACTCCAAAATACAATAGATAGGCACTCGGTCAAATGATAAGCAGCTCTAATAATATTGTAATGAGAGAGAGCTTCAGTAACTCCAGCAGTCTACACTGCTCAAAAAAGTTGCATGTCGTAGAAACCACCTAAATAGCTAATGCACCGGTCACATCATAAGTGATCTCTTGTGCTAATTAAACACTGTGATGTGTTAATCAAAATATCTCTGTGTCCATCCGCGCTGTTTCAAATTCCAGTCATATGCTGCTCGGTAAATGTGACTGGTAAAGACTCAAAATTAATTCCACAATTCAAAATGTTCCTTTTAAGAGTATGATACATATCTGGCTGCTGGCTTCTAATATGTATGGACAGAGCCTCATTTTAGCAGCCGCGAGGAGAGGAGCAGAAGCAGCGGAGGCAGGGGAGAAACAGCCGGTGAGAGAAGCCGGAAGAGTTTTTCTTTTCTTTTCTTTTTGAAGGAGGCAGCAGAGAGGAGCGGGTAGCGGCGAGAGGAAGCTCCGCCCACCCCCTCCACGTCAGCAGCATCATCGCCCCGACTCCCCCTTAACAGGAAGGGAGCCAACGGCGCGCGGCGAAGGCGAGCGGCAAAGGCGCTCGCCTTAGCGAGAGCGCCTTTGCGAAGGGCCTTGAGAAGGGTCGAGAAAAGACAGCCAAGGACTCCAGAACACCAGGTAAGGAAGAAGCGAGCACACATGTAGGGAGAGCACACGCACAAGAAGAAAACACACAATAAGACACACACAAGACAGGAAAGGATAAAGAAGCAGCAGGCTTCGGGGACAAGAAAGAGGCCCAAGGGAGAGTAACAGACCCACCAATACAAAAAGCGGCAGAAGAAGTAGACAGGAAAGAGCCAAACACAGGAGAGAGCACAGAGCCCACACACATAAGAACATAAGACAAGGGAGAGGACATCTAGTGGACTCCGAAGAAAGAGAAATGGAAGTAGCAGGAACCCGGAGGAGCTTCCCAGTGTACTGCACAGAGTGTCATATGTATGACTACCTTCCCTCGGAAAGGCAGGCATACATATGCAGTCGGTGTCAGGAACTGGAAAGCCTGAAGAAGGAAGTTGGTAGACTGCAGTGCAGGGTTCAAGAGCTGGAGGGACTCCACATCTCAGAAGCACCTTTCAAGACAACTGAGGACCCCGCAGGAGAAAGCCACATCGAGGAGCAAGTAAGGGAGCTCGAAAGATTCATCGAGGAGGCCTACAGGCAGGCAAAAGAGCAGGATCATCAGCAGCACTGGAGCGAGGAAGCTACAGCTACACAAGATGGAGGACATGGGCCAACAGATGGAAGACAGGGGCCAACAGACGCCGAGGATGAAGGATCGCATGGAAGAGTCATGCAAGCAGAGACGACGAAGACTGGCGGGTGCCCCGAAAGAGAAGGACTAAACCACACCGAGGATACAGACTTGAGACCTGTGAGGAAGCTGAAGAAGGGGAAATCTGCAGTCGTCGTGGGGGACTCAATCATGAGAGAAGTGGACAGTCACGTAGCAGGAGGGAGAGAGGATCGGCTAGTGACCTGTCTCCCAGGAGCAAGAACAAAGGACATCACCGACAGAATCGAGAGGATCCTGGACGGAGCAGAAACAGAAGAGACAGCAGTGATAATCCACGTGGGAACAAATGATGTCAACAGGAGAAATTACAGCAGGACTACACTAATTGAACAGTTCAAGATCCTGGGAAGGAAACTGAAGCTGAGGACACAGAAGATAGCATTCTCAGGGATTCTGCCAGTACCGAGGGCAGACGTGAAGAGGCAGACCGAGCTACAAGCAATAAACGCATGGTTGAGGAGATAGTGCGAAGAAGAAGGATTCCTTTTTGTAAGGAACTGGACAACATGCGAAGAAGAAGGATTCCTTTTTGTAAGGAACTGGACAACTTTTTGGGGGAAGAACAAGCTCTTCAGGAGGGACAGACTACACCTGAGCAAGGCAGGAACGAGACTGCTAGCAAACAACGTCAAGAGAGAAATTGAGCAGGCTTTAAACTGAGAAGAAGGGGAAAGCCGATAGTTGACCTGACGTTGACGGTTCGGACAAGAGTATCCAAAGAAGATACTGAGAGGGAAAAATGTTGGGAACAGGCAAGAGACGAACAACAGAAGCTGTTGACCAACAAAAAGGACAAACAGATAAAATTAGAGGAACAGTAGAGATCAGGAAATCAGGATGCAGACGAAAAAGATACACCAAAAAATAAGGAACAAAGGAACAGAAAAGATACACCAAAAAATGAGGAAGAAGGGAACAGAAATGAGGGACTGGCAGCCCAAATAGGGGATGGTATGGGTAGCAAAACACATGTAAAACCAGCAGAGAAAAGAAAAGACCAGGACTTAAATTGCTTGTACGCTAATGCAAGGAGCCTAAAGTCCAAAATGGGAGAATTAGAAGCCATAGCCATAAAAGAAAACCTAGGCATCATTGGAATCACGGAAACATGGTGGAACGAGGATAACCAATGGGACATAGTGCTGCCAGGGTACAAACTCTATAGAAGAGATAGGACCAACAAGAAGGGTGGAGGAATAGCACTATACATAAAAGACACCATTCCCTCGTCCGGAGTGGATATAGAACCAAAGGCGGAAGGACTGGAGTCATTATGGGTCAAATTACCAGGAAAAGGTGGCCTTGACATAAGATTGGGTCTATACTATCGTCCACCTGGACAAACGGAAGCAAACGACAAAGATCTGGCAGCAGAATTGAGGCGGGAAGGCAACAACAGGAATGTGACAGTAATGGGAGATTTCAACTACCCCGGGATAAACTGGAGTATTGGAAACTCAAACTGTGCGAGGGAAACAGAATTCTTAGAGGCTGTGAGGGACTGCTTTATGGATCAGCTTGTCAAGGAACCAACAAGAGGAGATGCCACTCTTGACCTAATCCTCAACGGAATAGGGGGACCTGCAAAAGAAGTGGAAGTAGTAGGGCCACTAGGAAACAGTGATCACAACATGATCCAGTACAAATTAGGAGTAAGTACAACAAAAGGGAAAAGAACCACAGTGACAACGTTCAACTTCAAGAAAGGGAACTATGATGCTATGAGAGCAATGGTAAGAAAAAAACTTAGAAGCAGCTCAAGGAAAACAGAAACTGTAGAGCAAGCCTGGTCTCTATTCAAGGGCACAGTGCAAGAAGCACAACATATGTACATCCCCATATTTAGAAAAGGGTGCAAAAAAAACCGAACAAAAGACCCCGCATGGATAAACAATGAGGTGAAGAAAGCGATAGGAGACAAAAAAAAATCATTCCGGAAATGGAAAAAGGACCAAACTGGGGAAAACTGGAATGAACACAGGAAATGCCAAAGAGAATGTCACCAAGTGGTTAGGAGAGCGAAAAGAGAATACGAAGAGAGACTGGCCAGGGAGGCAAAAAACTTCAAATCATTCTTTAGATATGTTAAGGGGAAGAAACCGGCGAGGGAGGAAGTAGGACCGTTGGATGATGGAGATAAAAAGGGAGTGATAAAGGAGCAAAAAGAGGTAGCTGACAGGTTAAACAAATTCTTCTCGTCAGTCTTCACAAGCGAGGACACATCCAATGTGATCCCGACGTGATCTTCCATGGTGATCAAGAAGAAAAACTGTCTGCAATAGAGGTGAGCCATGAGGATGTCCTCCAACAGATAGATAGATTGAAAAGCGACAAATCACCGGGCCCAGACGGAATCCACCCTAGGGTACTAAAAGAACTAAGAAATGAGATAGCGGGAATACTCCAACGAGTTTGCAACCTATCCTTGAAAACTGGAGAGATTCCGGAGGACTGGAAGATAGCAAATGTTACACCTATCTTTAAAAAGGGGTCAAGAGGAGACCCGGGAAACTATAGGCCGGTAAGTTTGACATCGGTTCCAGGCAAGATGGTAGAAGCACTGATAAAGGACAGCATCTGTGAGCACATCGAAAAAAATGGGCTGATGAAAGCGAGCCAACATGGCTTCTGCAAGGGAAGATCGTGCCAAACAAACTTACTGCACTTCTTTGAGGGGGTAAACAGCCAGTTGGACAAAGGGGAACCTGTAGACATCATTTACCTTGACTTCCAAAAGGCCTTTGACAAGGTACCCCATGAACGGTTACTTAGGAAGCTGTGGAACCACGGGGTGGATGGGGACGTACACAGATGGGTCAAACACTGGTTGGCAGGCAGGAGACAGAGGGTTGGAGTGAAGGGTCACTACTCGGGCTGGAGGAAAGTCACGAGCGGAGTTCCGCAGGGGTCTGTACTTGGACCGCTGCTGTTCAATGTATTTATTAATGACCTGGAAACGGGGACGAAATGTGAAGTTATAAAATTTGCGGATGACACTAAACTCTGTAGAAGGGTCAGAACTACGGAAGAGTGTGAGGACCTACAAAGGGACCTAAGCAAACTGGAGGAGTGGGCGAATAAATGGCAGATGAAATTCAATGTAGGGAAATGCAAGGTCATGCATATAGGGAGAAAGAACCCGATGTTCAGCTACCAAATGGGGGGATTAGTATTAGAGGGAAGTAACCTTGAAAGAGATTTGGGTGTACTGGTGGATACAACAATGAAGTCAACGGCGCAATGCGCAGCAGCCGCGAAGAAGGCAAACAGAATGTTGGGTATTATTAAAAATGGTATTACGACCAGAACAAAAGAAGTCATCCTGCCGTTGTATCGGGCAATGGTGCGCCCGCACCTGGAGTACTGTGTTCAGTATTGGTCACCGCACCTTAAGAAGGATATGGCAATACTTGAGAGGGTCCAGAGGAGAGTGACATGAATGATTAAGGACATGGAAAACCTTTCATACACTGAAAGACTGGAGAAGCTGGAGCTCTTCTCCCTGGAAAAGCGGAGACTCAGAGGAGACATGATAGAGACCTACAAGATCATGAAGGGCATAGAGAGAGTGGAGAGAGACAGATTCTTCAAACTTTCAAAACATAAAAGAACAAGAGGGCATTCGGAAAAATTGGAAGGGGATAGATTCAAAACAAATGCTAGGAAGTTTTTCTTTACTCAGCGGGTGGTGGACACTTGGAATGCGCTTCCAGAGGATGTAATAGGGCAGAGTACGGTACTGGGGATTAAGAAAGGATTAGACAATTTCCTGTTGGAAAAGGGGATAGAGGGGTATAGATAGAGGATTATTACGCAGGTCCTGGACCTGTTGGGCCGCCGCGTGAGCGGACTGCTGGGCACGATGGACCTCAGGTCTGACCCGGCAGAGGCATTGCTTATGTGCTTATGTGTTGTCTGCCTCAGAGACATGCAGAGCTCATGCAAACAGCCACTCTCCAAATTCTCTTTAAACCACCAGTTGTGCAGTAGCGGTATAAAAAAAGTTAGATGGACCATGGGGGGGGGGGGGAGGGAGACACATGCTGGAACTAGACAAGGAGGCAGGAAAGGGGGAATGCTGGATGCTGGAACTAAAGTGGAGGGGAGAAAGGGAAGTGCTGGACTCAGGGTAAGAGATGCCAGAGCCTGTATTGAAACTTTTACAATTAAAATGTATAACTGAAAGGTATAACTGGTACCGGAAAAAAAAAAATTCTCAGTGTCATCCTGTAAACAGCACTTAAAATTAGGCACGATTTATGGCAGTGTTTCGCAAACTTTGTCAAGCCATGTCACACTAAACGTAGTGGCTGCCGCATGAGGCATCCAGAAGCACATGGACATTATTGCATGTCATGTCATCGCATCAATATCCACGCAAATGCAAAGGCCCTCCAGATGGGCCCTGAGCCACCAGTGTGGGGTGTCCGCAAGGAAGATGCATTGAGAGAAGGTGAGACACTGGAGCCAGCTGATTGCCTGCAGGCACGCTCGAAATCTCAGGAGGCACGCTAGTGTGCCACGACACACAGTTTGCAATACACTGGTTTATAGAATAGTGTATATGTCCAGGAATCTGTATGATTCTTATGAGCAAAGGGAAATTTCAAAGTTAATTGTGAAACCAGAGTACTTTTGTCATACTGTCTAATTAAACTAGGGATTTAAAGAGTGACTAGCACAGGGGACATTGATAAGGATATTCCTCAATCATCCTAAATGACTGATTCCAAGTCAATCCTGTTTCATACAAGGGGGTGCTGAAAAGTTCTCAGCCCAGCCAAGACGAGAACGGTGTGGATATGGTTCAATCAATAACCTTAAACAATGTCAAAGCACAGAATTTTGCTTCTGCAGATTGGCACTTAACAAAATAAGATAGCATTCCTTTCAGCTTATAGGGGCAAAATAATGCTCAGAATTTAGGAAGTTGGATGCTTGGGCTGAAATCTTTTCAGCATCCCCTTGTATTTTATCTATATTCCAAATCAAAATAGTGTTTATACCATACCCCCCTCCCCATATTCTACTAATCAGCTTGGTAATAAGATTTTTTTTAAAAAACAACCCTGAAAAAGATAGAACCAGCTCATGTTTGCAAAGAAAAGTAGCACTGCATCTGAAAGGAACTCAGTACTCGGTGTTTTATCAACTTTATCAGGTTTTTTTTTTCTCAATCCTCAGGCACCTCTGCAATCTTGATGCAGCCCAAGTTGCCCTCCTGGGTCCAGAAAATTAACCAGAGAAGGAGCTCCAATCTGCTGTTATGAATATATTCGCTGTTCAGAAGGAGAAATCTCTAACCAAACTGGTGATTGATAAGATGATAAACATAGAAACATAGGAACATTATTTATTACTCACTACATCCTACTATTCGGAGTGAGTCGCACTATAAAAACATAAATACACAAAATATATCATACGACTATGTATCATCATTAGCCTTCAATGGCTGACATAACCATCCACAAATAAAAGTAAATACTTCGACGACTCCTCATTCCGCATCTTGGTACAATCCTCCATCCTCAGCATACTGGACTACTGCAACATCATCTACTTCAGCTCCTCAAAGAAAACCATCAGGAGACTAAGGATGATCCAGAACACCGTTGTCCGCCTCATATTTGACCTGAAAAAATGGGACCATATCACCCCTTTCTACCACAAACTCCACTGGCTCCCTCTAGAATCCAGAATCATGTTCAAATTCGCCTGTTTCTGCTACAAAACAATATTTGGTTTATCCCCAAGCTACATCAGCCCCCACTTCACCCTCAACCACAACTATAAGAACTCCCGCAAAATTCAACTCTTCACCTACCCCTCCCTAAAACTATGCCACTCAAAAAAATTCCTTGACAAAACCTACGCCTTCCAAGCCGCCAAACTAAACCCCTGGCTAGCCCAAATGGTCCTCAAGGCCTACAACTACCTCGACTTTAGAAAACTACTCAAAACTCACTTTTTTCGAGACCAAGACCCTTAATGCCCCTTTTCTACCCTCCTCCTCCCCCTCTTCTAATCTTCTCCCCTCCCCCGTCCCCCTCCTCTTCCCCCTACTTGATAGGTGCTTCTCTCCCTGCGATTCGCAACTCTACGTTCAATTTGATATGTAACCTTTTGTAACTACTCTCTCCTTGCTGATTGTAACTCTATGATCAACTGGATATGTAACCACTTGTAATCTCTGTTTAACTAATGTGAACCGCCTAGAACTCTTCGGGGTATGGCGGAATACAAAAATAAAGTTATTATTATTATTATTTATTCAATGGTCAAACTATTTGACCATTATAAAGCTGCAAAATCCAAGACTTTATTAGCCAGAATATTTCTGGAATAAAATTGTTTTCACCAGCTTTCTAAACTGAACCAGATTGTTAACATTTTGTACATCAACTGGAAGAGCATTCCATAGTATTGCTCACCCTACTGCTAACATCGACTGACAAGAACTTACTAGCTTCACATGATGGCAGATAAAGGCTAAATGGCCCATCCAATCTTCCCATCCGCAGTAACCATCTCTTCCTTTCTCTAAGAGAACCCACGTGCCTATCCCATGCTTTCTTGAATTCAGACACAGTCTCTGTCTCCTCCACCTCTTCCGGGAGACTGTTCCACACATCTACCACCCTTTCTGTAAAAAGTATTTCCTTAGATTACTTCATCCTATGCTCTCTCATTCCAGAGCTTCCTTTCAAATGAAAGAGACTCGACTCATGCGCATTTATGCCACATAGAATGAGGCATGCCATTGGGCATTGTTTTATTTCAATGTTGTCTTTATCCATCCTTTGAATTCAACATTATTTAAAAACAGTGACTACCACGGTTTCAAAAATATCAAGATACTGATCATCAATATCTAGATAATATAGTACTCATTCAAAAATTAAAGACATCCATAAAGGCATAAAGGGGCATAAGGAGCATAAAGGGGCAAATGAATGTTTTTCTCACCAAACCCACTATTTTTTAAAGGCTCTTTTTCTAGATGGATTTCTATGCTATTCAGTTCACTTGCATTTCTAATGATACAGGAACAGAATTTGTCCCTGTCCCCATGGATAACCATGGAAACTATCCTGTGTCATTCTTTAGTGTTTATTTCAACCTTGGCATGTTAGAGGCACAATGTGGGTAAGACTAGAACTTTTTCTATCATAATCAAACATTTTAGATTTTAAATGTTTGGGGCTAGACCTGTCTTAAGAGTGAATAAGTGTCAAAAAAGGTATGCAAAGTGACCAGATGACTGCTGCAAAGAAGTAAGCATCCCCCAAAGATGTAAATGAAACAGTACATACTAACACCGAAGTTAATGAAGAAATTCTGTTTAAAATGGCAAAAAAACAACAAACTTAAAGCACCTACCAGTGCCTTAATAAAAGCTGCCAGAATTACAATTACATAACCACTTTAGGCCACTGAATGCCATTATGGGTGTAGCCAACACCAGAAGTGGCAGGTATGATTCATGCAAAGATGAGTGTCACAACTGTAGACCTGGAGAACCCTGTGGATGAGAAGTCAAGTGGTCAGAGCACTAGGCTAGCAACAGGGAAATTGCATTACATTACATTACTGATTTCTATTCCGCCTCAACCTTGCAGTTCTGGGTGGATTACAAAAGAAACATCTGGACATTTCCAGGATGATTACAAAGAGACTTCTGGACTTTTCCAGAAGAGTTACAAGAAGAAGAACATTTCCAGAGGAGTTACAAGAAGAATGGTGTAGTATAGTTTAGGGAATGGGATACGGCAAGGAGGATTGGGCTATTCTAGTGGATATACAATTCGGGATGCTGTACAGGTGGAGGGGCATAATCAAAAAAAGTGTCTAAGTCCCCTTTTGGCTTAAGTCCCTAAACGTTCAACCCAGAAGCAGGGAAAGTGTCCATAACCAAAACAAACGTCCATGTTTTGATTATGGCCTTCCTCTGCCTAAACGCCCAATCTCCACTACGTCTAAAAGTACCCCCACAGCACGTCTACACTTTTTAGTCATAATGAAACAAAAAACGCCTAAGCCAAAAACGTCCAACAGAAGGGCTTTTGGGCGAAGGAGGAGCCAGTCATTCGCCTAAAAGCTGGATTCTGTAACCGGTGTCTGTCAAAAACAACACTGGTTACAGAATCCCCCCCACAACGATCCAGGCAGGAGGGTGTCCAAGCCCTCCTGCCATGTCAAACCGCGACCCCCCCCCCTCCCGACAACATCGGGGCAAGAGGGAACCCAAACCCTCTTTACAGATTATAGAATTCCAGATTATAGATTATATAATTCATGCCAGGTTTGTACTTGATTAGAACAACATACAGGGACTCATGTGAATACTAGTCAGTAAATTAGATGAAATAATAAGTAGGAGACTGACTATATTGATATTATATACCAGTGGGAAGAGAGCAAATGACTCCTAAAAACGCTCAGAGAAGTGAAACTCTGAAGGGGAGGTGGATACCTTCCCTTGGGACAAGAGTTTACCGTCCAGTCATTGCATTTTACTTTACAGAACTTCACTTTCTAGCCACTGGTAAAATTGTGAACAGTTTAAATGTTTTGTAAATCGACAAAAATTGTTCAAAAATATTATACAAAAAGACTCTTGCTCATTGGAAACTGTACACTTATCTGTGCAAGCTTTTTAAAGTTTGTGGTTGTACAGGCTCTTAGGGGTCTCAACGCGGCCCCGTTTCGAATGTTCTGCTTCAGGAGACCCAATGCTACACACTGTGACACCTCTGTTGTAACCACATTATTCCAAGAGATGATCGTTTTTTAACTTCAAAACCTCCAAACGATCTCTTGGAATAATGTGGTTACAACAGAGGTGTCACAGTGTGTAGCATTGGGTCTCCTGAAGCAGAACATTCGAAACGGGGCCGCGTTGAGACCCCTAAGAGCCTGTACAACCACAAACTTTAAAAAGCTTGCACAGATAAGTGTACAGTTTCCAATGAGCAAGAGTCTTTTTGTATAATATTTTTGAACAATTTTTGTCGATTTACAAAACATTTAAACTGTTCACAATTTTACCAGTGGCTAGAAAGTGAAGTTCTGTAAAGTAAAATGCAATGACTGGACGGTAAACTCTTGTCCCAAGGGAAGGTATCCACCTCCCCTTCAGAGTTTCACTTCTCTGAGCGTTTTTAGGAGTCATTTGCTCTCTTCCCACTGGTATATAATATCAATATAGTCAGTCTCCTACTTATTATTATTATAGGTTTGTACTTGAGGCAGTGGATAGTTCCTTGTCTAAGATCACAAGGAGAAACCATAGGATTTGAATGTGATTATTCAAAGCAATAAATGGCTCAGCCCCCAATTACCTAAACAACCGCCTGAACCAAAATCTCGCCGCTAGACAAAGAAGATCTAAGACTCCATTTACCTACCCCCACTCAAAGGCACCCAGCATAAGAAGATGTTTGACAGTCTGCTAGCGACGCAAGCAATGAAATTGGACCATGCCATCTCCAACCTGCTGACGACAACAAGCGATTTCAAATCTTTTCGAAAAGAAATCAAAACCCATCTATTCAAAAAATTTATACAGATGGTTAAACTTCAACCATGATTCCCCTCAGAGTGACTCCACCATCCTCACTTCTTTACCAGTTACCCTTCCCCTCAAAGCCCAAGCTTATCAACTGCTTCCCTAACTGCATATATACTGAAACTGCACTATATCCTAAGGGAGCAATAATAATTTAAAAAAAAGTCTAAAAAGTGTCCTAAATGGCTACTTGGACGATCAAAAAGCCTGATCGTCCAAGTACCCATAACCAAAGCTGGTTTTTAGATGTATCTAAAAACAGCTTAGGCCTTTCCCCTGCCTCTAAACGCACAGAGAGAAAAGAGGCGTGTTTAGAGGAGGGGAAAGGGCGGGCGGTGGGTGGGAGGTGGGCCGACCTACACCTAGGCGTACACTACCAATAACAAAAACAGTTTAGTTGGCACTTACACCTGTTTGACTTAGACGAAAGAAAACCAGGTCTAAGTACCGAAAAACGGGCCGCTGAGCTGATGGCCACTGGCGCCATCAGTTCAGCGGCCCGGTAAGCTAACCATCATGGCAGGAGAGATGCCTCATCTCCCCTACCGCGATGCCATCACTCTTCTATCCGAACTGCCGCGACCCACGGCAGTTCGGGTAGAGGAGTGATGGCATCGCGGTAGGGGAGATGAGGCATCTCTCCTGCCACGATGCATCACTACCCCCCAAACACAACATTAGGGCAAGAGGGAGCCCAAGCCCTCTTGCCCCGTGGCAGCTGCGACCCCCCCCGACATGATCAGGGCAAGAGGGAGCCCAAGCCCTCTTGCCCTGCGGCAGCTGCGACTCCCCTGACATGATCAGGGCAAGAGGGAGCTCAAGCCCTCTTGCCATGCAGCAGCCGCGACCCCCCGACAACATCGGGGCAAGAGGGAGCTCAAGACCTCTTGCCCCGCTGACTCCCCGACTACATCGGGGCAAGAAGGAGCCCAAGCCCTCTTGCCCCGCCGATCGTCTCCCCCCCGGACTTGTTTGGGCCAGGAGGGAGCCCAAGCACTCCTGGCCCAGCCGATCCTCTACCCCCATACCCCACTATATTACGGAAAGGAGGGATCCCAGGCCCTCCTGCCCTCAACGACCCCACCTCCCCACAATGTCTGTCCCCCTCCAGAACCACTGATCGGCCCCCCTCCCAGCCGACCCACAACCCCCCGGCCGACCTTATGACTCCCCCACCCCATCCCCCTTCCCTGTACCTCTTTTTCGTTGGCCGGACAGACGGATGCCAAACCCGTCCGTCCGGCAGGCAGCCCTCCGAAGAATGGGGCCGGATTGGCCCAGCCTAACCAAAGCCCCGCCTACTGGTGGGGCCTAAGGCACCTGGGCCAATCAGAATAGGCCCGGGAGCCTTAGGTCCCTCCAGTGGGCGGGGCCTTAGGCACATGGCCCGGGTTGGGCCCAGACCTATTCTGATTGGCCCAGGCGCCTTAGGCCCCACCAGTAGGTGGGGCTTTGGTTAGGCTGGGCCAATCTGGCCCCATTTTTCAGAGAGCTGCCTGCCGGACGGACAGGTTTGGCACCCGTCTGTCCGGCCAATGAAAAAGAGGTACAGGGAAGGGGGTGGGGTGGGGGGGGGACGTGGGGACGAACGGGGGGTCACGGGTCGGCTGGGAGGGGGGCTGATCGGGAGTTCTGGGGGGGCTGACGTTGTGTGGAGGGGGTTCGTCGAGGGCAGGAGGGCCTGGGATCCCTCCTGCTTGTATTGTAGTGGGGGGTGGGGGTAGGGGGTCGCCGGGACCAGGAGAGTTTGGGCTCCCTCCTGCCCCATTCATTTAGCGGTGGGGGGATCGCCAGGGCCAGGAGGGCTTGGGCTCCCTCCTGGCCCGAATGAGTCGGGGGTGCCACGGTTGGCTGGGGCAAGAGGTCTTGAGCTCCCCCTTGCCCCGATGTTGTCAGGGGGTCGCGGCTGCTGCATGGCAAGAGGGCTTGAGCTCCCTCTTGCCCTGATCATGTCAGGGAAGTCGCAGCTGCCGCAGGGCAAGAGGGCTTGGGCTCCCTCTTGCCCTGATCATGTCGGGGGGGGGGGGGGGGGTCGCAGCTGCCACGGGGCAAGAGGGCTT
Organism: Geotrypetes seraphini; assembly: GCF_902459505.1. Taxonomy (NCBI): domain Eukaryota; kingdom Metazoa; phylum Chordata; class Amphibia; order Gymnophiona; family Dermophiidae; genus Geotrypetes; species Geotrypetes seraphini. Next base: position 105,685,855 of record NC_047095.1, on the reverse strand, counting down.
GGGCTCCTTCTTGCCCCAATGTTGTGTTTGGGGGGTAGTGATGCATCGTGGCAGGAGAGATGCCTCATCTCCCCTACCGCGATGCCATCACTCCTCTACCCGAACTGCCGTGGGTTGCGGCAGTTCGGATAGAAGAGTGATGGCATCGCGGTAGGGGAGATGAGTCATCTCTCCTGCCATGATGGTTAGCTTGCTGGGCCGCTGAACTGATGGCGCCAGTGGCCATCAGCTCAGCGGCCCGTTTTTCGGCACTTAGACCTGGTTTTCTTTCGTCTAAGTCAAACAGGTGTAAGTGCCGACTAAACTGTTTTTGTTATTGGTAGTGTACGCCTAGGTGTAGGTCGGCCCACCTCCCACCCACCGCCCGCCCTTTCCCCTCCTCTAAACACGCCTCTTTTCTCTCTGTGCATTTAGAGGCAGGGGAAAGGCCTATGCTGTTTTTAGATACATCTAAAAACCAGCTTTGGTTATGGGTACTTGGACGATCAGGCTTTTTGATCGTCCAAATAACCATTTAGGACACTTTTTAGACTTTTTTAAAAACTATTATTGCCCCCTTAGGATATAGTGCAGTTTCAGTATATATGCAGTTAGGGAAGCAGTTGACAAGCTTGGGCTTTGAGGGGAAGGGTAACTGGTGAAGAAGTGAGGATGGTGGAGTCACTCTGAGGGGAATCATGGTTGGAGTTTAACCATCTGTATAAATTTTTTGAATAGATGGGTTTTGATTTCTTTTCGAAAAGATTTGAAATCGCTTGTTGTCGTCAGCAGGTTGGAGATGGCATGGTCCAATTTCATTGCTTGCGTCGCTAGCAGACTGTCAAACATCTTCTTATGCTGGGTGCCTTTGAGTGGGGGTAGGTAAATGGAGTCTTAGATCTTCTTTGTCTAGCGGCGAGATTTTGGTTCAGGCGGTTGTTTAGGTAATTGGGGGCTGAGCCATTTATTGCTTTGAATAATCACATTCAAATCCTATGGTTTCTCCTTGTGATCTTAGACAAGGAACTATCCACTGCCTCAAGTACAAACCTGGCATGAATTCTATAATCTATAATCTGGAATTCTATAATCTGTAAATACAAAAAAAACCCTGCCAGTAGTTTATGTATAGAAAAGTACAAACAGGCAGAAAAATATATATTAGAGAATGAAACAAAGACAAATTTTTCTCCATCTCTGTGGGAACTCATTTTCCTGTCCTGTCCCAATGAGATATTTTCCTGTCCCTGCTCCATCCCTGCAAGCTCCGTCCTCATCTGCACAAGCCTAAAACACTTTAAAATCATAAGTGTTTGAGGCTTGGTGATTAATGCAGAGCTTACTGGATGAGACAGGGACAGGGATAGCAACAAAACTCTCAGGGATGGGATGGGGAAATTGAGTTCCTGCAGGGACAAATTTGTCCCCATGTCGTTCTCTACACTGCAGGCGGCGAGGCAGTGTTCCCGCTAAGCTGCGCTGGGGTGCGCTGACGCACAAAATATTACCTCGCTGCGCACAAGTTTCTCGTCACAGCGCACACAGTGTAGAGCACAGTTCTTCAACCGCCGGTCCGCAAACAAAATCTTGCCGGTCCGCGAAGGATTCGGTCCCCGCCGCAACGAAAGGCCGGCGTCAGCTGACTTGCAACTTCCTGTTGCAGTCACTGTGCCGGGACTCCTGCCTTCGCCGGGACTCCTGCCTTCCACCGCGTTTGCCTCCTGCCTTGTCTCCGCACCTCCAGACCAGCAGCGGCAGCTGTGTATGCTTTTAACTTCGGCACAGAGCTGCCCCTAATCAATAGTTTAGCGCGGTTTCATAAGGCAGCCTCGGGGCCTTTGCTAGGCCGGCCCACATCGCATCATCGAAGCGGGCCGGCTATCAAAGGCCCCGAGGCTGCCTCATGAAACCGCGCTAAACTATTGATTAGGGGCAGCTCTGTGCCGAAGTTAAAAGCATACAGAGCTGCCGCTGCTGGTCTGAACTCTTGGGCCGCTGAAGGAGGGCAAAAAGCAGCTGTCCTGGAGGTTTCCCTTCCTCTCGCCTTTACAGGTTCCTTTTTTCCACCTTTTTTTTTTCCTTCAAACGGCAACGGGCCCCAGCATCGACATCAATCAAGTAAGTTCCACTGTCAATCAAGCGGTTCTGCTCGGCCAAAGCTTCCCCTGTGACATGAGCCACCCTCAGGGGAAAGAAAGTGACCCACAAAGGTGAGGGGAAGGGGGGCAGATGATGGAAGTTGGGGGGGGGAGAGAGAGAGAGAGAGAAGGGGCAGATGATGGAATGGAGGAGATGAGAGAGAGAGAGAAGGGGACAGATGATGGAAGTGAGAAGAAAGGAGAGAGAGCAGAAGGCAGATGGATGTCAGTTGAGAAGGGAGAGCAGATGCTGAATGGAAGTGGGGAAAGAACACATACTGGATGGAAGGAGGAGATAAATAAAGGGGGAAGAAAATAGTAAGATAATGGAGGGGTGAGGGAAAGGGGTGACAAGCTGTGTGTAGACACAGTGAAAAGAGGGAAACGGGACTAAATAGTAAGAAAGAATTTAATTTAGATGGAGGCAGAAAATAGAGAAGGAAGACCAGAGAAGAAAAGAGAAGAGAGAGCAGAGAATGATCAGATCTGAGTGGAGGAAATGAGAAGAGAGATATGCTAAAAACCACAGGGGGGAGGGAAGGATAGAGATGCCAGACCATGAGGGGAACAGAAGGAAGATGATGGATGCTAGACCAAATTGGGGGGTGGGGGGGGGGCAGGAGGAGAGATGGCAGGGAAAGACAGACAGTGAATGGAAGGGGCAGATGCTGGACTGAAGAGACAGAGAAGGTTATCATGCTGCTGTACCGGGCCATGGTACGCCCTCACCTGGAGTACTGCGTCCAGCACTGGTACTTTAAGAAGGACACGGTACTACTCGAAAGGATCCAGAGAAGAGCAACTAAAATGGTTAAGGGGCTGGAGGAGTTGCCGTACAGCGAAAGATTAGAGAAACTGGGCCTCTTCTCCCTTGAGCAGAGGAGATTGAGAGGGGACATGATAGAAACATTCAAGGTACTGAAGGGAATAGACTTAGTAGCTAAGGCAGGGAGAACGAGAGGGCACTCTCTAAAGTTGAAAGGGGATAGATTCCATACAAACGTAAGGAAGTTCTGTGGTAGAAAGCAACATATTTATTTGGCTCATAACTTGCTGGCGCCCGATATTTTTAGCTCACAGTGAAAAAAGTTTGCTCACAACACCCGCCCGCTTAGAGGGAACACTGCTTGACTGCACCACTCTAGAAATCAAAAGGTAGTAAAAGTGAGCCAAGTATAGGATAATCAAGCCATTGTGACATCACTAATGAGATTGGCTCCTATTGGTGGAATGAGGCACTATGATGTCACAATATCAGAGGCTGAAACTTTTCACACTATTTATTTAGTCAATTTTCTATACTGTTCTCCCAAGTAGAGAATGACATGCTTGAAATACTTATCTCAACATTAGAGAATCTTCAAGATTCCCCAATGTTGAGGTAAGTATTTCACTGTCAAGTTCCTCTACTGTTTATTGAGTTCTACAATTAAATACATTAGTAGCATTTTTGCTTTGCACAAGGCTCAAGGATATAATTTTGAGACAGGAGGGTTTTTTTTAATGCTGATGTTATAACAATAACCCTGCTTGAACACTATCTGATCTCTGGAGAGTAGTGGCAGGGCTCTGAGGCTTTTTCCTCCTAGTGATTTACTCAAGCCTTGGAAGCATTTCATTGACATTTTCACACATGCAAATGTATAATTTCTTTTGATTTATTACAAGTGCTCTTAGAATCCATTTCTGATGTTTGGTAGCAGTGGTTTTTTTTTAGGACAACAAAAACATAAACATTTGAGTCAAACTTGCTTTCAGTTATAACAGAACACCCCAGAGTATATCTAATATAGTCACAGTAGGGTAAGTGCACAAGGGTAGCTAACAGCTTAGAGTCAGCAAAGCCAAAATTTGGCTGCCATAGTAACATAGTAACATAGTAGATGACGGCAGATAAAGACCCGAATGGTCCAGTTTGAGCCCAACAGGACAGATAGGGAAATATGATAAAGTACCTGAATGTAAACCACTTAGGAAATAAGTGGTATATAAATAATATAATAAATAAATTTTGTTCTTGTTCTCTCTTCTAATTGTTTTGTAAACCATGCCGAGCTCTGTTGTAATACAGAAGATGTTTAGCCCAAACTGTCTTCTTTGACACATCAAAATGATCAAAGAAAGAACCGCAAAACAGTAAACAGAGACTCAGTTGAACGCTTTCTTTTTTTTAATTCTTTATTGATTTTCAAACTACAAATGCAGCATAAATAAATCACATATAAGTACAATTGTAAAATAAGCACAGTGAACTTTCAATTATTACTGCAGCAAAGCAATTTCCTCCTCCCATTAAATATACAATCAATAAATCAAACCTTCATGAAACTATTCATAAAAATCACAAAATTCCATTCCCTTCCCTTCCCTTCCCTTGCCCCACCCCTCCAGGATGTGTACATAGCCAGCTTTGAGATTGGTGATATCTGCTTATATTCTGCAGCACTGAGGCCCAAATTCTGTAACCAGCACCTAATGTTAAGCACCTATTTCGGAGGCACCCATCTAGATAGGCGCCTATCTAAGTTGAGTAACAAGCTCAATTAAGCTATTCAATGAGCAATAATTGAAACTTAGGCGCCTATCAAGAAGGAGCGATAATGCAACAAGGTACCTCCAAAAATTTAGGCGGCCATAAAAAAAAAAGATGTTAGGCATGGGCATGGCTACATGTTAGATGCCTTGTTACAGAATGGCTCCTGTTAAGCGTGCTTAAGCGCTCAGCTAGGCTCTTAACTTTCAGTTGTGCCTAGAGTTGGCCTATATCTTGGGCATCTCCAAAATAGGTTCCAGTCAGCATGATTCATTAAAAAGCACCCAATTTTACTTATAGAATTTGTCGTTACGTGTTTTTTTTTAGGTGAGTTTTGAGGGCATATTTTTTTTCTTATTTAGTGTGATTCAAGTAAAATTGGGTGCCGTTTAGTGAATCACGCTAAAGCGGCACCTATTTTGGAGGCACCCAATAAATAGGCCAGCTCTAGGCACAACTAAAAGTTAGGCGCCCATACAAGCGCTTAACACGAAGCCATGCCCATGCCTAACGTGCATAGCGCCTATTTTTTGAAGGCCGCCTAAATTTTTAGAGGCTTCTTGTTACAGAATTGCTCTTTCTTAATAGGCGCCTATGCTTCAATTAGTGCTGATTAAAAAGCTCAATTGAGTTTCTTATTCAATTTAGATAGGCGTGGATCTAGTTGGGCACCTCCAAAATAGGTACCTAACATTAGGTGGCAGTTACAGAATTTGGACCTCAGGTTGCTGAGACTATTGATCTAACCACACGGTATAAGTACATATCCCAGTTACTCCTCCAACATTGGCCAATATTATATACTCAGTATCAAAGGTCAATGTCTCAACTGTCTCATAAGATTTTTATCGTTTTTTGGGGGCTTCAGACATGCCAATTGTTCGCCCAATTTTTTGGCGATACAACAGTCTTAGTGGCTATGGCTGTGGCTTCTTCATTCGCCCACTCGCTCAAAGCTTTTAACATTTTTTATATATATTTTTATCGTTTTTTTATCTTATTTTATATAAAGTGCATGATGCTCTCATAAATTACAAAGAAATAACTTATCTTAAAAGAGTTGTTTCCTTGATAAGATCGGGTCAGGGACCTGTCGTATCGACATGTTTCGCCGTGAGGCTTTTTCAAGATTAAGTCCCCCTTTTTCAATTTTAACAGACCATCTCGATATCTGACTTTTCTGATCTTATGAGACAGTTGAGACATTGACCTTTGATACTGAGTATTGATCTAACCACTGCACCACACTCTCCTCCTGAATTATATAGATAGTAATTGCACTATATAAGTTTATTCGCTATATTTACTCACACACAGTATGTTCCTGTGGTGATGTGGGGCTAAGTTGTTAGTTTATCTCACTCAGGGAAAATCCCAGGCAGGTTAAGTGTGGTGGCTGTGGTTCTTTCTGAACTTTGTGCTTCCCCAAGCTTGCAACCTCACACTGAGGACATACTTCAACATTATTATATAATTTTGATGTTGGTTATACAGTGGGGCTTCTTCTCCAACCTTGTTGACAAGTACTGCTCAGTTTGTGAGTTTTAGGAAATATTTTGCAGTCATTAGGGTTTGTTTGTTTTTTGCTTTCCTTAAAATGAGGCATGAAAGCCCCGCCCTCTGGGTGATCAATTTAAAGAAACCCCTATACATATACTTCTGCTCATGTGCATATTAAAACCATGTTTGCATTGCATAAGAAATCAAATGTGACAGCAGAATAAACTCACATTTTTTTTATTATAGCATATAGTTGTTTTTCTTTATATGAAAATATTATTAAGTCTTTAAATCTCTATGAGGTCCTTGACTAAAATGTTATGTCTATTTCAAGATGCCAGTATTTTTTTTTCTTCTGCAGGTTCTATGCTAATTTTTCCATTTAGTGTGTGTGACTTCAAAAATATTAAAACTTCACTGACAAGATCCTTACCCTTCTCTCATTTCATAATGTTGCAGACCTCCTCCGATACCTTGATGAGATTCAAGACCATTTACTCACCCATTTTGACCCCCCAACATGTACTGGTAGTGTCTGTGGGGGTTAGGCAGGAGCAATCATCAGACTTCTCTGCCCCATTGCAAGCTGGGATTCAAAATGGCTGTTCTGATCCACAGCTGTAGTCTTATGGCACCATCCACCAAATAAAAACAGTATGCCCTTATTTGGCAACTACAGCTATGAGTCAGAACTACCATTTGAATCCAGACTGATAAAGTAAAAGAGGCATTATAGGATTTTACTTACCCTACCACTAACCCAGGATGGACATACCCAGTAAGAGCTGAGGGGGGGGGGGGGGTGAAGGGCTGGGAACTCTGGAACCTCATCAGGGAAGGAAAAATTAGTACTACCTAGCATGTGTAATTATTATTCACATTTTCTGATGAAATAGTATGTGGTGTCCAGGTTAGTCCATTCATCAAGGTGATATGTAGCAATAAAACAAAAACATAAAGAAAAAAAAAATGACAGCTTTTTATTGGACTAACTTAATGCAGTTTATGATTATCTTTCAAAGGTAACCCCATCTTCCTCAGATCTTAGGAATCTAATCTAATCTACAATTTATGAGTGTCTCTATGCCTAATTAGGTTCAAGGTGATATACAATTCAAGTGATAAACAAAATGCATACTAGGGAAACAAATAAGAAGACAGCATGCCAGAAGGAGAAGTGGGAGATCTACAGATTGAGTCTTTTACAAGGAAAGTATAATGTAGACATTAGAAGAGAAACAAAAAAACACTGTGGAATGATGATGTTCTGAAATAGACTTTATTGAAAATTTAAAAGTTCACAAAGTCTGCTTAAGCAATCCATGTAAAGATAAAATAATCCACATAAAAACCTTGGTCTGTGTTTTGACCAAGTAGTCTTCTTCAGGGGTCGCTGAAAATCCTATGGTAGTAGATACATGGAATAACAAATACGTGGATAATCATGGAGAATGCACTGCATAAAACTCTGTCGAAACACTGACCATGTTGGGATCTACACTTTCAGTGGACTAGGTCCTTAAGGTTTTTATGTGGATTATTTTATCTTTACATGGATTGCTTAAGTATACTTTTGGAACTTTTAAATTTTCAATAAAGTCCATTTCAGGAACATTGTCATTCCACAGTGTTTTTTGGTTTCTCTTGGGTTATCTTTTCTGTGGTTCTCCCAGGGTCAATTTCTTTGTTTCGGTAGACATTAGAAGCACAGTTTATATTAATTGAAGATATGTTGTTCATTGAAGTTGAGCAAACCACTGATTGTCAATGGAGTATATTGTCTTAAAGAGAAGAGTTTCTTTCAAAATCTGGGATAGTAGGGTTCTGCTTTGATGGTTAACGGGAGGTTGTTCCCGGTCTTTGTGCCAATGTAGGTGTGACATTTGTTAAATATTCACTTGTATTTAATTCCTGATGCTGGTGAAAGGATCAGAAGTTGTTTCTTCATTTTTCTGGATGAATTGGATCAAAAATTGATGAAAAGGTCTTTTGAGAGGTTCAGCTGAACTTGCATACAAGATGTGATGCATTATGCAGGATATTTTTAAGCTACCTTTGAAAGCTAATCAAAAACTACAATAAGTTAGTCCAATTTTAAAAAAGTATTATTTTTTTTCTTTATGTTTATATTTCATTTCTATATATTACCTCATGCAAACTCAACAGGACCAATTGACATAAGATCATCTTGCTTCTTTGGATTTAGCTAATAACCTTTTCATTAGTAGCTGAAGATGAGTCACAATCAGATACACTAGATATTTCCCTATCCCTGGAGGGTTTACAACCTTACTTCCTTCTTTATGAAAGGATAGCGGGGGTATATTGCTGGCAGCAGCAGTAACTGCTCCAATGCTCATAGAATTCCTATGAGTGTAGGAGCAGTTACCGCTGCTGCCGGCGCTAAAACCCATGCTATCCTTTCATAAAGGAAGGGTTTAGTTTGTTCCTGAACCAATGGAGTTTTATCATGCTTATTCAATAACTTGAAGCCAATACATATGTACTTTAGCTGCACCAAAACTTTGGCAGGTACATCTATAAATGCACTATGTACCATTCGATTAGGTCTAACTAAAGTGCTATAGCGAGTAACTGCAAGGGTGCATATACTGTATATGGACAGAGGTTGGGTAGGCTATGGGCTTGTCTTTTAAACATGTGTACTTTGCACTTATGTCTGCATGTCAGTTTCAGTTTATACTAGAATTCTATAACAGCATTTTGGTGAGAAAGAAGGAATGCAGGAAACTAATCCCCCCCCTTTACTAAAGAGTGGAAGAGGTTATTAGCACTGGCCAGCACACTGAATGTTCTGTGCTGTTCTAATGGTCATACAGTTTGTATGAACGTCAGATCAATGCAGAGTATTGAATAAGCCGGCACATAAAACCTCTTCTGTGTTTTTGTAAAACAAGATCAAGAGAGGACCTTACTCATTGGATATACAGTTGACTTAAAACAATTATAGAGGCAGGAGATAAGTTTGTATAAAAAGGAAATTCAGATGAAAAAAAAACCCCAAGTATTTTCAGCCAAAATAATGTAGTGTGGTAGTTCCTCTGAAGTAGAGAATGACATTGACCCATTCCCGTGGCTAAATGTGGTTGTCTTCAGTAAAACTGCAGGAACAGGTAAAATCAATATCTGTTCACCGCTGGCATGAGGACAAACCTTTTCACCGCTACAAAGTGCAAAGGTTTAGTATTGATCACAAGTGACTTATCCAAGGAGCAGCAACAGGATTTCAACCATGTGCCTAGATGGTCAGACTGGTGACACATTAGGCTACTCCTCTTACCTTCTGATTGATGAGAAATAGTTGTTTAATCATTTGAATATATATTAAATTCAATATAACAGTAGCACAATATTCAAATTCTTTTGTTTTTATAGGGTATATTGTTTATCCTTTATAAGAAAATGTTGCTGCTGGTATTTCTAGACCTTTAGTCGTTACATTTTTTTTAATGTACTTTCTGTTGTTCCTTTCAGGCCTCATCAAAATAATGCAACATTTAGGAAGAAAGATACAGCCCAGTATACCAACAGTGGAGGCCAGAATAGCAAATATCTCCACTGCCACCATGTACTTGCCCTTGGTGCTCAAGTATGTTGGGATGAAGGAGATCCAGACACTGCAGAAGACCAGCATGCTGAAGGTGATGTACTTAGCCTCATTGAAACTGTCGGGTAGATTTCTTGCTAGGAAAGCTATGATGAAGCTGACACCAGCTAGAAATCCCAGATAACCCAAAACACAGTAAAATGCAATTGCTGACCCTTCATTACATTCAATTATTATTATTCCAATTTCTGATCTCATATTGAGATATGGGAATGGGGGAGCAGTGAACAACCAGACAAGACACAGAACAGTTTGAATAAGAGAACAGCAAAGGACTATAGAAACTGAAACCCTGGAACCTATCCATTTCCGAAACTTGTTTCCAGGCTTGGTGGCATGAAAGGCCATGACAACGGTGATAGTTTTTGCCAGTATAGAGGAAAGAGTGATGGAAAAAATGATCCCAAAGGCAGTCTGTCTGAGAATGCAGGTTATATTCTCAGGATGGCCAATGAATACCAAAGAGCAGAGAAAAGAAAGCATGAGAGAGATAAGGATAACGTAGCTGAGATCTCGGTTGTTGGCTTTCACTATGGGAGTGTCTCGGTAATTAATAAAGATTCCCAAGATGGCAGCCGTGATCAGAAAGAAGAAAATGCTGGTGGAAGTCAAAGCTATCCCTAGAGGGTCTTTATAGGACAAAAAGGTTATTATTTTAGGGATACAAGCATCTCTCTTCTGATTGGACCATTGGTCCTCTGGGCAACTTGTACAGGTATCCACATCTGAAAAGGAAGAATGTTTTCTCAGTATCTTTCAAGTATTAGTTAAAGAACAATAAAGACATTATCTCTTTTATGAATAATTTTACACTTTAGCTCAGTCTAGCCTTGAATGTAACACAGTAACATAGTAAATGATGGCAGATAAGGACCTGAATGGTCCATCCAGTCTGCCCATTAGTTATATCCATTAAAAATACATGATTAAATTAACTTGTCTCTTCTTTGATATTTCTGGGTCATAGACTGTAAAGTCTACCTGGTATTGTCCTATCCAACCATCCTGTTTACAGAATATTTACCATAAAGTCTAGCCAGTAACATCCTCATGTTCCAATTTAGTGGCGGTCCCATTTATGCCTTCCCAGCCCAATCCTACACTAAATCATCACATATGGGACACAGACTGTGCATGTCTGTCCAGTACCAGCCCTAGCTCTTCAACTTATTTTCTTCATTTTCTACTTAGAGATCCTCTATGTTTAACCCATGCTTTTTTTAATTCCATCACCATTTTCCTCTCCACCACTTCCCTCGGGAGGGCATTCCAGGCATCAACCACCCTCTCTATGAAAAATAATTTCCTAACATTGCTCCTGAGTCTTACTCCCCACAACCTCAAATTATGCCCTCTAGTTTTAACATTTTCTGTTATCTGGAAAAGATTTGGTTCTATAGTAATACCTTTCAAGTATTCATACTCAAATTGGGAATATTTTAAAACAATTTTTGGACTTTTATTCAGCCTTATATTTTTCTGAGCTTTATTCAGATAAAGAAGTTGAATGTTTAGAATTTTTAAAGTTAATCAAGGGACCTAAAATTCCCAAGCATATGAAAAGAAATCTTGAGGCACCTAAATCATTCAAAGAACACCAGACAGCATTGAAGTCCTTCAGAGCTGGATCCACTCTGGGTGGTGATGGTTTTATAGTGGAGTTTTTCAAATCATTTCAAATGATACTTTTATCTCATCTTATAAATTTATATCAGTCACAATAACTAAAGGTTGTATTTCAGGTACTATGGCAGAATTTTTAACCATTGTTTTGCTGAAGCCAAATAAAGATCCTTTTTTGGTTTCGAACTACAGGCCTATTTCTTTAATTAATGTGGATGGAAAACTCCTGACTAAGCTATTGGCTTTGCGTTTAGCCAAGGCTCTCCCTTATGTGATCAGTATGAACCAAATGGGTTTTGTTGATCAGAGACATTCTTTCAATAATATCAGATTGGCTCTACATATGTTAAATTTAACAAAAACAATAGACAATCTGGCCTTCTCTGTATCACTGGATGCAGAGAAGGCTGTATCATTGGATGCAGAGAAGGCCTTTGATTGTGTAGAATGGATTTTCATGTATCAGGCAATTGATTGGTTTGGTATAGGATCCAGATTTATACAAATGATTAAAACCTTGTATAGCTCCCTTTTTGCCAGGCTATATATTAATAATATACTTTCTGAACATTTTTGTCTGTGGAGAGGAGTTAGAAAGGGATGTCCCTTGTCTCCTTTGCTTTTCAATATTGTTCTGGAATGCTTGTTGCTGGCTATACAGCAGGCAAGGGAGATACAGGGGATTCCTTATGCAGGTCGGGAATATAAGATTTCTGCGTATGCAGATGATATCTTGCTTCATTTGAAGAATCCTGAATCTACAATTCCGCATTTACTGGAATTGATTGATAGATTTGGAAAATTTTCTGGGTACAAAATAAATTGGAGCAAATCTGAGGTTATTCTGTTAAATGTGCATTGTGCAAAAGGACTAGTTGATCCATTCCCATTCCTTTGGAAGGAAGAGAATATAAAATATTTAGGCATCATGATTCAAAAAACATTGGAAGACACAATGACAGTAAAATCTTTATTGCAGAAAGTCAAAGAAATGTGTGAGCATTGGAACCCTTTAAATCTTTTTTGGTGGGGAAGAGTCCAAACTGTCAAGATGCTGATTTTGCCTGTAGTTTGCTACCAAATGAGTATGTTGCCTGTTTATTTTCAAGGGTCTTTTTGTAAAAAATTAAATGGTATTCTTACTAAATTTGTTTGGCTGGGTAAAACTACTAGAATAGCTTTAATATCTTTGCAAAAAACAATTGCAGCGGGTGGGGTAAATTTTCAAAATTTTTATAGATACCATCAAGCATTTATTCTGCATCAGGGTATGTATTGGATCCTTCCTGAAGTTTTGGAGCATCTTCTAGATTGGCTTTAATTAGAATGGCAACTCATGTCCTCAGTACGAATATGTCATGTGTTGAGTATCAAATTACCCAGCATTTATAAGGACAATAGCATTCTTTTTACCATCTGGAAAACCTTAAAATTTATTGATAATTTAACATCTGTGCCAGTACAACAATCCACGTGTCAATCCTTATGGTTGAACTCCAAGATTCAAATTGGTGAGCCTAAGATCCTCTGGAAGCATTGAGCATATGCACATTAAATGTACTATCAAACGGAAAAATGCATGATTTTTCACAACTGCAACAATCATTCAGTATCTCAAAGTCTCAAGCATATAAGTGGTTGCAGTTGAAGCAGGCCATTCAGAAGGGGTTCCCTGAGAGACGTAATTTTAAAAATCAGTATAGCCTGCCGGGCCTATGCTTCCAGACAGATTTCCTAGGGCATCAGGCCACTAAGTGATATAAATTAATATCAGAATATTTGAGCAAAAAATCAAAAACTAGTCTGATAGACATATGGAGCATTGATATTAAGCAGCAAATTTCTGCTTCTCAATGGCCAAGGATTTGGACTTGGAGGATGAGATGTACAGTGTCAGTATCTATGAGACAAACATGGTTTTTTGTTACATAGAAGTTTCTGGACCCCTGTTCATTTGCAGAAATTAGATAGTTCTAAATCTAATAGATGCTGGCACTGTCGTCTAGACATAGGGACACTGGAACATTTGTTGTTCTATTGTCCTTTGATACTCAACTTTTAGAGGTCCATATGGGGACAGATTAATACCATACTTGAGTCATCGATTCCATTGACATATGATGTAATCATATGTGAGATGATATTGCATCTTAAACCCCCAATGGACAGATATAAATGTCACCTTTTCCTTATTAGGACCAGTATAGCCATGCAAATGGTTACTCGCAATTGAGAAAAATTGGGATTGCCTTAGTTTTACTTTTTGGTAGGTGAATTTATGCTTATGTTATAAGTATAAGATGAACGCTGACATGCTAGAGCATAATAAGTTATTCAATTTAGTTTGGGGTCCATTGACGACTTTTGTGGCTTCGTTAAAGTTGTCTTTTATCTTTATTTTCTGTTGTTTTAGCACACACATCCAGAGAAGGGGGGATATCTCTTTTGTTTGGTTTTATTCCCTGATTGAAAACGCTGGAAGGGAGAGGGGTTTTTATTCTTTCTGTATTGTTACTGATTGATTATAAGTGCTTATTATGATTATTAATATATGTATGTATATTGGTTTGCACTTTTTGTTAGTTTTGAAAACTTAATAAAGATTTTTTAAAAAATACCTTTCAAGTATTTAAACATCTGTATCATATCTCCCCTGTCCATCCTCTTCTCCAGTGTATACATATTTAGGTCTTCCAGTCTCTTCTCATACTTCTTTTGGTTCAAACCCCTTACCATTTTTGTTGCCTTCTTCTGGACTGCTTCAAATCTTTTTATATCCTTCACCAGATACGGCCTCCAAAACTGAACATAATACAGTGCGGCCTCACCAATGACCTATACAAGGGCATCAACACCTCCCTTCTTCTGCTAGTTATTCCTCTTTCTATACAGCCTAGCATACTTTTGCTACAGCCACCACCTTATCACACTGTTTATATGCCTTTAAATCCTCAGACACAATCACCCCAAGATCCCTCTCTCTGTCAGTGTTTATCAGCTTCTCACTTCCCAGCACATATGGTTCCCTCAGATTTCTACCCCCAAATGCATCACTCTGCACTTCTTCGCATTGCATTTTAGTTGCCAGATGTTAGACTGTTCTTCTAACTTTTTCAGATCCTTTTTCATGTTTTCCACTCCCTCTGGGATGTCCACTCTTTTACAAATCTTGATATCATCCACAAAGAGGCAAACCTTACCTTCTAACCCTTCAGCAATGTCGCTCACAAACATATTGAACAGAATCGGTCCCAGCACTGATCCTTGAGGCACTCCACTACTCACCAGACCCTCCTACAAGCAAATTCCATTTACTACCACCCTCTGACATCTGTCCGTCAACCAGCTTCTAATCCAGTGTTTCTATATTTTATTGATTAACCTTTAGATGTAATATTTTTACTTTAACTAGGCTTAACTGGTATATATGTATTGATTTTTTAAATTTAATTCATACTTTTTCATTAGTAGCACAAGATGAGTTACATTCAATGAGTATTTCCATGTCTGCAGAAAGCTTAAAGAAAAACTGAAGATATGTACACAAATACTGTATATAAGAACATAAGAAATAAGAAAAGTCATGCAGAGTCAAACTGAGGTGCATTGAACCCCGTATCCTATCTCCAACAATAGTCAGTTTAGGCTACAAGTACCTGGGAGACCCCAAAATGTAGATCTAATTAATATATTTAATTTCCAGGGATGAACATGGCTCTCCAATGTACTTGTACAGTATACCTTAATGATTAGTTTTTATGATTTAATTCCACTTGCTCAAATCTCTTTTGAATTCCACTATTTAGCCACCTTGCTGACCTTCTTTGAACCTTTTCTAGTTGAACTATATCCTTTTGGAGATGGGACAGCCAGAAACAGGGGCCAACTAGAGTGGTAACATACAAACAGGTTGGAGTCCTGGGTACCAATAGGCAGACAAAGTGGATGAAAGCAAAAGGGAAGGAGAGAAAACCAGATGGGTTAGGAGGGCTGGCTCCAGGGGTAGGTAATTAGAAGGGGGTAGCTTTAAAGAGATGAACCATTGGAGCTAGGGAGCAGAACTGGGGGTGGTTGGAACTGGATACAGCTTAAGGATTCATATACATGTCAACATAATCTTTTCCTCTGCCTTGACATCCATTCTCTTGCTCTGCCTAGCCAACTTGGGTCTGCACAGGGAACAATGTCACAGTATTGACAGGATATTTGCCCAGACTGAGAAACATTAACTTTGATGTATTAATGAGCTCTAGTTATGCTTATTTGCCAGCGTTGTTGGCAATGAGTATCCAGTCATAGGCATTAGAATGGGGGAGGCCACAGGGGTCATGGCATCTCTAAAAACTGGTGGTCAGAAGAGTCAGTTATGGCTCTACTCCCCCACCTACTTTTCCTAGTCACTTCAATTTTAAATCTTCGGGCAACCACTGCACAGTGTCAATGAGAAGGCCTGACCCAGAAGCTGGAAAGAGAGGTCATACTGCAGGATCCTGCCATGCTGGGGCTAGGGCAGATCTTTGGGCTCCCCAAACAAAAAAAAGCATTCCACTGCCTATGTCTGTGGCTGACCACAGACATTGATGGAATGGACTGCGAGAGCAAATTTAATTATTGGAAGATACAAGTAGGGTGAAAGGTTCTTTTATAACCATTCCCATAGTGAAGAGGACATACCAGATCCTCCATGGTCCATGGATATTGGTGAAGCAAAAGGTGCTTCTTAAATATCTGCTAGTATGAAGGATTGAGCTCTGTGTCTGAAAAACTAGCCCCCTGTGAAGGTTACTGATGCATGGATTATACATTGTATTGTATGAATTGCTGGTCTTTTATTTATTTATTTAAAAAATTTCTAACCCACTTAAACCCAAGCAGTTTACATAAAAAACTAACACATAGATAAATAGATAAACACATTTAAAGCATTTACAATCAGAAACATAATTCAAGCAAGAGACTGCCTCAACAAGTAAAGCTGTTTTCAGCAGTGGCTTAAATTTTGAAATATCAGATATCCTGTCAACATATTCCATAATAATGCGCCTGCAACTGATATTATAGATGCTCTCATATTAGCATAATGTACTTTTGATAATCCATCTGTTGATAATAGAAACATTCCCTCTAATCTTAATGATCTAGGAGGCTGGTAAAGCTTCCTCAATTGTGTCAAGTACCATGGATAACTTTAAAAG
Organism: Geotrypetes seraphini; assembly: GCF_902459505.1. NCBI lineage: Eukaryota > Metazoa > Chordata > Amphibia > Gymnophiona > Dermophiidae > Geotrypetes > Geotrypetes seraphini. The sequence goes on along the minus strand of NC_047095.1, from coordinate 105,669,259 downwards.
TCATAACCAATACCTTGAAGACGATGCAAAATTTAATAGGCAACCAGTGGCGTTTTCTCAAACTTGGTGTAACTTATTCAAACCTACTTCTGCCTTATATCAGTCATGCGGCCACATTTTGAATGACTTAGAAGGCTCTGTGCCATGTTGACAAAATGCCTAAATAAAGTGCTCTATAGTAGTCTAGTTTTTGAATTACTATAGTTTGAACCAGCACATGGAAATCATAACCTGACAGCGTGGAGGGGCATAATAATTAAAAAAAAAAATCTAAGTTCCTTTTTGGCCTAGGCCCTAAACACTGAAAGTAGAAGCAGGGAAAATATCCATTCTAAAAAAAAAAATCCAAAACGAGGTTTTTCTTGAGAATGGCCTACCTCTACATTCAGCAGTTTAAAAGGCCATACCACCACTACGTCTACTCTTAGAAAACATTATCAACCCAAAAACTGCCTGAGTACCAAACTCCCAAAACCAGACCATTTAGGTAAAGGAGGGGCCAGTCCTTCACCTAAAAGCTGGATTCTGTAACCGGTGTCTATCAAAAACAACACCAGTTACAGAATTCCCCCCATAACGATTGTGGCAGGAGAGATGGCTCATCTCTCCTGCTGCAATGGCGATCGGCCTACCTCCAAACTGCCATGACCCACAGCAGGAGAGATGCTCAATCTCTCCTGCCGTGGTTTGTGGCAGTTCAGGTAGAGGAGTGATCGCTATAGCGGCAGGAGAGATAGCCAATCTCTCCTGCCACAATCCACCCCCCCAACTGAACTGACCCAGGTAGGAGGGAGCCCAACCTCTCCTGCCTCTGTGACCCCCACCCCACGATGTGATCTGGGCAGGAGGGAGCCCAACCCCTCCTGCCCATGATGTACCCCCCAATGGCCGTACCCCCAGAATCCCCGATCAGCCCCCTGAACCCCCATAACCGCTGACCCCACAACACCCACCCCCCACCCTGACATCTCCTGATCTTAAATAAGTTGGATGGATGGACAGGTCCCAAGCCCGTCCACCCAGCAGGCCTACTATCCGCTGAATGGCAGGCCTTAAAGCCTGATTGGGCCAGGTGCCTAAGGATCCGCCCACAGGAGGAGCCTAAAGCATCTGGGCCAAGTTTGGTTGGCACAGGTACCTAAGGCCCCTCCTGTGGGCATGGCCTTAGGCACCTGGCCCAATCAGGCTTTAAGGCCTGCCATTCAGTGGATGGTGGGCCTGCTGGGCAGAGAGGCTTGGGTCCCATCCATCCGGCCAACTTATTTTAGATTACGGGGTGTCGGGGGTGGGTGTCTTGGGGTCAGCAGTGGATGTCGCAGGATCAGTGGTTGGGGGTTTGGGGGGGCGGACTTAGGGCAGTGCATCATGGGAGGAGGACCTGAGATCCCTCCTGCTCATATCTTAGTGGGAGTGGGGGGTAGGGGGTCGCAAGGGCAGGAGAGGTTGGGCTCCCTCCTGCTTGGATCGGTTCGGTGGGAGGGTGGATCATGGCAGGAGAGATTGGCTATCTCTCCTGCTGCAATAGTGATCCGAAGTGCTGGGAATCGTGGCACTTCAGGGTAAGGATCACAGCAGGAGAGAAGCCTCATCTCTCCTGCCACGAACCTCACCCTGAAGTGCCATGGTTGGTGGCACTTTGGGGGATTGTTATCACAGCAGAGGAGATGAGGCATCTCTCCTGCCGTGATTGTTGTGGTGAGGGGTGGGCAGGTTGCTGGGGCCACTTAGCTGATCACAGCAGCCGCAATCAGCTCAGCGGCCCCTTTTCGGCACTTATACCTGTTTTGTCTTGGTCTAAGACAAAACGTATAAATGCCGACTAGGCAACCTGTCAAGAGTTTTGCTTATACCTGCTGTACGTCTAAGTGTAGGTTGGCCTATCTCCCGCCCACCTCCCACCCTTTCCCCTCCTCTAAAAACACCTCTTTTCACTCTATGCATTTAAAGGCATGGGAAAGGCCTTAGCTGGTTTTAGATACGTCTAAAACCAGCTTAGATTATCAGTACTTTTTGATCATTCAAGTACCAATTTAGGCTTACTTTTTTGGACATTTTTTCATTTTGATTATGAGCTCCATAGGCTTTACTCTACTGTCTACGCAATAGTCACATTATTGTCATTGTTAAGAGTTTCAATGCTGCGGCCAAAATAAACCTCTATTACTTTGTTTATCTATAATTGTGAGCCTCAAGGGGTAAATGGCTGCACAGACAGCAGTCAAGAGGTAAAAAATGGTTGGAAAAGTAAAAAGGAAATGGAACTGTGGTGTGCCTTGGTGTCACCTGATATTCTAAGTTTAGTTCACCTTCTCTTTTCCAATAATCTCTAACATTAGTTGTCTTTCAGTAACCATGACACACTGAATTGCAAATTTCAACATATTGACCACAATGACTTCAAGATCTTTTTATTCGTCAGTGACCCCTAACTCAGAAACTAGTGCTTTGTACCTGTAGTTCTCTATGTGTATCACTTCTTAGATATCCACCATCATGATTGGGATGTTGGAGAATTATCTGGGGGTTTGGTGCCCTTCCTAATCTCACAGAGACAGGTTCCAGAGTGAATAACCATATGCCATGATTTCACTCACCAGTTTGGTTGGAGATTTCTCCCTCTGGACAGAGAATACAGTCATAACAGCAAGAAACCTGTTCTTCATAGATGAATTTCCGATAACCTGGAAGACACATTTGGTTGCATCTGGATGATGGAGGTGTCTGAGAATTAGGGAGACAGATTTAATAACTTATTATGGCAAATGACTGTTATTTTTAAAAGCAGTGTTCTTTTTTTTCATCAGAGTTGATATTTTCACTTGACTTAAAAAAAACATGAGTTTGTTTACAAACCATTGAGCTACTGAAATGTAGCAACATCAAATGGGTTGAAAGTGTTCCTTTAGGTAACATCTAACAATGAGAATAAGGCAAAGAATATTATAATGCCTCTGTATCATTTCATGGTGTGTTCTCATACTGAGTTATGTGTGTAAGTCTGGTTGAAATATCTCACAAAAGATAAAGAGGAATTAAAAAAAAAAGATTTGAAAAACAATTACCAAATTGATTAAGAGGATAGAAGATCTCTTTTATGAGGAAAGTCTAAAGAGGTTAGAAACAGAGAAAAACAATGGCAAATAAAGGCCAAATGGCCTATCCACTCTGCCCATTTACAGCATCCAATATCTACTCCACTCCCTAAGAGATCTCACGTGCCTGTCTCACAATTTCTTGAACTCAGACACAGCTGTCTACCACAGCGTAATACCGCGCGTTAAACCACCTGCCACGCTAGCCACTAACACCTGCATTGAGCAGGCCACGGGGGTTAGCGTATGATGAAATGTCCGACGCGCTAACCCCGCTCGTGCGGCTTGATAAAAGGACCCCACAGTCTTTGTTTCCACCACCTCTATTAGGAGACTCTTTCTTGCATCTACCATCCTTTTTGTAAAAAAAAAAGTATTTCCCTTATAAGGTTGAGCAAAACAAACAAGAAGGAAGAACCAACAGGGTCTGCAGTGAGGGGTACAAAGACAAAACAAGGAAAACTGCAGGTACACGTACAATGATGCAGGCAAAGTTTATTTATATCAATCAATGCGGTTAAAAACAACACCTTAAAATGTCTTTTAATTATTCCTTTAAAAATTTGTTTGCAATTTATTTTCATTTTCCATCCTTGTCCTTTATGGGGTTTTTTTAGTTCTGATTTCTTCATTGCACACCTTCTTTTTATGCTTATATGATATATGTTTATGTATTCACACAGATGATATATATAGATATTTTTATCATATTTTTATTATGACGCATATTTTGAGTCATTTTTATGTTTGGCTTATTAGGACCCCTGATGAAGGCGTGTTACTGAAACACGGACCGTGTTGGGTCTCTTGGTTTGTTTTTAAAGTGTTGTTTTTAACCGCATTTATTGATATAAATAAACTTTGCCTGCATCATTGTACGTGTACCTGCAGTTTTCCGTAGTAAGGTTGAGCAGCACCCGGGGCAGTGGTGCCCCTCACCTTACTACCTATTACCACATGTGTGCCCTTCCCTTTCCTCAGTCATGGGGGTTTAAATATTAATTCGCTTATTTGCTTGGTTGGATCAGGGAATGAGTGATCATGCAGAAAACCAGGCAGTGAGCCATTTTCTGCATAGGGTCAGCAAATGCGATCATCGCTAAAGCTGTCAAAACAGGTTTAGCAATGATCACTGACTTTAGTGTATCTGGGCCTATAGCATACGTGCTCTCTCACCACAGAGCAGCTTACTGAAAATTCATCTCTTTTCTAGTAAACGAGCTGGTAAGGTTTGACTCCAGTTTGTAAACTAAAGATGAAGTGGCTTGCAATCAAGCATCTGAGGTGCAGGTCAAACAGGGAATACCATGAGTAATGGCTTTGATAATTCTATGCCTTTCCTATTAAATGAAGACTTTATGAAAAGATCTTTCTGCTTCATAAAAAGAAAAAATTCCCTAACTTGAAAAAAAACTGAAAAAAGGTCCAGCTGGCCTTTCTCTAGTTATTCCTTTCAATCCCCAATGTAGCCAGTTACTCTGAAGGGCAAAACCTGAAACAGTCAATCATGAACATCCATTCTCACCATGGTATAACAAGGTTCATGATGCTTGATTCATTATCTTTGATCATGTTCACTCTAGTGCATATTACTTAAATCTGACCTGGGTGAATGATCTCTCCCACACAATTGCCTTCTCATCAATGGTAAATTCCTGTTCCAGGGGTGCATAAGGGTTATAACTGCCAACAATTTCATATTTCCATGTCTCATCAGGCAGAAAGAGCAAATTCACAATATCGTATCCAGTAGCGAGGTCTCCATTCTCATCCATAAATATCTCTTCCCCCATACCATTCTTAAAGTGGAGGTTCCTCAGATAACGATGAAACTAAGGAGTGAGGGGTTCATTTTCAGCATTAGGAGGTTACATAGGTAATTTCAAGTATACATATAAACAAGAAAACAAGGAAAAAACCTTTAAAAAAAAACAATTATGTGGAGAACAATTTTCAGTCATTGCCACTGGTGCTTTGTAGGGATAGACAGTTATTAACAACTGTCTCTTCTGTGACAGGAGGACAACCCAAACATTTTCAATTATATGTAATTCCCCATGTTTAGGGAAATGCATGGTTCCTTTCTGTGTGACCCACTCCCTATACAGCCCTCCCCATAGAGCTTCCTGGCCTACCTAAATTCCAATTGGTCTTCTAAGGTATTGTTCAAACCTTTTACACAGATAGGAAGGGAGCCAGGGCACGAGGTAAACCCGGCAGCGTTTCTGTTTTTTTTCTTTTAATTGCAGGAGCGGAGAGGCAGAGGGGAAGGCAGAAGGAAACAGCCAGAGCAGGCTGTTAGACCGGGGTCGCGGCGAGAGTTAGCTCCGCCCACCCCCACCCGCGTCAGAGGTTACATCGGGCCCGGGCTCCCCCTATAAGAAGAAGGGAGCCAGGGCACGAGGTAAACCCGGCAGCGTTTCTGTTTTTTTTCTTTTAATTGCAGGAGCGGAGAGGCAGAGGGGAAGGCAGAAGGAAACAGCCAGAGCAGGCTGTTAGACCGGGGTCGCGGCGAGAGTTAGCTCCGCCCACCCCCACCCGCGTCAGAGGTTACATCGGGCCCGGGCTCCCCCTATAAGAAGAAGGGAGCCAGGGCACGAGGTAAACCCGGCAGCGTTTCTGTTTTTTTTCTTTTAATTGCAGGAGCGGAGAGGCAGAGGGGAAGGCAGAAGGAAACAGCCAGAGCAGGCTGTTAGACCGGGGTCGCGGCGAGAGTTAGCTCCGCCCACCCCCACCCGCGTCAGAGGTTACATCGGGCCCGGGCTCCCCCTATAAGAAGAAGGGAGCCAGGGCACGAGGTAAACCCGGCAGCGTTTCTGTTTTTTTTCTTTTAATTGCAGGAGCGGAGAGGCAGAGGGGAAGGCAGAAGGAAACAGCCAGAGCAGGCTGTTAGACCGGGGTCGCGGCGAGAGTTAGCTCCGCCCACCCCCACCCGCGTCAGAGGTTACATCGGGCCCGGGCTCCCCCTATAAGAAGAAGGGAGCCAGGGCACGAGGTAAACCCGGCAGCGTTTCTGTTTTTTTTCTTTTAATTGCAGGAGCGGAGAGGCAGAGGGGAAGGCAGAAGGAAACAGCCAGAGCAGGCTGTTAGACCGGGGTCGCGGCGAGAGTTAGCTCCGCCCACCCCCACCCGCGTCAGAGGTTACATCGGGCCCGGGCTCCCCCTATAAGAAGAAGGGAGCCAACGGCGCCCAGCCGTTCGGCGCACGGCGAAGGCGAGCGGCAAAGGCGCTCGCCTTAGCGAGAGCGCCTTTGCGAAGGAGCCTTGAGAAGGAGCCCAGACAGCAGCAGCAGCAAAAATCTTTTTTCTCACTCATTACTCTCTTCTCTCTCTACCCTTTCAGCTAGCTGCACGCCGGACACCACTCATACACACCGAGGAACCAAAGGAGCAGGGAAAAAGAAATGGAGGCTGTAGGAACCCAGCGGAGCTACCCAGTGTACTGCATCGAGTGTCATATGTATGACTACCTCCCCTCCGGGAGGCAGGCGTACATATGCGGTCGATGTCAGGAACTGGATAGCCTGAGGAAGGAGGTCGGGAGACTGCAGGCCAAGGTCCAGGAGCTGGAAGGACTGTGCACCTTAGAGGAACCATGCTGGACAACGGAGGATACCACCGGAGAGAGTCACGTCACGGAGCAAGTAAGAGAGCTCGAGAAATTCATCGAGGAGGCCTGCAGGATGGTGGCGGCTCAGGACAAACAGCACATCGGAATGGAACCAACAATTGGACAGAATCCACCAGACGCCATGAGAGTAGGACCTTGCGGAGGAGCTGGACAGACAGAGGAGATAGTGACCCAACCGAACCCAGAGGAAATTCTAACGGATCGCGACACGGACCTGAGACCAGAGAGACAACCAAGGAAGGGGAAGTCTGCAATTGTAGTGGGAGACTCAATCCTGAGAGAAGTGGACAGTCACATAGCAGGAGGGAGAGAGGACCGACTAGTGACATGTCTCCCAGGGGCGAGAACGAAGGACGTCATTGACAGAATAGAGAGAATCCTGGACGGAGCTGAAACAGAGGAGACAGCGGTGATAATCCACGTTGGAACCAACGACATCAGCAGGAGGAGCTACAACAGGACTACACTAACTGAGCAGTTCAGGATCCTGGGGAGGAAACTGAAGCTGAGGACAAGGAGGATAGCCTTCTCGGAGATCCTGCCAGTACCGAGGGCAGATGCTAAGAGACAGACCGAGCTGCAAGCAGTAAACGGTTGGCTGAGGAGATGGTGCGAAGAGGAGGGTTTCCAATTTGTACGGAACTGGACAACTTTCTGGGGGAAGAACAAGCTCTACAGGAGGGACGGACTGCACCTGAGCACGGTTGGGACGAGGTTGCTGGCACGCAACGTCCAGAGCAGCATAGACTTGGCTTTAAACTGAGGAGAAGGGGAAAGCCGACAGTCGACCTGACCTCGACACATCGGACCAAAGTATCAAACAAGGATACTGAACCAGAAATTTGTAAAAGAGGGCTCGGGACTGTGAGGGAACTTTTGGGAAAAGGATACATGGATGCAATGCAGGGAGCCAATGCACAAACGAACCTAGCAAGCAGAATTAAGAGAGAGCAACAGGAGCCAGAGGGTCATCCAAACATGGGGGAGCAGGCTGAGGACAACATATACACACCGCAAGATGGGGATGAACACAACAAAGCTCCGGGGCTGGCAACCCATGAGGAGGTTGGCAGGGGCGCCAAACCACGAGGAAAACCAGCGGAAAAGGCAAACAACCAGGACTTAAATTGCCTATACACTAATGCTAGGAGCCTAAGAGCCAAAATGGGAGAACTAGAAGTCATAGCCAATACAAAGGACCTGGACATAATAGGAGTCACAGAAACGTGGTGGACTGACGACAACAAATGGGATGTGGCCATACCAGGGTACAAACTCTACAGGAGGGACAGGACACACAAGAAGGGTGGAGGAATAGCGCTTTATATAAAGGACTCCATACCTTCAACCAGGATAGAAACAACAGTAAGGGCGGACGACTTGGAATCACTATGGATTAAGCTACCTGGAGGAGCTGGAGCAGACATAAAATTGGGCCTGTACTATCGCTCACCTGGACAAACGGAAGCACTCGACCAGGACCTGGAGGCTGAGCTGAGGCAGATATGCAAAAGCGGAAGCGTGATGGTGATGGGAGACTTCAACTACCCTGGGATAGACTGGAGTATTGGACACTCAAACTGCACAAGGGAGACCAAATTCCTGGAAACCACGAGGGACTGTTTCATGGAACAGCTGGTCACGGAACCAACACGGGGGGATGCAACTCTCGACCTAATCCTCAATGGGCTAGGGGGACCTGCAAAGGAGGTGGCGGTGCTAGAACCCCTAGGAAACAGCGATCACAACATGATCCAGTGCAAGCTGGAAATTGGACCATCAAAGGTGAAAAGATCCACAGCAACAGCACTCAACTTCAAAAAAGGGAATTATGATGGCATGAGGAAACTGGTGGGAAAGAAACTCAATGGTAGCGAAAGGAAGATGGAGTCTGTAGAAAAAGCCTGGTCCCTACTCAAGGGCACGGTGCAAGAGGCACAGAACCTGTACATCCCCAGATTCAGGAAGGGGTGCAAAAAAAACCGAACAAAAAACCCAGCGTGGATAACAACTGCAGTGAAAAAGGCGATAAGTGACAAGAAAACATCGTTCAAAAAATGGAAAAAGGACCAAACAAAGGACAACCAAATGGAACACAAAGAACACCAAAGGAAGTGTCACCGTGTGGTTAAAAAAGCTAAAAGGGAATATGAGGAGAGACTGGCGGGGGAAGCAACAAACTTCAAATCGTTCTTCAGATATGTGAAGGGGAAGCAACCGGCAAGGGAAGAAGTGGGGCCATTGGATGATGGAGACAAAAAAGGAGTGGTAAAAGAGGAAAAAGAGATAGCAGACAGGTTAAATAAGTTCTTCACGTCAGTCTTCACGAGGGAGGATACATCCAATATTCCGGAACCGGAGGACATCGTAAATGGGGATCGGGATGAAAAGCTGGTCCAACTAGAGGTAAGCCAAGAGGATGTCCTCAGACAGATAGACAGACTAAAGAGCGACAAATCGCCAGGTCCGGACGGCATTCACCCAAGGGTACTAAAGGAACTAAGGAACGTAATAGCAGAGCCACTTCGCCAAATATGTAACCTATCCTTAAAGACTGGAGAGATCCCGGAGGATTGGAAAATTGCAAATGTCACGCCCATCTTCAAGAAGGGTTCAAGGGGGGACCCAGGGAACTACAGGCCGGTGAGCTTGACCTCGGTCCCGGGAAAAATGATGGAAGCACTGATTAAGGACAGTATCTGTGAACACATAGAAAACAATGGACAGCTAAAGACGAGCCAGCACGGCTTCTGCAAGGGTAGGTCATGCCTCACAAACTTATTGTACTTCTTTGAGGGAGTAAATAGACAGGTGGATAAAGGAGAATCCATTGACATCATTTACCTTGACTTTCAAAAAGCCTTTGACAAGGTACCGCACGAAAGATTGCTTAAAAAACTGTGGAGACACGGGGTGCAAGGGGAGGTCCACCGATGGATCAAAAACTGGCTGGCAGACAGGAAACAGAGGGTTGGAGTGAAGGGCCATTACTCAGACTGGCATGGGGTCACGAGCGGAGTTCCGCAGGGGTCGGTGCTGGGACCGCTCCTGTTCAATATATTTATTAATGACCTGGAGGCGGGAACAAATTGCGAAGTTATTAAATTTGCGGATGACACCAAACTCTACCGCAGGGTTGAAACCATGGAAGACTGCGAAGATCTGCAAAGGGACCTAACGACGCTAGAAGAATGGGCCAAAAAATGGCAAATGAACTTTAATGTAGGGAAATGCAAGGTCATGCATGTAGGGAAAAAGAACCCGATGTTCAGCTACAAAATGGGAGGATCACTGCTAGGGGTAAGTAACCTTGAAAGAGACCTGGGAGTGATGGTGGACACGTCTTTAAAGGCGTCGGCACAGTGCGCCACAGCCTCAAGAAAAGCAAACAAAATGTTGGGTATCATTAAGAAGGGTATCACGACCAGGACGAAGGAGGTCATCCTGCCACTGTATCGTGCAATGGTGCGACCGCATCTGGAGTACTGTGTCCAATATTGGTCGCCGTACCTCAAAAAGGACATGGCGGTACTTGAGGGAGTCCAGAGAAGAGCAACTAAACTGATAAGAGGTATGGAAAACCTCTCATATACTGACAGACTGAAAAAGCTGGGGCTGTTCTCCCTGGAAAAGCGGAGACTTAGAGGAGACATGATAGAAACCTTCAAGATCCTGAAGGGTATAGAAAAAGTAGACAGGGACAGATTTTTCAGATTACGGGGAACCACAAGTACAAGGGGGCACTCGGAAAAATTAAAAGGAGACAGGTTTAAAACAAATGCCAGAAAGTTCTTTTTCACCCAGAGGGTGGTGGACACATGGAACGCGCTCCCGGAGGCTGTGATAGGCCGGAGCACGTTACAAGGCTTCAAAGAAGGTTTGGATAGGTTCCTAGAGGATAAAGGAATTGAAGGGTACAGATAAGAGTAGCGGTAGGTTATAGGGATAGTCTGGGACCATTGCTCAGGCAATGGGCCTGATGGGCCGCCGCGGGAGCGGACCGCTGGGCGAGATGGACCTCTGGTCTGCCTCAGCGGAGGCAACTTCTTATGTTCTTATATGCTAACTTCTGTTACTACATCCTCTGGCAATGAGTCTGTTAGGGCAGGGGTGATGGTCATTCCTAGTTTCAGCATGCAATATAGTATACAGGAATTTAGATTTAGGTAAAAGGGATTTGGATTTATCTCATTACTGTCTTAGTAATTCTAGGTAAGTTAATTCAGGTACAGAAGTTATTTATTGTTACAACACAGAACCAGTCTCTTTCCAGCTCTACTTTTCACAGGCAGAAACTAATCAAGAGGATAATTATCTATAGATTACCCGAAGTTAGGCACTAGGATAACAATCCTTTATTTATTTATTTACTTACTTCTTTGTCTATTTTGAGCATATTAGCCTCTGAACTGTACAATTCTGACTCTACATTTGAGGAATACCTCTTTGGCAAAGAAAATAGTAACTCCTGGGAACCTTTTTGAAATAGTCTCTATAGCCACCCTATACATTCTGTCCAAGGCCCTCCCACCCTCCCTTCAACCCACCCACCAATCATCCCCAATACAGTTTACCTGTTACCCAACCAAATCCTACCAAAGCCCTGTATTCCCAATTTAGCCACCACAATCATTCAAAATTACACTACCTTCATAATACCAATGCCACAATCTGTGTTCTGCTATTTCATGCCAATTACTCTCCTTGCCAGCATGTATTCCCAGTCATCATAAGCCAGGGTAGATATGATGATATCTGTCACCTTCTCCACAAAAAAATCCTTACCACACAGACCCTGATACTTTAGCCCTATCCACATCACTCATACCCAATAAGCTCAAAATAGCACTGGCAAATGCAAGGTCTGTAAACAACAAAGAAACTATACTAAATGAACTCCTCACAAATAATAACTGGGAAATCTTCATAATTACTGAAACCTGGCTCAAATATAACAATGGAGCTACCTTGAGTATGTTTTGCCCACCAGGATACCAAGTGAAAGCTTACTCATGCACCAGCACTAGATGTAGAGGTGTATCCACCATCATTAAGTCCAACCTCTACTCAACATTGATAGATACCATCTCATTAGATGCACTAGAGTGTCTCACCTTCTCAGTGAGTCACAACAGAGACCTAACCTTTGCCTTGATAGAGCACCACACTTTCCAATGATCATCTTAGATGACCTACTATCCATCCTTAGCAAACTGGTTATCATATACAACCAAGACATCTTACTTGAAGACTTTAACTTTGCAAGCTATCCAAATGAGACTGGTTCCCTGGAAGGCTTCATCACTTCACTATTGGACCTAGATTTCAAGCAAATGGCCCCCTTACCAACTCACTCTGTGGGCCACATCCTAGACCTAATCTTAATTAAAAAAAATACACTACACAAACCCAAGCCTGTACCACCAGACCAGTGCCCTGGTCTGATCACCATCTGATCACATTCAAACACACCTACATTATGAATCAACCATCAACCATAAAGCAACCCCAACATAAGATGATATATAACAATGATGCTATCAACTTAAAGGATCTCTCCAGAGGCCTTTCAAACCTAGTGAGAACATCAAAACCAAATTCTAAATCTGTTGACAAGGACGCCGTGGCACATTGAGGTAAAAACCCTATACGAAGGGCTATCCCCAGTCAAAGAGATCAAATACTTTGCCAACAAATACTCCTCCCCCTTGTTTACTGAAAACTTAAGAATTAATAAAAGAGAACTAAGGAGAATGGAAAGGGTACAAATCAGGCTTAACAGTGGCAGGTCCAAATGGAAGAAACTGCATGAAGAATATAAAGAAAGCCACCCTAGATGCTAAAAAGATATAACACTCCAAACAATCATTAAAGACCCCAATAGATCAAAAACATTTTTAAAGTAACAAAAATGATACTCCAAACATTGCAAGGAGACAACCAGTGCCTTAACACTGAACTCAATACTCTCAGACTATTTTTCTGACAAAGTAGACAAAATACGGTCTCACCTTGACTCCACCATTCTACAGATGTTGTCCCCCATAACTCAGACAAAATAATTAAAACTACAGCTGAGAACCTAACTTAGACCCTCGTTTATAAACCTGTAGTGTGAATTTTAGCACCAGCAACGGCGGTAACTGCTCCAATGCTCATAGAATTCCTATGAGCTTTGGAGAAGTTATCGCCACTGCTGGCACTAAAACCCGTGATATGGGTTCATAAAAGAGGGGGTTACTTTGAAACTGTTACGATGACAACACCAATATACTAGACACTATTCACCCTTCCAGCTCCAACCTGGACCCCTGTACACCATGCCTCCTGATGGTGATAAAAATACCTTTGTAGACTCCATCCTTCCTCTCATCATCATCCCTGTGGGGCATTAACCACTGAGTTGAACCAGCATTATATGTATTCATTCCATGGCTGTAGCTGGAAACCGAGCTTGGTTTCAGGAAGACCCCTTCATCAGGAACCTATAGATTTCAGGCCACATATAAAGAGAATAATTTCACAGCAGAAAAACAAATGCTGAATGCTGCAGCCAGGGATGGTCTTGCAGGAGGGACTGGGCATCCATCCTGCTGCTGATCTTTACAGGAGGTGGGGGTAGAAGTCCGGCAGGAGGGATTAGGTATCCTTCCTGCTGGTAGTGTTTGTGGGGGGATGGGTTCCTCGATTCTCTAACCAGCTTTTATGACACTGAACTGGTTGTTTTGGGCATTTGGGACTTGGGCAAATATTTGGTTGAGAATATGGTATAAAGATAGACATAGTGGCAGTCTGGGTGATTAAACACCCAGACTTACATGTAGGCCAATTAAAAAACAACAACAAAACATTTTGGTTGTACATTTCAAGAAAGGACATTTTCCTGCTGCTGACTTTGAGTGACTAGTGCCTTAGGTCAAAAACTGACTTGGACTTTTTTATTATTATTATTATTATTATTATATGTCACTCCATGTATGTTTGATCTGTAACTTGTTCAGAGTTATTTAGGGAAATGAGATAGAAAATGAAATAAATAAATAAATAGATATGTATATGGTGTTATTATAAAGATTCCGAATCTACAGGGTAAAAGTCCAAAGGTTTCCTTTTTTCATTTAAGATGCAGAAAAATAGCTATTCTTTTCCATTGTTTCAAAGGGAGTAGAATTTGATGTACAGCATGGGTAAGGTGCATTAAGTGGTTTACAATCAGGTATTCAAGCATTTTTCCCATCTGTCCTATCTGTCCTGAAAGTCTCATGGTCACTGTACCTGGGACAGTGGAGGATTAAGTGACTTGCCCAGGATCACAAGGAGCAGCACAGGGTTTGAACCCATAACCTCAGGGTTTGAGGTCCTGCATGCCTTCTTCTCTCCCAACATTTCATTGTCACTATTTCTGTAGTCTTCCTTCCAGATTTTGTTGCTGAAGGAGGGCCAGCGCCAAATTACTTACGTTGGGTTTTACAAAGCCATGGTGGAGGTTTCTACTGTTGTCTCAGTGAGGTAAATACTTTGACGCTCATAGAATTCCTTTGAGCATCAAAGCATTTACTTTGCTGAGCAATGGTAGAAACCTATGTCATGGCTTTGTAAAGGGAGCCCTTAATTTTTTCTCCTTTTTTTAAATAATTTTTTTTAGTGATAATGCAGGGATCCGTAGAGTATGGTTAAATTGAAAATCTCAACACTTAATGTAGACGGGATTCATTCCCCTATTAAGAGAAAGAATGTGTTTATATGGTTTCATAAAAAGCATTTTGATATTGCCTTCCTACAAGAAACACATCACGACAGTAGAACATAAGAAACAGAGATGGGATTGGGTTGGAGAAATCTATTACTCCTCTAATAGCAGCTGTCAATGAGGGGTGGCTCTTTTGAGTCACAAGCAACTTCCTTTTCACATGAATAAAGTTATTCAGGACAAAGAGGGTAGATTTGTGATTTTCTCCTTATTAATTGTATCACCCATCACTGCAAAGCTGTCTCAATCTGATGAACCATGTCACCATGGTGATAGAGCATCTGTGTAGCTTTTGATTTTTTTGCCTCTTCCTTCTGTGAAAACTTCCCATTCAAACTGTGTCAAGTGAAAGAGTTGTAATATAATCATGCTATATGCATGTCACAAATCTGAAGGAATTTAAAAGAACAAAAAAAAAGATGTACTCAAAAAGGTTTAAGAACATAAGAAGTTGCCTCCGCTGGGTCAGACCAGAGGTCCATCGCACCCAGCAGTCCACTCCCGTGGCGGCCCATCAGGTCCATGACCTGTAAGGTGATCCCTGTTTAAATCATTTAAGCCCCCTTGTCCTTCTATCTATGCACTATCATAACCTATCTCTACCTCTATCTGTATTCCTCAATCCCCTTATCTTTCAGGAACTTATCCAATCCATCCTTGAAACCCGTAGTGTACTCTGTCCTATCACAACCTCCGGAAGCGCATTCCAGGTGCCCACCACCCTCTGAGTAAAAAAGAATTTCCTAGCATTGGTTCTAAACCTGTCCCCTTTCAATTTCTCAGAGTGCCCCCTTGTTCTAGTGGTTCCCAGTAGGCTAAAGAATCTGTCCCTTTCTACCTTCTTTATGCCTTCATGATCTTGAAGGTCTCTATCATGTCTCCTCTGAGTCTCCGCTTTTCCAGGGAGAAGAGCCCCAGCCTTTCTAACCTGTTTGAGTATGAAAGGTTTTCCATACCTTTTATCATTTTCATTGCTCTTCTCTGAACCCTCTCAAGTATCGCCATGTCTTTCTTGAGGTACGGTGACCAATACTGGATACAGTATTCCAGATGTGGGCACACCATCGTGCGATACAGCGGCAGGATGACTTCCTTCGTCCTTGTTGTAATACCCTTCTTAATAATACCCAACATTCGGTTTGCTTTCTTTGAGGCTACCGCACATTGTGCTGTTGATTTCATTGTTGTGTCCACCAGCACACCCAGGTCTTTTTCAAGGGTACTTTCCCCTAGCACTGATCCCCCCATTTTGTAGCTGAACATCGGGTTCTTTTTACCTATATGCATGACCTTGCATTTCTCTATATTGAAGCTCATTTGCCATTTTTTTGCCCACTCTTCCAGTTTGTTTAGGTCCCTTTGTAGGTCTTCACAATCTTCCGCGGTTCTAACCCTGCTACATTGTTTCGTGTCATCAGCAAATTTTATGACTTCACACTTTGTTCCCGTTTCTAGGTCATTTATAAATACATTGAACAGCAGCGGTCCGAGCACCGACTCCTGCGGGACACCACTCGTGACCCTCCTCCAGTCCGAGTAGTGGCCCTTCACACCAACCCTTTGCTTTCTGCCTGCCAACCAGTGTTTAATCCATCTGTATACGTCCCCTTCCACCCCATGGTTCCACAGCTTCCTAAGTAGCCGCTCATGAGGTACCTTGTCAAAGGCTTTTTGGAAGTCGAGATAAATGATGTCTATGGGTTCCCCTTTGTCCATCTGGCTGTTTATCCCTTCAAAGAAGTGCAGTAAGTTTGTTTGGCACGATCTTCCTTTGCAGAAGCCATGCTGGCTCGCTTTCAGTTGTCCATTTTTTTCTATGTGCTCACAGATGCTGTCTTTTATCAGTGCTTCTACCATCTTGTCTGGAACTGAAGTCAAGCTTACCGGCTTGTAGTTCCCCGGGTCACCCCTTGATACCTTTCTGAAGATAGGTGTGATGTTTGCAATTTTCCAGTCCTCCGGGATCTCCTCAGTTTTCAAGGATAGGTTACAAATTTGTCGGAGTATTTCCGCTATCTCGTTTCTTAGTTCTTTTAATACCCTTGGGTGGATTTCATCTGGGCCTGTTGATTTGTCACTTTTCAATCTATCAATCTGTTTGAGGACATCCTCATGGCTTACCTCTAATTTCGACAGTTTTTCTTCTTGATCTCCACTTATGATCTCTTCGGGTTCTGGTACATTGGATGTGTCCTCGCTCGTGAAGACTGATGAGAAGAACTTGTTTAACCTGTCTGCTACCTCTTTTTCCTCCTTTACCACTCCCTTTTTGCCTCCATCATCCAACGGTCCTACTTCCTCCCTCGCTGGTGGCTTCCCTTTAACGTATCTGAAGAACATTTTGAAGTTTCTTGCTTCCCCAGCCAGCCTCTCTTCGTATTCTCTTTTTGATTTCCTAACCACTTGGTGACATTCTTTTTGGTGTTTTTTGTGCTTCTTCCAGTTCTCCCCGTTTTGGTCCTTTTTACATTTTCAAAACAATTTTTTCTTGTCACTATCGCTTTCTTCGTTTCATTTGTTATCCATACTGGGTCTTTTGTTCAATTTTTTTTGCACTTTCCTAAACCTGGGGATGTACAGGTTTTGTGCTTCTTGCACCGTGCCCTTGAATAGGGACCAGGCTTTCTCTACGTCTCCATCCTTTTTGGGCCATTTTTGAGTTTCTTCCTCACCATCTTCCTCATAGCATCGTAGTTCCCTTTCTTGAAGTTGAGCGTTGTCGCTGTGGTTCTCTTCACTTTTGATATTCCTACTTCCAATTTGTACTGGATCATGTTGTGATCACTGTTTCCTAGCGGCCCTACTAGTTCCACATTCTTTGCAGGATCCCCTAGCCCATTGAGGATTAGGACAAGAGTGACATCCCCTCGCATTGATTCCTTGACAAGCTGTTCCATGAAGCAGTCCCTCACAACCTCTAGGAATTCTGCTTCCCTCGCACAGTTGGAGCTTCCAATACTCCAGTCTATCCCTGGGTAGTTAAAATCCCCCATTACCATCATACTTCTGCTTTTGCATTTCCGCCTCAATTCTGCTTCCAGTTCTTTGTCGTTTGCTTCTGTTTGTCCAGGTGGGCGATAGTACAGTCCCAATTTTATGTCAGCCCCATTTCTTCCTGGTAATTTGACCCATAATGATTCCAATCCTTCTGCCTTCGCTGCCGTATCCATTTCAGTCGAGTGAACGGTGTCCTTTATGTATAGTGCTATTCCTCCATAACAGCCTGAAAGAAATATATGAGAAGTACACATTTTTTGCAGACTTACCTAAAAGATAAGAGAAGGGGACAGAGCTGGAATACCATGGTAACATGGTAATAAATAGCTAACGATGTCACTGTGAAAGTAAGCAGATAAGTTCATAGAATAGGAACTGTATAGGGAAAAAATAATATTTAAGTGTAAGAAAAAATTATTTTCCTTTGACCAGAGTAGAAAGTCTGATTGCCTGTCTTAAGCGTACACATTTGTATCCTGTATCACAATTATTCTAAGAAGCACACTTGCATGATTATATTAATTTATATTCACCCTAAATTTATGATTTACCAAAAAAAAACAAAAAAACTATTATTGATATAAAACTCTGAGTGGCATAATAATAATAAAAAAAAGTCTAAATCCGTTTTGGGCTTATGGTGATAGTTGTCCAAAGTCGGCAGCATCCAAAGTCCAATCTTGAAAAATATATCCAAAATATATTTTTTTTGAGAATCGTCTACTTCTACATCCAGCCATTTGATCATTCATACTGCTAAGTTCTCTATTTTTATACCCCATTTTCATCCAAAAAATCATCCAAGTCCAAAACGCCTAGAAAAAGATCTTTTGGATGTGGGAAAGGTCAGCAAAGTGATAGACTGGCCACCCAGACATGGCAACAAAGAAGTGGGCCTGCTTGAGCAAGGGACATTGACGCCATTTGTGAAAGCTTCAGGTTTGAAAATAATTCTACATGCAAAATGACACCAGCGCAAGGTTTTAAAATTATAACCAGGATTTATTGAATTATTGGTTCTATTTTTCCATTATTAGATCAAAAGAACAGCATAATTGCTTACGTTGCGCTCATGGGAGATCATCATCGTGGCCAAAGGCTGGCCTTCTCACAATGGTCTCGTCTCTCTATCTCATTACATTCTATTATATAACTTTTGGTTTAGTGACATCATCAAGTTTAACGACCAATAACATTTCTATGGGTGGTCTTAAAGTTTAGACAAAGAAACATTCCTCCATGTTTAAAAGTTATACAAAGTTTTCATAAAATTACTTTTGATTTCTGAATTAACATTATAACATTCAAGAGAATCTATAATTATTAACATGGTGCTGAGAAATTCTCAGCCGTAAAGGAAAAAACTCTTCCTAAGCTGACAGATTCAAATTGCATGGCCTTACACAGAAACCTTACTCTGGAGGAAGAGGGGGGGGGGGTAAATCCCCTTCTCCTCTTCCTGAAGCGTGAGCTTCCAATGCCCCCCTTCTTCCTATTCTTGAGACTGACTCTAATTACTTCCAGATGTTGTGCTCAGGATTTTTCCTTAGTGTTTCTTCAGGTTTAAAATATATAAAATATTAGAAATTAAGTACACACCATTCTTTCATATATCTCTCATATATCAATCATTCCTTCGTTCATTCGGGGCCCCTTGCACACATTCATACTTAATACACGTTATATCTCAGTTTGGAATATGGAGTCTAATATGCTCTTCCTAACTGGCCTAAGCACATCTGTTATCAATTAGAACCACGAGGCTAAAGGCGGGAAGCTGAACAAAGAACCAGAGAGGACAAAGAACAGCAGGGAACCAAGATGGAGTTCTTAATATCTCTATGCATGTATGTTACGCTTTACCTAATTTCCTCTATGATCTGGCTTAATAGCAAAGTACATAAAGATATTATTATGCTTTCCCTTATATTAATCCTTAGTGTGTTTTTCTCTGGCCTTAGCTACATTATATTTAAATTTTTATTCACCTATTTTTCCGTACGCTTCTATTTGGGCGCGGTCCTTAACTAACACAGATGTTTGTCTAACTAGAATTACCCAGAATCATACGAAAAACTGGCCTTTTGTAGAAAAACGTCCACAAAAATACTGCACTATCACCCTAACATCCATTCCAATATCGTCCCATAAACAGCACGCTGGCCACGAGCCACGAGCCACGACTCACTGCTGTGAACTTCACAAAGAGGGTGCCACATAAACATCTCACCACAACTCCCTTATAGTTCATAGTGAGCCCCCAAAACCATCTGTCTACCACCGCAATAGCCTTTATGGTTAGAGGTGTCACCTATATGGTAGTACAGTAGGCTTTTGGGGGATTTTGGTGGGTACACATTTTTCACCATGAATGTAGTGGTTAGAGTAGCTTATGAGCCTTGGTCCTCCTCTCTATGACTCACTAACCCACCTCCCAGACTAGGCTTTCCTATGCCAGATGCTTATGTTCTGGAGGCAGGCATGCACTTTTTATTCTAATTTTTATGGTGGTGGAGGGGAGTAATCACTGGGGGTGTGTGTGGTGATCTCTACTTTGTCCCTGCAGTAGTTATCTTGTCACTTTGGATACCTCCTGGGCATTTAGACCTGTCTAGGTAGTCTCATTAAACTTTTGATTATCACTGCAGGATGACTAAGTCTAGGTTGGCCCATATCCCGCCTACCTTCTGCCTTAACCAATCCCTCGAAAATGTCTCTTTTACTCAGTGGCAGTGAAAAAGGCCTAAGCTGCTTTTAGATAAGTCTAAAACCTGTTTTGATTATCGGCACTTAGACGACCTGTCTTTTTGATCATCCAAGTGCCAATTTAGGTAGTTTTTTTAGATGTATTTCCATTTTGATTATGAACATCTCTGTGTTTTAAGTTTTTGGATGAAAAGCACTTTGTGTCCATAAGCAGCATTAGTCACAATTTAAACCATTCTTCTGACTATAAGATTCCACTAAGATATCATATTACCTTCCATGGCAAATAATCAACAAATCTCCATCTTTCCCTCTGTATTGTATTGTTTCCTGATCCAGACATGATCATTTCATGCAGTGCATGCGCTAAGGCATACACAGCATTGTACACATTATAGCTGCTTGCAAAGTATTTCATGGAACAATGCTTAAAGCCTGAAATTGTTCTATTGGTATTGCAGGATCTTTTGATACTTCTTGGGCATTGGCTATCACACAGACTCTGCCACCAGTCCTGAGCAAAAAAATCTCCTGATAGCTGAATAGGCTTCATCTCACGAACAAAGTTTGAAAAATGTGGAATGCTCTTTCCAAAATTTATGACTGTCAAGGTATTGTTTTTCAAATCATAGTGAGTGGGAATACTCGCTGAGAAGTGCAACGCATTCATGATGATGAAAACCTTACCAGATGTCTGCAGAAGGCGAACAAACAAATTAATGTACAGTCTCCATGCATTGTCTGTATTACAATAGAAAATGATCACAATAGATGATGATTGATGAAGAAGATTATTTAGTTCTTTTATTTGGTTGCCTGAAAAATCAACTGTGTGCTTGAATGTTACTTCAAATTCAACACAACCACCATTGCGCTCAATCTCTCCTTTCAGTATCTTGACATCCCTTACATTGCTGTCATCATTGGGTGTAATTAAACCAACCCAGTTCCAGCCAAAATGCTTCAGGAGCTTGGCTATCCCAGCCCAGAGATGAAAATTAGTGGGGACAGTGCGGTAGAAATAAGGGAACTTAATGGTGTCACTCATTAAATAATCCCATGATTTGTAACTGATCTGTTGACAAAAATATACTCATCATCAGTTTGTCATAATGAGATAATTTAAAACATGTATAATACATTTCAAATAGTTTTATCTCTATGAGTCTATTTGGAAGTGATGTGTTAACATTTTCAGCCATTTTTTTTTTTTTTGCTTAAGGGGTATGTGATGGTGGTAACAAGGGAAAAATTAGACTTTGATTGACGTGAGCCGCATAATCCAAAATTCAGTTGCACAGGCATCTTGCTTGTGTGTTCTTGTTGGAAGAGATGTACTTGTCTGTCCCTTGTAATTGAAATAATGATTTTCAGGTACACTGTAACAAAGCATGCTGGGAACACTTGCTGACAGTCATGTGGGATAGGCAAATATGGAGGCAAGGTCCAACCAATGTTCCCCCTAAGCTGTGGAAGAGTCTTCTACCTATATTCTTGCCAGTGGTGGAGCTGATTTCATATCACATTTTCAATGGCAAAAATAGGCAGGTTCTATAGAACTGTTAAAGATCTGCCCATCTTGGATGATTGAAAACATGATATTTAAATATCTACCCCCCCACACACACAGACACATACACACACTTGCAAGACTGTGATTGTAGGACTCCCTCACAGTGTGGAGGGCACATTAGGTTCAACAGACACATTGACCAGTGACTGGAAGAACGTACAGATAGGAGCAATCAAGTATAGCATATATGTGTGGGAGGTGGTATGGTATAAACCAGTTAATATATACATAACAATAAAAAAATAATTAGCTACCGCCGTATAGACCAGAAAAAAAGTGGAGGCAGGGTCCAGAAGGTACAAGCTATACTAGTTCAATGGATGTGTCAACAAAGGACTTTTACTCTTCTCTTGTGATGTAACCAAAGGTAGCTAACTGCCTTTGGGTTGTATTATTTTTATGCTTGTTCAAAATTTTCTGAGTGAGGTTTTCTCCCACCATTACTTCCCTGCTGCAGAGAATACTTTCATGTTGTGACACTAGCCCCCTCTTTTATGAAGGTGCGGTAGCCATTTTAGCACGTGCTAAAAATTAGCATGCGCTAAATGCTAATGCACACCAACGCGCCCATAGGATATAATGGACGCATTGGCACGCGCTAGTGTTTAGCATGCACTAATATTTAGCGCATGGTAAAATGGTTATCACACCTTAGTAAAAGAACCTTAAAGGGGTCCTTTTACTAAGGTGTGCTAGCTGTTTTAGCATGCGCTAAATGCTAATGCATGCTAATACATCCATTATATCCTATGGACGCATTAGCAAGCATTAGCATTTAGCGCACACTAAATCGGCTACCGCATCTTAATAAAAGGACCTGTAAATGTACGTGGAACCAAAAGGTCACCATATACTACTTTTAAACAGCCACTAGGGGTCTCTGCTGTCTCAACTTACCAATGCATTACCAGTTAAAAATACAAAAATACAAACTTAGGTATCTCTACACTAATATTCAGATACCTCTATCAATATTACAGGCTCTTTTCTTTAGAAGGAAAATTAACTCTCTAGAACCCTCTGAGTTCAATGTTTAAACATCATTTTGTGGAATCGGAAGAGCTAACTATGCACATAAGGGATTTTGAAGAAATATTCTGTGACTTAGGTGATCAGATTTTGGTCATATAAATTGCTATAAGGCTAGAAATTGATTTTATATAGCTAAGCAGTGATAGGGATGGAGAAGACAAAAACAAATATTGGTTCAGTGGCCAAACTTGGCTTGTAAACAAGCCAGTCATAAAACAAATAAAGGATGCTGAATATAACATATTAGACTAAGGAAAGAAGCCCTCTACTTAACTTTGTGCAGTGGATGAGAAACTATCAGTCCTATGTTCCTATAGCTTCTTAATATAATCTTGTTGTCTTCTGTTTGTTTAATTTATTTATTTATTTTTAAAATTTCTATACCGTGTTGTATCCATTTTATTTTATATGTTTTATTGTACCCCACACAGAATTGTTTGATGCTACAGGTTGCATATATTTTTATTTCAATAAATGAAACCTTAGCAATAATCCCCCCAATATTCAGCCCTATTTCAGCTGGTCAGAAATGACTGATGGTCAATTAAATAGCATTCATGCAGCTAACCATAAATATTCAGCAGGAGCTAATGGGTTATATCATGCTGAATATTCATGGTTAATGCCTACTGCTAACCCAGACATGTCTGACTTACCTGATTATGCATGGATATTCTGCACCTAACCTGATAAATTTAGGCCTGAATTCTCTAAACGGCTTCAGTAGGCACTCAAACTCAATAAAAAATGCTGTTGAAACAATGGTTTTCAGTTAGTTTCAAATCACCTACTGGCGCTTAAATATTTGGCACCAGAATCATACCTCCATGGGCACTTTAGGCCTCCTAATTTTACTTTGGGTGTGGCTAATGCTGGAAGTGGTGTTAGAGGGCCTAAAGTGTCTACAGAGGTGCCTAACCTTTCCTAAGTTCACAGTAGGTGTGGTTTACGCCAGAAATAACCTTAGGCACCATCTGTAGATGTGATTCTCATCAAAGGTAGGTGCCAGAAATGTAGGTCTACAAAACCCTGGCCTCCATTTGCAGTGACTATTTTTGACGTCAACCACAATTCTGTAAATGGCACTGGAGCATGATTGATACATGATCGGCAACATTTTTTTAGGTGGCTGTCAATTATGGTGACATTTGTAGAATCTGGCCCTCATTTCATAGAATAGGGACCGTTATGTATGCAACATATGACAATTAGTGCTTGTTAACTGCTGTCACCCACTACATACGGGGAATTCAGGAAACGCCTAAAAACATACCTGTTCCAGAAATACCTAAACAATTGACCCGCTCTCCCTCTCCCTCCCCCCTCCCTATTCCACCTGAACTTACAGTACTGTTACAAATATAATCTGTTATCTTCATTTTATCGTAACTTTACGTTGCTATTTATCCCCAACAGGTCCTGTCGGACATTACCTACTAAAATGTCCATATTACATTTTCGCTCAGCAAATTGTATTTCTATACTATTGCCTCCTGAGGTCTCTGATCTCTGTATTTCCTCTGAATATCTACTTATTGTATTTCGCTGAATGTCCAGCACTCTTGATTGTAAACCGCCTAGAAGTCGCAAGATTGTGGCGGTATAGAAGAATAAAGTTATTATTATTAGTAGTAGTAGTAGTACAGGCAGTCCCTGGATTAGAACGAGTTCCATTTTTAAAACCGTTCTTAAGTTGAATTTGAATGTAAGTTGGATCATGTGAGAATCTGTGTGTATTTATGTTCTTCTGTGCAGTACACAGTTTATAAAAACATTAAACATGAAAGAAACAGTTCTCAAAATAAAGCAATGTAGTTTAAATAGAAAGAAAAAGTGGAGGTTTACACTTACACATTTGTTTCTCTTCACAAAGCCATGGGCAGCATTTCCTACATGCTGCTTGCAGCTGACCTTGAAACCTTCCCTCTGAGCACAAAGTAGTGGGAAATTTTATTTTTCCTTCCCAAAGTCTGATCCCAGTATTCTTCCCACCTTCTCCAGATCCTTGAGGCCCCTCTTGCATCTATTTCCATCCATTCCACTGTTCCATCACCACATCCAACATTTCTCCCTCTTATCTCCCTCTTCTTTATGCATCCTTTCACACCACCATGTCTAATAATTTTCTCTTCCTTTCTATGCCCCCCAAATTTCCTTTTTCT
Source organism: Geotrypetes seraphini (assembly GCF_902459505.1). NCBI lineage: Eukaryota > Metazoa > Chordata > Amphibia > Gymnophiona > Dermophiidae > Geotrypetes > Geotrypetes seraphini. The sequence continues at coordinate 105,644,316 of NC_047095.1, read as the reverse complement.
TCATTTCCCCATATGCACCATTTCAGACACTCATGCCCAACAATTCTCCCTCTCTATTCCCTTCCCCCCGCTGCAGCATCTCTTTCACTCACTCACTCCATTCTTTCATCCTATGTCCCAAGTACATGCTCCCTCCCTCCATTCTGTATCCCAAGTTCATGCCCAATATCTTCTTCTTTTCTTCCTTACATCCTTTGCCTGAAGTTTGTGTTCCCTCCTTCCACGTCCCAATGCACCCCTTTCCATCCCTCCCTCCCTCTCTCTATTTGTCCCAGGTTTATGCCTCCATCCCTTGGGTGTCTACCTGTTCTGGCTGGTTTCCTACTCCTGCTACCTTTCAGCTGCACAGTCATGGACAGCAGCTCCTGCACACAGCCCATGACTGACCCAGAAGCCTTCACTCTGGTGTCAGAGGGAATGCTTCCAGGTCAGCCATGGGCCATGTATAGGACCTGCTGCCCACAGCTTTGCAAAGAGAAACAAGTGCAGCTGGAAGGCAGCAGGAGGAGGGAGATGACCAGAACACAGGAGAGGGCATGAGCAGGAGAGGGCATGAACTGGGGATGCAGAATGGAGGGAGAAGGGTGCATTGGGACACGGAAGGAGGGAGCATGTTGTGACACTTAAGGGGGGAAGAGGGGTATGTTGGAACTTGGAAGGGACAAGAAGGACCCCCATTCATAACTATGAGTCTGACATAAGTCAAATGTTCATAATCTGGGGAATGCCTGTACTACTACAATTGAGTGAAAGTTTTTCACCAATTAGATAATTATGTTTATACATAACTGACTCTATTCCATTACTGGACATACTGTACAATTTGTGAACATTGCTTTAGACATTATTTAAAGAATTTGGAGGGAAATGCATACTACAAAGTGAAAAGTAATCAAAGTGTAACACATCTTTTTAGATCAACTAGATATGCCAGGTTCTCCATTTCATACTGAAACCACCAAGTCAGAATCCCTCTTCTCATATGTAACACCCCTGAGAAATCTTCTGTCTTGAAACTCAAGAAAGACAGTGACTTTATCCCAGGGCCTAGGAAAGACTGAAGTACTTTGGCCTAAGATCCTGATGACCCCAGAAATTTTTAAATTGCTGGTGGTTAAGACTGAAGGATAAAGGAAAGGCCTAGGAGGAGATGGAGAAAAAGGAGAAGGCTTTCTGTAGAATGCATAAGTATGAGGAGCTCATCAGGGACTTGTAGGTTGGGTAGGAGTTATGTTAGACTAATAGACAGAGGATAGTGAGAGGGATGGGAAATAGATAAGTAGGTGGGAACATTGGGTGCTCTTGTGTCCTAGGATATCATAACTTTGACTCAAGAGAAGAAGGTCTGTCACTCCAGATACCTGGCTTAGAGATTCTCTGCCTAAGGTCCTAGGGAAGAATATCACTGACACAGGGGTTCTTGGGTAGAGTTTCTCTGATATTTCACTTCCTGTACTTCAGGCTGCAGCCCTTCAGTGACATTTGTGTTTTGCATATATTCAAGATCTGAGCTTGAAATACTCCCTTTGCCCAACATCAACAGTTCAGCTTGTACACATTAATTTTGACTTTCTCTATCTCTTGTGTACCTTCCTATTCCTACATTCTAAGCCATGGGAAATAGCTGATCAGAGGGTGGGATATTGGTCTGATTGGATACATTATGTAACTTTGCTGATGTAAGAGTTGAGTGATGTTTAGATACATCATCACTCTGTGGGATCAAACTTGATGCATTGAAATGTCACCCTTGTACTTTCTTCTCTCTTTACTCTCCATGTGCAAATTTCCTTAGATTCTATTGGCATCAGTTTTTGGATAAGATTTCACTTCAATTAGTGAAGCAAGTTTTTACCAATTCCCCTCATAGTTATTAACTTTCATCTATTTTCTATTAATTATCCATTAATCTACAGTTTGTCAATTTTCAGTGTCTGAATAATGAAATCATCTTGAGGAATATGATGGTCTGTATAACCTGTTTATATAGTATACTGTGTAAAGTAAAATTATGACTTCCCTGACCTGTGGGTAGTGGTATATGTTGAACGTGTTGTAGAGATTAGTTGATTCCTCAGCTGAAAGGCCTTCAATGATAGCTGCCAGGGGCCTAGATAATTTGCAGTTGTAATTTAGAGTGATGAGCGTTTCAGAAAAGATCCGTGCTGCATTGATAATTAACATATGTGAATTGCCAAAAGACTCATAAATGTTGACACCCAGAGTGAGATTGGGTAAGAGCTCAGTGCTGTTGTTAATTTCCTCCACCGCAAACACAAAGGCCAATAAATTATACATGTTAAATGGAAGGTAGCTGTAATGATATTAAGGAGATAACATTTTTTTTAATCAAGGTTCTTGGAAACAAATCCAAATATGCACTTATTTCATACCTATATCATGCAGGCAATTCAGGATCTTGAACACACAGATTTATGTTATGTGTTATGTCCTTGTGCTATGATAGACCAAGAAAGCTGCTTTTAAGGGCTAGACCCAGGTTGTGGTCTTTCGACTGACAATGGTTCTGAGCACTTTCAGTCACAGTGAGCAGAGAGGAATCATTAGTCTGATATACAAGAAAGATTGGGTATCTTTCTTGTATATCAGAAGAAAGCATAAATGTGCATGTACTATATTTTTGTACCTTTGTATTTTATATAATTACATGTATATGCCTTAGATTAATTTTTAGCTGCTAATTTATGGGCTTATTTAAAAAAAAAAAAAAAAAAACATCTAAAAGATGGCATAAACCTGCTCTTTGATGTCCTAATCACTGGGGTATCCAAGTGCTGGACATCTGGTGAGACCTCCTAGTCATTGTGTGTCTAAAATTCAAGGTGGTCATGGTGGAGGGGTGTATTGGGCAGGCTTTGGTTGTGCTTAGAATTGGACATCTTGTGGTGATAATCAAACCTTTCCCAAGATGTCCAGGATAGAGCTTAATGTTCAGAGATAGACCTGTGTTAAAAAATATCTAAGTGCCATAAAAGTACCCAAATTGACCAGATTAACCCTGGAGGGATTACACAATGACCCTCCATCTCCCCCAGTGGTCACTGAATCCCTCCTACCCCACTCCCAAATCTGAATGAAACAGTATATACCTGTTTCTAGAACAGCAGCACCTAGTATGGGAAAGCCTAGTAGAGTATCATAAAGGTGTCTTAAGTAACCTGGTGGGAAGGCTAGTGAGCCATAGAAAGAAGGATTCAGGCCCATAAGCCACTCTAACCACTAGATTTATGGTAGAAATTGTGAGCCCACCAAAATCTTACTATACTGCCATATAGGTGTCATCTGCAGTCATAAGGGGTATTAGAGTGGTAGGCTGGTGGGTATAATAGGTTTTGGAAGGGTTTTGCAGGGATCAGCATAAATTATAAGGGGGTTATGGTGAGTTAGACATCTAGCACCCTTCATGTGAAGTTCATAGCAGTATCCTTTAAGCTGCCCCACTGCTCTATTGGCATGTCTGTGTGGCCATTCCCTTCCAATGTTGGTCCCTCCCATGTCCAACTGGTCTGGATTGGATGTTTTCAACTTGGATGTTTTTGTGGTCAAAAATTGTGAGCAAAGTTATGCATCCTAAGGTTGCACATCTTGATGGCCAAGAAGAAAAAATAGGTAATTAAGAAAAAAAATCTGGATTTCTAGCAGTTAGAAGTAGATTGTAGTAATCTAAGCATGAGGTTACGGAAGCATGGACAATGGTCCGGGCAGTGTGCTCAGAGAGGAAGGGGTGAATTTTGATGATACTGAAGAGATAGAAGTAACAGGTCTTAAAAGCTTGTTGGATGTGCACAGAAAATAGATCAGAATTGAAGACGACTCCAAGGTTGCAAGCAGAGGAGACTGGAACAATGACAGTATTATTTACTGATGGAGAAGGAAGGAGGAAGAAGAGCATATTGTTTAGGAGCAGGGCCAGATTAATGAATAGACCCAGTAGGTATGTACCTAGGGCCCGAAGTTGTCAGGGGGGCCCCATGAAACAGATGACTCAGGTGTTATTTTTTTCCTTGGCAACACGGGCCCTAGGAAAGATCGGCAGTGCTACCTCCCCCCAGGAGATCGACAACACTGCCCTCCCTCTGGCATCAACATCAACCAACCAGAATAAGTGATGTCAGAGGGGGTGGACTAGAAGATGAAAGGAGTTGCTGCAAGGTTCTGCGATGACAGCGTCTAACGGTCCAACCCCTCTGACGTCACTTACTTTTTCCCTGAGCAGAGCCGGCAGATGCAGTCATCAAGGGACCTTGCAGCAACTCCTTGCATCTGCTGGTCTACCCCTTCCGACGTCACTTATTCTGGTTGGTTGATTTCGATGCAGGGGGGAGGGTGGTGTTGTCGATCTCCTGGAGGGGCCCAGCACTGCCGATATTTCCTGGGGGACCCAGCATTGCCAAAGGAAAAAACAAACAAATACCTGAGTCCTCTGTTTCTTCAGTGGGCCCCCCTCTGACCTAGAAGGGTGATGGAGGGAGAGAAAGGGGGCAGATGCTAATGGAATTGGTGTGCAGGGAAAGGGGGAAGGATATTGGATGGAATTGGGTTGGAGGGAAAGAAAGGGGGCTGATGTTGATTGAAGTGGGGGGAAGGGAGAGGAAAGAGTGAAATGCCAGACCATGGAGGTGTGGGTGTGGGAGAGGGAAGAGAAGAAGAGGAGAGAGATGCCAGACCATTGGAGGATGGAATGGAAGAAGATGGATGCCAGACCAATGGGGGTGAAGGGAAAGATGTAAGGGGGAGGCATACAGTTTCTGGAAGTGGCACAGGACAGAAGATGAAAGGAAGAGAGTGACAAGAAGATGAGGAGAGCTAAAACCAGACAAGACAAAGGTAGAAAAAAATTTCTATTTATTTATTTTTTTGCTTTAGGGGGACATGCATCACTGTTTCTGTGGTGTTGCATTGTATGCAGAGTCCAGCTTCTTGGTTGTTTCATTTAACCTTTGTCTACGTATTTCTATTTTATCCCCCCTTTTACAAAACTGTAGAGCATTTTTTTAGCGCTGGCTGTGGCTAAAAATCATATTACAGTTTTGTAAAAGTGGGAGAGATTAGTTTGTGATTACATATTCCATACTAGGTGGTGTTTTCTGTGTTCTGTTTGTATGAAAGACATGGTTTTTTGTTAGCGTTGACTAGCCTTGTTTGGTAAAATGCATCAGGCATGGTTCTTGGGAGCACCTTGAATTAACCTGATTTGAATCTCCTTATTTTCTGCCAATCTTCTTTTGTTTCATGTTGGATTCTTTGATGGACTGCTTGCCTTGTTGTTTCGTTGCAAGTTAACATACATGGAGTGGAATGTACCAGATGAGTTACAGATTTGGTTGTTTATATATACATATTGGTTACAGTTGGTTGATATAGAGTGAGGCAATTGAGAGGCGTTGTAAACTTGATTATTAATATAGACTTATATTTCGGATAGTATTACTGCTTTACAAATATTTGAGTACTTTTATATATGTATAGAAAGGGTTCAGAGTTAAATTCCTGGGTAAGTAGGTAGGAAGGGAAGGAAGGGGGATTTGTTCAGAGATGTTTGGGGTTGCATAGAAGAAAAACTGTGCACTGGTATACTAATCTTTGTTTTGAATTAAAAAAAAAAAAAGAAATACAAGTGGAAATAAAGAAGTAAAGAAGAAAACAGATAAATGGGGGCAGGACATGGGCAGGGTAGGGGCGGGGCATGGGTAGAGCGGGGCAGGGCCAGGGGGGCCCAGTGTACTTGTGTGCCTAGGGGCCCTCAAAGAATTAATCCTGCCCTGTTTAGGAGGGAAGAGGAGCAGCTCAGTCTTGGACATATTTAGTTTCAGATGATGGCAGGAAACCCAGGCAGTAATATTAGCCAAACAGGCAGAGACTTTTTCTTGGATTTTAGGTAAAATTTCAGGTGTAGAGAGGTAGATCTGGGAGTCATCAGCATATAGATGATACTGGAAGCCATGGGAAGAGATCAGGGCCCCAAGGAAAGAAGTGTGGAGTGAGCAGAGAAGAGGTCCTAAGAAAGAACCCTGGGGTATGCCAATCACTAGTAGGGTAGCAGCAGAAGAGGACCCACCAATACATACACTAAAGATACATTGGAAGTGGTAGGAGGCAAACTAGGAGAGGACAGACTCATGGAATCCAAGAGAGGACAGCATATCAAGGAGTAAACTGTGATTAACAGTATCAAAGGCAGCAGAAATGATGAGAATTGAGTAAAGGCCCTTAGATCTGGCCATGAATAAGTCACTGCAGGCTTTAGTGATGGCAGTCTCTGTGAACTGTTGGGGTAAAAGCCAGATTGTAGAGAATCGAGAATCTGATGAGTTGAAAGGAAGTCCAGTCGGAGGATGTGATAGGCAGAAGTACGCTACAGGGCTTCAAAGAAGGTCTGGACAGGTACCTAGAGGACAAAGGGATTGAAGGGTACAGATAGGAGTAGAGGTAAAGTTATAGGGACAGAATTAGAGGTAAACTATAAAATTAGTCAGAGACCACTGTTTAGGCAGTGGTCCTGATGGGCCGCCGCGGGAGCGGACCGCTGGGCAGGATGGACATCTGGTCTGCCCCAGCGGAGGCAACTTCTTATGTTCTTATGTTCAGTCAGCAATGGAGAACAGCACGCTTGAGTAGCTTGGATAGGAATGGAAGAAGGGATACAGGGTGATAATTGGATGGGCAGGTGGAATCCAGTGAGGGTTTTTTGAGAAGCAGCTTTAACCACCAAATGTTTGAAGGCAGCAGGGACAGTTGTAGTGGAAACAGATAGATTGAAAATATGGCATATGGGAGGGATAACAGTACTAAAAGGTACCCAACGCAAAAAACTATACGACACTATACGCTACTAAAGCAGCGAAACTTGACCCTCCATATCCAACCTATCGACTACAACAACAGACTATAAAGCATTCCGAAAAGAAATAAAAACACTACTATTCAAAAAAACATATTCGGTTAACCTAACCTAACACGAATCCCATCATGCTGGAATCTTCTTCTCTATGTCACAAAATAACCTGAAACCTCACTATGTAACTTGAAACCAACTACCTTCTAATGTAATGTGATTTCATGGAAATGTCCAACTTTCTTCCAATGTATCTTCCTGGAAATGTCCAGCTATCTTCCAATGCAATGTAACTTCCTGGAAATATCCAGCTATCTTCCAATGTAATGTAACTTCCTGGAAATGTCCAGCTATCTCCCAATGTAATGTAACTTCCTGGAAATGTCCAGCTATCTTCCAATGTAATGTAACTTCCTAGAAATGTCCAGCTATCTTCCAATGTAATGTAACTTCCTGGAAATGTCCAGCTATCTTCCAATGTAATGTAACTTCCTGGAAATGTCCAGCTATCTCCCAATGTAATCCGCTTAGAACCGCAAGGTACAAGCGGAACAGAAATCCGTAATGTAATGTAATGTTAAGTAGAGGAATAGGAATAGGGTCTGAGGGGCATGCAGTAGGCTTGGTTGAAGACAGAAGTTGTGTAGATTTTTACTTTGTAATTTTAGATAAGGAAGAAAAGTCAGCTGTAGTTGATGGGCAAGAGGGTGGGACCAGACAATAGAAGCTTCCTGAGTTGTTTGGGTGAAGGATAAAGGGGTGGTGTGAGCTTGAAGTTCAGGAGAATGTTGATTGTAAACTGCCTAGATATTTTAGTTGGTATATATGTGTTTTAAATAAATAAATAAAATAAAATTATTTTGCTACAGATCTGAGTAAAAGGATTTTTCCTGCATACCTGGATAGTTTGCCTACATATGATCTATGTATATAAAATTGGATGTATGTATGTATGTTCCAGTATAACTCTGAATCGCATGGAGAGATTTCAGCCAAACTTGGTACACATATGAATTACTGTATGGGGACAAATACTGGGGGGGGGGGGGGGGCAGGGGGTGACATGTGGATGAGGGAAGAGGGGTGACATTGAAAACGACAGATATTAGTGTCTAATCCATAAACACATAGACAGATTTCAAGCAAACATAAGACTTACTATCTAAGAACAAATACTGTGGGGTGGGAAGGGAGTGATATTAGATATTCATGTCTAATCCATAGTTTTCAGGCTTGCTGAGATGAATACTGACACTTGCAATGCTTTTTAAGTCCAAGTTCCAGGTGTAAAAACTGAATACAAGTCTATCAATAGCAGAAGATTGGGATAAATAAAGATCTGGGCAGAAGGAAGCTTTCTTTAGTACAGTGCAAGAACTACAGCAACCAATAATAGCACATTTGAGATTGAAGATTCATTACTATCATGGTATGAACTAAATGAAAAGCAAAATTAGAAGGAAAGGATCCATTAAAAAGTCTTCTGGGAACCAGAACAATGAGGAAATATACCAAAAAGAGATCAGGAAGAAATAATATCCATTAAATTTCACTCAACTACCCAAAGAGATGGCACCAAAGATCAGACTCAACATGGCTGTGTTCCGGCAGTGATGCCTGTGTCAGGAGACAAATAATCCCAAACTGATAATGCTCAGAGATTGTAGCCAGCTTCTGTTTGTAATGGCACAGACCATAATTGATGGTAAGACAGTATGTCAGAGTTTGTGCTAGCAGCGTCAATTAAGAGACATGGGGACAAATTTCCTCCACCCCCATGGGATCTCACCATCCCTGTCCCATCCCTGTGAACTCTGTCCTTGTCCCTACCCTATTCTTGCAAGCTCTGTCCTCATCTACACAAGCCTCAAACACTTTAAAATCATGTTTTTGAGGTTTGCGTGATTAAGGTTAAATTTGCCCCCATGTCATTCTCTACGTCCTGGCACAGGCAGTGCTGCTGGAACACAGCCAAGTAGATCCTTGGTGAAGTTTGTTGGACCTTATTCAATAAAGACTTCTATGCCACTTGCCTTTTTTGTTACAAGGGGGTGCTGAAAAGTTCTCAGCCCAGCAGACCGCCTTCCAAAATTCTGAGCATTATTTTGCCACTGTGGCTGAAAAGAGTGTTATCTTATTTCGTTAAGTGCCAATTTGCAGAAATGAAATTCTGTGTTTTGCCATTGTTTCAGATTATCGATTACGCCATATCCATGTCATTCTCTTCTTGATTGGGCTGAGAATTTTTCAGCATCCCCTCATATACTTCCTCACTATTCTGCTTCCCATGAGCTAAACTAACTCATTTGAAAATATTACCCTCTGTGATAAACCCTCCTGAATTGTTTGTTCTCTGCTTCCTATGAGGTTCCCTTTTAGAAGATCTGTACTGCACAATTTGCACTTGATGTTTTTTTTTTTTTTTTTTTGGGGGGGGGGGAACCCTGTGTTCTTGTAAAAAAATGTCACATATCTTCTCTGTTTTCCTTCCAGATCAAAACACACCTCTGGCTGCCTAAAATTGGAAGCCTTCATGCATTTTTAATTAGTGATAGGAGAGAACTTTAGGCAGGAAAATCAGTGTGGTACTCTTTTAAAAATGATATATAAAGTCCCACACACACACACATAAAAATCAGTACAAAAAAACGAACAACAAATGATGAAACATTAGCAGCCTAAAGTCACAATACTGTATATTGACAATTAGAATTGACCTGCTGCTGTTTCTCATCTGTTGCTATGCTAACTTAAGAACATAAGAATAGCCTTATTGGGTCAGACCAATGGTTCATCAAGCCTAGTATCCCATTCTCATAGTGGCCAATCCAGTTCCCTAGCAACTGGCCAAAACACAAGGAGTAGCAACATTCCATACTAGCGATCCAGGCTTCCCCATGTCTTAATAACAGACTATGGACTTTTCCTCCAGGAATTTGTCCAAACCTTTCTTAAAACCAGTTAACTAACCTCCTCCCTTTTACTAAAGCCCTTTTCTATCAAACTGTGATAGCAGTTTTTAGTGCGAGGAGCCGCACTGAATGGCCCATCCTGCTCCCAACGCTCATTGAGTTCCTATCGCAGTTTGATAGAAGAGGGCCTAAGTTTTGGTAGAGGTTCCAATAAGCATCAGAGCAGTGTCAGAGCATTTATCTCTCCAGGCCATGATAGAAACCTCTACCGTGGCTCAGTAAAAGGGTAGGTAAGAAAAAAGTATTCACAAGCTCTTATTGTCAAGTATGAACCTTCACATAAATTGTCATAGAGACAGGGAAATGAATAAGTCATTGCTATGAAGGCAATGGGCATGAAAAGATTCCCCTTAGGGGTAGAATTACATTTGCAGTTCATGTCTGCAGCCACCAAAATGAAATTTACAAGTATAATTCAGATAGGAGATAAACCACAATGCCACTTACATGAAATGTTCACCATAATCGGGTAAATATGTGAAGGTGGGGTATGTCACCGCAAGATAAATGAACATTTGTATGAATCCCCCAATCATGATGTCTCCCTCCTTGAAATATTCTTCTGGGAAGTCTCCAGTTTTTACCTCTGAATTTTGGCACTCAGTTGTCCTCCAAAGATCAGCATAAAGCATTAATAAAACCAGAAGGGGATGAGCTCCCATCTTTAATGGTGAGAAACAGCAAATCTTCCTGCTATATCACTCTTGTTAATGGGTTGGCATAGCAGTGGATACTGAACAAGGCTTGGTTACCCCCATCCTTTTGAAGCTTTGTATTGTGAGCAGAAAAAAAAATCACATTAACCAAGCAATTTCAAAATTGACACAGGAATATTCATTGATGGGCCCAGATCACATTACAGAGAAAGTGTGGAAATCTTGTGTCGATATTGATGTGAACTCTAATCTGAGTGAGTACGCTGTAGCTGTGTGGACACCATGCAATCTTTATAGGACTCCTCTCCTCAAAGGTTCAGCCTCCAGGGATATTTTCCCTGATCTGTGCATTTAATATTAAATATAGTTTTGTGTTTTTTTTTGTTTTTTTTTAAAATATGAGTATACAGCTTTGCTTTCATTAAATACAAGACAATAATTTAAAAGTAATTCTTGGTGAGAAGTGTAATAATGCCAGTCAGAGGAATTGTGCATTTGGTTCATAATCCATAGAAAATAATATGAGGGCTGAGGTTGGTCACTTATAGTTTAGCTCATCTACTGAATCCCTTGCTCTATCATATCTCTCCTCAGCCATCTCTCTTCCAAGCTGAAAAGCCCTAGCTTCCAGTGGCCCATTTTGACATTTAGAGCAGGGGATTCAATAGATGAGCTAAACTAAAAGTGACCAACCTTAGCCTTCACAAAGTCAGGTTTCAGGATTTCTACAATGAATATGCATGAGACCTATTTGCATACAATGGAGGGCTGAAAAAATCATGTACACAAGTGGATTCCTTACATGACCAGCAATTCCTCACATTAAGCAATTTAGATAATTTGGTGTCTAAAAGGCTCAGAGGGGCATAATAAAAAAAGTCTAAGACCTGTTTTGGCCTAAGGCCCTAAACGCTGAAAGTAGCAGCAGCGAAAATGTCCACTCTCAAAAAAAAACAAAAAAAAAAACCCATCCAAAATGAGGGTTTTTTTTGAGAATAGCCTACCTCTACATTCAGCAGTTTAAACGTCCAAACGTCTAACCTTAGAAGTTTCAAGTTTATTAGTTTTTAATATCCCGATCATAAAACAAATATCTGACCGGTTAACAATAAAATTTAAAATAGGTTAGAAAGAACTAGTTGTTTGGTGTATTAGAAAAATTAGAGAAAACATATAAAACATGTACTGACAAACCTGACCGTGAGGATGAGTAGGGAGGAAGGGAAAAGTTACATAATATTAGAAGAAATGAGATAGAGGGAAGGGATAGGACATGAAGGATAAGGGTGCATGGTATAAAAGATATGCGCTGAAGTAAAGGTTAGTTTTGGGAAAAAGATAAATAAATAAACAAAGTTGAGATTAAGATTTATCAAAGGCATCTTGAAATAGGAAAGTTTTAAGATTAGTCTTAAATTTTGGTAAGTGAATTTCATCCCGGAGAAATTGAGAGAGAGAATTCCATAATGTGGGGGCAGTTATAGCAAAATTAGTTTTCCTAGTATAGTAGGATTCTTTTAAAGATGGAATGAAAAGGAGTTTTTGGTCAGTAGATCTTAAGGAACGGGGAGAACTTTGGGGTATTAATAATTTATCGAGAAATAAGGGCAAGTGGGAGAGTTTGATTTTAAAAGAGAGCAGTATAATTTTATAAATTATACGGTGGGTGACTGGGAGCCAATGAGCCTCTTTAAGAAGAGGGGTGACGTGTTCGAACTTACCTATTTTGTAAATGAGTTTAATTGCGGTATTTTGTATGAGTTGCAAACGTCGAAGTTCTTTTTGGGGTAGTCCATTTAAGAGAGAATTACAGTAATCTAAGTGGGAAATGACTAAGGAATGAATTAGGACATTAATCGAGTCAGTATTTAGAATAGAACTGAGTGAGCGGATGATACGTAGTTTAAAGAAACAAATTTTTACAACTGAACTTATGTGGTCATGAAAAGTAAGCTCTCTATCTAAGGTAATGCCTAGTAATTTTATTTTAGTATCCATAAGTAAAGGTATAGATTTGATGTATATTGTTCCTGGTAATGTTTCGGATTTTTTAATGGGGAGAAGGAGACCACAGGATTTATCAACGTTAAGTGAAAGTTTATTAGAGAAGAGCCAATCGCTTATGATATCTAATTTGGTATTTAGATCGTTAATATCTGAAGGGTTAGAAGTATTAATCGGGTAAAGCAGCTGTATATCGTCGGCATAGGCGAAAATTGAAAATCCTAATGATTGGGCAAGAGAAAGAAGAGGGGATAGAAAGATATTGAATAATAGAACACATTATCAACCCCAAAATAGCCTAAGTCCCAAACACCCAAGTTTCAAGTTCAAGTTTATTGGTATTTGATGAATCGCTAAATCAGTCTGCAAAGCGATGTACAAAAATATAAAAGAAGGTAAAAATACAAAAGGACAAACCCAATAACAAAGAAATTTTTAAAGACAGGACAAACTTGAATTGGGAGGAAAGAGGGAAAAGTTACAATTCTTTTTAGAGGAAAAACAATAATGGAAAAAAACAAAAGGGAACGGGGTAGTTAAAAATCTGTAAATAATTAAACAAGTCTAAAATTTAAATGCTAAAAGCGTCTTTTAAAAGATGAGATTTTAAAGATTTTTAACATATTGGGTTAATGAGTTCCACCATTGGGGGCCTATTACAGAGAACATGTCGGATCTTCTTGTGCCTATTATTTTCAAAGAGGGTATAGATAAGAGATTTTGGGAGGATGATCTAAGTGGACGTATAGTGTTGTGGGGTATTAACATTCGAGCTATAAATTGTGGTTCGTTATAGGTTATAGTTTTAAATATCAGCAGCATAACTTTAAAGAAAATACGATGACTGATAGGAAGCCAGTGAGAATCAATCAATAGTGGCGTAATGTGGTCATATTTCCTGGCGTTGTGGATCAGTTTATTAGCCAGTCCTTCACCTAAAAGCTGGATTCTGTAACTGAGTCTGTCATAAACAACACCGGTTACAGAATTCACACACCCCTCAACAACAATCGCAGTAGGAGAGATGCCTCATCTCCCCTGCCGCGATTGTAATCCACCCCCACCCCTGAACCAACACCAGTAGGAGGGTGCAAGCCCCGCGACCCCCCACCCAACACAATACTGGCAGGAGGGAGCCCAATCCCTCCTGCCAAGGCATAAGCCCCATGACCCCCCCACCTGACATAATACTGGCATGAGGGAGCACAACCCCTCCAGCTGATGTGCGAGCCTTGTGACCACTCCACCCGATACAATATTGGCAGGAGGGAGTCCAACCCCTCCTGCTGAGACACACCCAAGACCCCCCCACTCCCCTAAAATATGGGCAAGTGGGATCCCATGCCCTCCTGTCCACAGCTTACCTCCCACCCACCCCTAAATATGGGAAGAAGGGATCCCAGGTCCTCCTGCCTATAACACCCCCTCCCTTTGAATGCCCCCAAACCCCCTATCATCCCCCCAAACCCCTCCAAACCCCGCAGCAGCCACAATCAGCTCAGCGGCCCCTATTCAGAACTTATACCTGTTTTGACTTGGTATAAGTCAAAACATATAAGTTTCGACTGGGCAACCTGCTCAAGTTTTTGAATCCCAATTCCACCAGATCCTCCCAAAAATTAAAACTATCCTTCCCGTCTATAAAAGGTATATCCCATGCTGGAAAACTAGGGAAATCCCTCCCCTTTAGAATCACCGAGTTCTAGAACAACCTTACATCCCCTCTCCGAAATTCGAGCTCCCTCCAACTCTTCCGAAAACATCTGAAAACTTGGCTTTTCTCAAAAATGTAACACCTCCCCCCTCTCTGGTACCCTAAAACCCTCTATTCCTCCTTTACTCTTAATCCACAACTATCCTTTGGAGTTCCATTCTATCTTAGTCCTGTAAACCGTGTCGAGCTCTACGATCGTGGAGAAGATGCGGTATACAAACCTAAGGTTTAGTTTAGTTTAGTTATACTTGCTGTATGACTAAGTCCAGGTCAACCCACCTTCCGCTCTTTCCCCTCCTCTAAAAATGCCTCTTTTTGCTCTAGGTGTTTAGAGGCAGGGGAAAGGCCTAAGCTGGTTTTAGATACGTCTAAAACCAGCTTTGATTATTGGTACTTGGACGATCTGGCTTTTTGATCGTCCAAGTACTGATTTAGGCCTCTTTTTGGATGTTTTTTTAATTATTATTATTATTATTATGAGCCCCTTAATATAGAAGGAAATATGCCATTTGAGTTATAGCTGTAGAATGTAATGTTTTAAATGTATCGAGCCAGACAATATTCCATTAGTCTTCATCAAGCTATGTGCTAGTGTCTATATGTTCCAAATGTCTTATAATCAATCCTTTTGAACTATTTAATTTGTTTTTCAAAACTAATTTATACTATATGACAACTTTACCACTTTTGATGATATCACTTCACACATAGAAATGAAAGTGTATTTGTTTTGAGCTCAGTGATACTAGTAGCAGCATTAATTGAGTGACAATCTGCACAGACTGGAAGACTGGATAAAGCATGCAGATTTTTAAATACCTTCATTCACTCCCTGGCTATTACTCCCCTTAAATACCCCCTTTTGTCTGACCTCTCCCAATATCCCTCCTCAGTTTTAATCTCACAATCATTGTCACCTCCCCTGACCCCCAGATCTGATTCCCCAGTCCCTTGCCCTCAACTCAAACCAGGCTCTTCACCACCCTTGGAATTATGGAAAGGGGATCCCTAGCAGTCTAATTGAATGGGGAGGAATGGTTTCCATGCTTGAAAACCAGCTTGTCCCAATGAAACTTTTGGTAGCTGACTACACCATAGTGTACGTGTTAAGCTATTAGTGAAGTATGTTAAATTTATCTTATTTTCTACAGTATAGTACCGATATTGAAGATTCACTGAGTAAAATGCAGCTAGATTTTTTTCATAAAATGTCTATTTATCAATGCATCATTGCTGAGTGAGAAAGCATCAGAGTTGTAGCTATAATACAAAAAAACATATTCCATTAAGCAAAATTAATAGTAAATTATAAGAAAAATATAGCTTTATATAATTAGTGGCTTTCAGTGACCCCAGGATGGTCTTTTATTTTTTATACACATATTTTCTGATCAAGCACGAATTCATGGAAAACTTCAATTTGCAGGGTTTTCCAACTTTAGAGGGTCTTTTACTAAGGCGGGCTAAAGGATAATGCATCCAATATATTCTATGGACGCGTTAGCATTTAACGCACACTAAATAAGCTAGTGTGTCTTAGTAAAAGACCCCCTTAGGTTTTTATGGACAACTCTAGAGTAGAGATTCTCAATGCATACCCCTGGGGTACATGTACCACTGTCAGGGGGTACCCAGTCACTGTATGTCACCCAGGGCCAGCAGTAGGGGAGGGAAATAAGACAGCTGCCCTGGGTCTCACAACTCCAGGGCGCCTCACCGTGGTCCAGGCATCTCTTCTCTTTGTCGAGCCTCTCTCCCTCCCTTTACCCCACCTTAGTGGGTGCTTGTCAAAATCAGTTTTATCAGAGAGAATGACACGGGGGAAAAATCTGTTCCCGTCATTGCACCGTCCCCGGCCTACCGTCCCCTTCACCACCTGTCACCGCCATTCCCTTCACTGCCCCATCACCATCACCATCATCCCCTTCACCGCCCCATCACTGCCATCCCATTCACCTCCACTCACCGTCACTGCAACATCCATACAAGCCTCAGTACTGCAATATTTAGCTTATTCCTTCCTTATAAATCAAAGTTCTGGCTGGAGAACTGGAGAAAGAGATGTTCAGCAGGCAGGGCTTTGTTTATAAATTTTTATCAACACAACTAATACACTACTTTATCCTGAAGCAAAAAAAAAAAAGAAATATAATTTTTTTCTATCTTTGTTGTCTGGTTTCTGCTTTCCTCATCTTCTTATTCAATTCCTTCCATCCACTGTCTCTCTTCTCTCTGCGTCTTCCATTTGCTCTGTTACTGTGTTTCTCCCTTTCTCCCCCCCCCCCCTCCAAATTGGTCTGACACCCATCTTCTTCCCTCCACTCCCCCCATAGTCTGGAATCTCTGTCTTCTTCCCTTCCAGCATCTTCTCCACACTCTCTCTTCCCTATTTCCCTTCAGTGTCTTCTCCCAATCTCTCTTCCCCATTTCCCTTCAGCATCTTCTCCCCACTCTCTGTTCCCCATTTCCCTTCAGCATCTTCTCCTCACTCTCTGTTTCCCCATTTCTCTTCAGCATCTTCTCCCAATCTCTCTTCCCCATGTCCTTTCAGTCCTCCTCACTCTGTCTTCCCCATGTGCTTTCAGTGTCCTTCTACCCACTCTTTCTTCCTCATGTCATTCAAGCGTCTTTTCCCCACTCTGTCTTCCCCATGTCCTTTCAGCGACTTCTCACCACTCTGTTTTACCCATTTCCCTTCAGTGTCTGTTCTTCTCCACCCCACCTTTCCTCCCTTTCTCCCTCTCTGCCCCTTACCTTCATGGCGCTTTCACCCCCCCCCCCCGCATTGAGAACACCTCTTAGCCACCCCCCCCCCCAGACAACAGGCCTGGTCCAACAACTGTGCCGACAAACCTCCATGCCCTTTACCTTCATGGCTGGTGATGTCTAAACTGCCTTCTTACAGCAGCCGGAGCATTGATGTTGCATATGGCTGCCGGAAAGGTCATCTCTGATGCAACTTCTGGTTGCATCAGAGATGACCTTTATGGCAGCCACACGCAGCTTCAATGCTCCGGCTGCTGTAAAAAGGCAGTTTAGACATCACCGGCCACGAAGGTAAGAGGCAGGGAGGAAGTAGGGAACTGTTTAAACTCAGTGGCGGCAGTAAGGAGTGAGGGAATACGCTAGGTGACCACGCGCGTTCCCTCCCTTAACTGCGGTGACAAGGCCATTCACCTCTCCATGGGGCGGTGAATGGCCTTGTCCCGGTAGCCATGGTGAATACAGGTTTTTCCTCACTGTTTTGGTGGGTTACCCGCAGCTACCCACAGGTAACAGCCACCGTGTCATTCTCTATTTTATCATTTAGAGGGGTCACGATGCAGCAGCTATTCTCATGAGTTGCACATGGCTGCCCAAAGCTTCTCCTCTGATACAACTTCCTGTTTCCACCTGAGTAGATTGTAACCCACTCAGAACTGTGGATGTACCGGGCTATACATTTGTATATATTTATTTATTTATTTCTAATATTTCTAGACTGCCTAAAACTAAGCAGTTAATAAATGGAAAACATTCATAATAATTCATACATAATACATTTACAAAATACATTCAAATTACATTGCAATTACATATTAATCTCATCCCCTAAAAATAATGTTGAGGGCTCATAGAATTTACACATTAAATAAATAAATATCTTCCCTATCCCTCCTTTCTTCTAGGGTATGCCTGTTCAAGTCTTCATGTCTTTTCCTTTAAACACTTTGGTGAAAGCACTATACCATTTTTATTGTCTTTCTCTGAACTGCTTCAAGACTATTTTGTCCTTAGCAATATACCACCTTCAAAACTGAACCCAGTACTCCAAGTGGAGCATCACCAGCAACTTGTAAGGAGTCTTAACACTTTCTTTCTTTTGCTGGTTCTGCCTCTCTACAGAACCTAGCATATTTCAATCACAATGGCTCATCACCTTGATATCATATTCTTACTCCTTGGCACATACAGCTCCTTTGGTACATTCTAGAGGTTTTATGGGTCCAGAGGAATTACACATATAGCTAAGCAATTAAAGTTAGGACTTCCATTTCTGTGGTCCAATCTAGTCACTTTGATGGTTCATGACCATATAATGACTTGCTATTCTATGACTACCCTGGCATGAACCAGGCAACGTTGAATATTGACCCCTAGGTTTTTCTGTTTATGTTTCATACTTGACCAAGTTGTTGTTTTTTTCTTCCAAAGTGAACAAAATGGAGCCAGGAGATAAAAATGTACAATCCTTTATTAAAAATGTTTGGACACCCCTGTTTTGTTGTGGAACCCTGGTCCTTTGCTTCTGACTCCTGGCTCACTGCTGATGCTATGCCCCCTCTCAGCAGAACTTGTGGATTTTTTTTTTCTTCCAACCATTCTTCTGATTAATGACAAATAATTGTTTAATCATGTCTACTCCTATATGTTCAAACTTATTTCTATTTTGTATGAAGTCAAAAGCTTCACTGGTCAACAAGCATTTTGCTACTGGAGTTTGTCACCTGCACCTTAACATGCTGACTCTAAATCTGAAAACAGTTTTGGTCTATCACATCCTGTTTATATGTTATGCGTCAGTATGTGTTTATATCATTTTCATCAATAACGCGACTGTGAAGCGTCAGTATTTTACTGTTTAGATAACATAATATTGCATTTTAGGACAGCTCATCAATCACATATACCAGTAATTTGAAAGTTTATACTAAAAAGTGATTGTGCTGCTTTTTCTACCTGTAAATTTTTATATTTTGTTTGTTTTTGTCTAAGATATTACAATTATTATGGTCAGACAAGGTTGTGTTAACCATCCTGATAGTTTCTATTATGTCTGTGGACAATTTACTGCTAAAGATCAGTGAAAGAATCTGTCCAGCAGACTTCAAAATGCATGCAAGCATTTTGGCTGTAAAGTTGGCGATCAAGATAAAGTGTGGGCACCTCATGTGTCTATTATCTACTATTCCGGATTAACACAGTGACTGAATGGGAAATGGATGAAGATGCCTTTCGCTGTACTCGTGGCATGGCATGAACCAACAAATCATCACTCAGACTGTTATTTTTACATGACAAAAATTGCTGGATTCACAAAGAGGAATAAATCAAAAATTGTGTATCCTGATTGCCCATAAGCAATTAAACCCATGATTTGGAGAATCCAGTTCCAATTCCTACTTCCACATCTGCAGCACATCTGCAGTTCAGTTGAAGAATGTGCCTCTGCTGCTGTGGAGGAGTCGTAGGAACCTGAAGTGGATGAAAAACAACCTCACCTGCTAACTCAAGAAGATCTTAATGATCTGGTTAGAGACTTGTCAGTGTCAAAAGAAGAAAGCAGAATTCTTGGGTTCAAGGCTGAAGCAATGGAATCTTTTAAGATATTATCTTTTGCCATGATCGTCACACCATCCTGGCTTCCTTTCACCAAATGAAAGGAAACATTTATTTCTGTACTGATATTAATGGTCTCGTGTCAACTGGGATATGAACATATTTCTGATGAATGGAGACTAATCATTGATTCAAGTAAAGCAAGCTTTCAAGTGGTACTTTTACACAATGGAAACCAGAAGCCATCTATTCCTCTTGCTTATGCAGTTGGATTGAGGGAAACATATGAATCGATGGAGACACTTTTATAACTCACATGCTATGCAGTGAAACCTCTGTGGTGATCTCAAAGTTGTGTCACTCCTTCTGGGTCTGCAACTGGGGTGCACCAAATATATGTGCTTCTTGTGTCTTTGGAACAGTTGTGATGATGCCAACTACTACAATGGCCAAACCGAATGAATCCATATCTGGCAGATACAATGTGAAGCACCTACTGTTAGTACATTGTGAGAAAATCTATATTCCAGCACTTCACATAAAATCGGGTCTGCTGAAAAATGTTGTCAAGGTGATGGGCAGAAATGGTGATGTTTCAGCACCTAAGAAGTAAATTTGGTTTAGAGAAAAGTGAAGCCAAAATCAAAGAAGGTGTTTTAGTTGGACCCAAAATCTGTGAACTGATTCTTGATGATGCATTCAAACAGAAACTGAACCCAGCTGAATCAGCAGCATAGGAAGCATTTAAGCTGGTTGTTCAGAATTTTCTTAGTAATCACAGATAAGAGAATTATGCTGAGCCAGAATATCACTTAAAATGCACTTCTTACATTCTCACCTCGACTTCTTCCCACCCAATCTTAGTGATGTCAGCGATGAGCATGGGGAAATATTTCATCAAGATATCAAGGTGATGGAAATCAGATATCAGTGAAAGTTCAATCCCAGTATGATGGGAGACTATTGTTGATTCTTACAAAGAGAAACAAATATACAGTACAAGCATAAAAGCAAGTGTCTCAAACATTTCTGAACATGTTGACATCACTTTTGTGTGAGATAAGAGAGGTATAAATATATGCTATAACATGTCTCCTTATTGTCTTCATGTTTGCTTTCAAAATAAACTCTTTAGCACAAGTTTGGTGGGACACAGTTCATATTCGCAATATTGTATCAATATGGCAAACTATCTAAAACAGGAGTGTCCAACCAGTGGACCATGGGCCGCATGCGGCCACGTGAAGTATTTTTTGTGGCACTTCTTGCGAATGAGGGTGATATGGTGTTTTCCTCTGCCGGGTGTTTACCATCTTGCCAGCTCCTTCTTCCATCTTGCTGCAGTGTTTGCTCAAAGCCGCGAGCAGCGGATCCTATGTGCCTCTTGTGGCTGACCCAGAAGTGTTCTCTTTGATGTCACAACATCAGAGGGAATGCTTCCAAATCATCTGCAGGCAGCGCATGGAAGCCGCTGCCCGCGACTTTGAGTGAATGCTGCAGCAAGATTAAGGAAGGAGCAGGCAAGATGGTAATCACAGAAGGGAGGGAGAGAGAAGGGCATGATACTTGAGAGGACTTGAGAGGGAGGTAGCACAAACTTAGGAAAAATGATTGAAGGAAGGAGGGATTGGCATGAACTTAGGACACAGAATGAAGGGAAAGATAGAGGGGAGCATGAGCCATAAGATGGAAGAATGGAGGGAGTGAAGGAAAGAGATGCAGAGGTGAGGGAGATAATAGAAAGGGATAATTGGGTGTTGAGGGAGGGAAAGAGATGGTGCAATTGGGGAGATACAGAAAGAGGAGAACTGTTGGGCAGAGAGAGGAGGGACGGAGACAGAGAGAGAATTATTGAACATGGTGGGAGAGGAGTGAGGTAGATATGCATGAACGCAGAGATAAGGGGGAGAACATTCTGGGCCGAGGAAGCCTCCTGGACTTTTTTGGGAGGGAAGGTATTAAAAGAAGTGCCAGATTGGGCATGGGTGGAGAGCTTATGGGACCAGAAAAAGAGGACAGAGAGAGAGATGGTGGGCAATGGTCTGAAGGGAGAGAAGTTGGACCTGGAGTGGTGTGGAGGAAGAGGAAGATACTTGAATGGAGAACTGTTGGGAAGAGAAAGAAAGAAATGGTGGACCTGGGAAAAGGAGGCAGGCAGGCATGGAGAGATGGGATGGGGGCAGTTGGGAAGAGAAAGAGAGAGAAGTTGGATCTGGGATGGGAGGGAGGAAGAAATATTAGTCCTGTGGATAGAAGACAGAGAGATGCAGCATCTCTTTTTTTTCTCCATTTCATTGTTCAGCATCAAGGGGGGAGGGAAGAAGAAAAATAGAAAAGAGAGGGAGCAAAATATTGAACCATGGAGATAGAGGAGGAGAGATGGAACCATGGAAGGGCAGGAGGGAAGAGAATTGGGATAAGATGATGCTAGGGAATGGAAAGAAAGGGACAGGGAGTTATATCCTGACCAGTGGAGAGAGGGAGGGGGATTCTGAAAGCAGTGAGCCATGTGGATGAGGTCAAAAGGGAAATGACAAGATGAGTGAGAGAGCAGAGAGTACAGTGGTAGAAATGTGATAATGGGGAGTAGATAGAAGAGAATAGGAGGCTGGGAAAGGAGTGAAATGGGAAATGGGAGAGCTAGAGACTGAGAGAAGATGGAGAATTGAGAGGTAGCTGAACATTTTTGAAGAAGGGTGAGAAAGAAGGCACAATTTGAGTAGACAGAGGCAGAAAATAAAAAGTTAAGAAAGCTAAAAGGGAAAATTCAATACGTTGGAGACAGGCATAAGAAGGAAATGGAATGAGAGAAGAGGAGAAAAAATGGACAGCAGATACTGGAAAGAGAATTAGTTGAAAATAGAGAAAAAGCAGAAAGAGAAACTGGGACCAAGATGATGCAAAAACAAAACATCCAGACAACAAGGTAGAAAAAATTGTTTTATTTTGAATTTATTTACTGGAATATGTTAGATTTGGGATATGTGCATCACAATTATTTTTGTATTCAGTGGCGTAGTCATATACAGCTGATTTGGGGGAGGAACTGGAGACCAAAATTAGTGGATGAACACCAAAATTTCTCCCTACCTGAGTGCAATTTATAAATACTTGAGCTAGTGGGGATTCCCAAGCCCTGCCAACTGAAGACATCTTCCTCCAGTCTGGCAACTCAAAATCTCTAAGCTTTACAGCCAATGGCAATATCCTCAAGCTGTCCCTGCTTTCATGCATGCATGAAAGCCAAGGGAGGGGGGGGGGCAGGGAAGAGGGAAGGCAGCAGCTCTGCAATATTGCTGCCAGCTTCAGAACTTGGGAAGTTGGAGGGGGGAGATGGCTGTCAGTTGGAGAGGTTTGGGGATCCCTACTAGCTACAGCAGGGGAGATATTCATTTTGAGGGAGCCTAAACTCTAAGTGGGAGGCCCAAAAAAGTGGTAATATTTACCCTGATTAAATGATCCTTCACGTGTGCTGCTGACAGCTCATTCAGCATCCCCGCTCTGACGAGGCTCACCTCTGAAGAGTCTCACCATAGCTGTAATAGAAGTGAATGGAAGAACCAGGAGCGCGCATCCCTGCTCATCAGAATGGGGATGCAGAAGTATATGGCTGCTCCCACTGTCAGCGGTGTACGTGGAGGATCACTCAGTCAGGGTAAGTATTACTGTTTTTTTGGGTTCCTCTCCACAGTGTCCCTTTAATGAAGGTTTATTATTAGATATGCACATCTTTTATATTAGTGATTGCAAATCTGGGACCTGCTCAACTTTTTTTTGCCTCATCAGCTAGTGTTAGTGTTTGTGCAGCCCCAGAAAATTTTTTTTTCGGACAATGCAGCCCAGGGAAGCCAAAAGGTTAGACACCCCTGGTCTAAAAAATCAATAATGTGTATCTCAGAAACCTGACGTGATAGCTGAATTTCAATTACACATCTGAAATCAGTGGATAATGCAGTGAATGCATTGAATAATGCAACATTTAGTTCACCTTAGAAAGAAGGCCCATGAATTATTACAGGACCCTTTTAATAACCTGTGCTAAAATAAAGTCTTAATTGTGTTTTCACATGGTATAGTCCTGCATGCTAAGTCATTTTTGAGGACCAGTATTTTCTTTTTATTTTCAGGACACATGGTAATTTTATCTTTAGTGCTTTGGACTTGCCAAAATTAAGGTGGGGACACTTAACACCACCTGTTTAGGAAGTGCTAACTTCATTGTTAAGTTCACATTATCCAGTTTTCATGTACTCATTTTAACACACTAGCAGGATAACATTCCTTTCCCATGACCCACCACCTTCGAATAGTACAAGTTTACAGGAAAATTACTGTGAAAATCGTGAATGCACTTTCTGATCAGTCTTTTTTGCCATCTTAAGTATGTGATAACATTTAATGTGGTTTAGTAAAAGGGCCCCTACATTTTTCTTAGCTCCTTCTTGCTGTTCCTTTCAGGCCTCAACAGAATAATGTAACATTTGGGAAGAAAGATGCAGCCCAGTATTCCAGCACTAGAGACCAGAATAGCAAATATCTCCACTGCCACCATGTATTTTCCCTTGGTGCTTAAGTATGTTGGGATGAAGGAGATCCAGGTGCTGCAGAAGATCAGCATGCTGAAGGTGATGTACTTGGCCTCATTGAAACTATCAGGCAAATTTCTTGCTAGAAAAGCTACAATGAAGCTGACACCAGCTAGAAATCCAAGGTAACACAGAACACAATAAAATGCAACTATTGACCCTTCATTACATTCAATTAGTATTGTTCCAATTTCTGATCTCATATTAAAGTATGGGAATGGGGGAGCAATGAACAACCAGACAAAACAAAAAACAATTTTAATAAGAGAACTACAAAGGACTACAGAAACTGAGACCCTGGAGCCCATCCATTTCCGGAGCTTGCTTCCTGGTTTGGTAGCTTGGAAGGCTGTGACCACAGTGATGGTTTTTGCCAGTATAGAGGAGAGAGCAATGGAGAAAGTGATCCCAAAGGTAGTCTGTCTGAGAATACAGTTCACTTCCTGTGGATGACCAATGAATATCAAGGAGGAGAGGAAGCAGAGCATGAGGGAGATGAGGAGAATGTAACTGAGGTGTTGGTTGTTGGCTCTCACAATGGGAGTGTCTCGGTAATGGATAAAGATTCCCAAGATGACAGTGGTGACCAGATATAAGAACATGCTGATAGAAGTTAAAACAATCCCTAGAGGCTCTTCAAAAGTTAGAAAAGTTATCACTTTTGGGCATCTCTTTTCTGATTGGACCATTGATCATCTGGGCATGTTGTACAGGTGTCCATATCTGACAAAAAAGTTTTGCATTTCTTTATCTCACAAATATCATCAAACCTGTTTACTAAAGTGCACTTAAATAGCATGAGCCTTATAACCTTTACCACTCAGCCAAGATAGAGCTCTCTAATTCAAACTAACTGCATGGAGAGTGAAGGTCTATAGACAGCACACTGGGACCCAGATGCACTAAAGCCAATGTTCATTCCTAAACCTGTTTTAACAGCTTGAACAATGATCACCTTTACTGACCCGATGCAGAAAATGGCTCACTGTATGGTTATCTGAACTATCGCACATTCTCAGATCCGACCATGCAAATAAGCTCATTAATATTGAAATGCCATTTAAATTAGTAGAGTGATTGATACTCTAACATGGCTTCCCAATGTACAAAAAAAGTGATCGCTTTGAGCAATCCACAAAAGGGACTGGTCAAAACCAGTTGCTTACTTGTCTAACCTTTTCTTTTAATGGGCACAGATGCTGTGCATGTTATAAATGCAAAATATCTGCCTCATTAGAAAAAAAAATAAAAAAGCCCCCCACACCCCAGTGAAAATGGCAGGGACATGACCACTTTCTTCTGCAATTCTGACCTCCCCCTGCAAAAAAAATTGATAGGAGGGATGTCCACTCTCATCTTCCAATGCAACTCACCCCCCCCCCCATGGCAGTGATATGGTAGGAGGTATGCCTACTACCTCCTGCCACTGAAGGCCCACTCCTACACCAAATGCCTCCATAACATTTCCTACCCTCCCCCTTCCCCCATGAATAAAAGATACATGATGCACCTGGGAGGGAAATTCCCACCATTTTGAGTGGTGGACCTACGAGCAAGATAGACTGAGCTTCTCTCCTGCTTCAACATCCCTAAAAATGTAGGGGGGACATGGGTTGCAGGGGATGGTGGGGGACCTCTGGTGATAGGAGGGAGTGGGAATCTTTTCTGACCTTTTTGGGGGGAAGGAGGAAAAGGCTAGGGAAGGGGATGTTTGGGGAGTATCTGGCATGGGAGTGGGCCTTCCTTGTCAGGAAGGAGTGGGTATCCTTCCTGCCAATTTTATTTTGGGGGGGTCAGCATGGCAAGAGGAAGTGGGCATTCCTCCTGCCATTTTTGCTGGCATGGGGGGGCAGTTCATGGTGCTGGTTCATTGCAGAGAGCCATCATTGGTGCGGAGGTGCTTTTTTTGTTAGTGGGACATATATTGTTCATGTGTAACATGCACAGCATCTGTGCCTATTAAAAATGGAAAAAAAAAAAGTTTCCTGCCCCGAACAGTTGAGTGGCAGGAGGCTGCTTATGGGGTTTCCCCTGTCTCAGCTTTGTGGAATTCCCCTGCTGGCTCATGTTTGAGTTGCTTTCACAGTGATTGTTGAATGACAGAGTAGGGGATTATGATGAACATCCATGTATCAATAGATCTTTCTGAATCAGCCCAAAAATTGGATCAGTGTATGCCCACATGGTCTTACTGATCCTCTTAGAGCATCTAGGGCTGAGTTAGCACCTGGCACTTTAACTCTAAGGACTGCAAATAACAAGGCTATATATAAGAGCAGGCAGTATATGCATTAATGCAACCAGCAAGCAGATACCACAGACCACTGAACAAAAATGCAACTATTCCCCCAATCTAAATCCTGATCACTCACACTCCACTTAACCCGTCTCTCCCCATACTGATCCCTCAACATTTACTGATGGTGTCTCTGGGTGTTTAGGCAGAGGGCATGAACAATCCCTCAGCTATTTTTGTCTCTTTTCATGCTCAGATTGAAAATAGTGGCTCTGATCCTTAGATGTAGTTTCATGTCCAAATAAGGATGGTACAACCTTATTTGATAACTTTTCCCCTAGAACTAGTTCTGAAATACTACAGCTATGGATCAGATCCATCATTTTTAATCCAGGCTGCCAAATGTTCATGTTACTTTATCAGCAACATGAACATTTAGGGATCACTATTTCCCTACTGGTAATTCATGAGGGACACTAGCAATAAGACATGGGATTAAAGATATTAAGATAGACAAATGTCCCAAACCTCATTGGGATGATGGCAAGTGTGGGCAGGGCAATGTTATGGAAGTCTAGAATCTCCTTAGGGGTGGTATGTAGGTTGGCAATATTCTTAGTGATGCTACTCATTAGGGTGGGAAATTTGTGGTTGCTGTATAAGACTATGGTAAGACCTCATTTAGATTATTGTATACAATTCTGGAAGTTGCACCTTCAAAAATATATAAAAAGGATAGAGTTGGTGTAGAGGAAGACAACTAAAATTGCGTGTGGTCTTCATCATAAGGCGTATGGGGACAGACTTAAAGATCTCAATCTGTATACTTTTGTGGAAAGATGGGAGAGGGGAGCTAGGATAGAGACATTTAAATACCTATGTGATGTACATGCTCATGAGTCGAGTCTCTTTCATCTAAAGGAAGCTCTGGAATGAGATGGCATAGGATGAAGTTATGAGGTGATAGGCTCAGGAGTAATCTAAGGAAATATTAGAAAGGGTGGTAGATGTGGTAGAGGAGGTAGATGCAGTAGAGGAGGTGGAAACAGAGACTATGTCTGAATTCAAGAAATCTTGGGATAGTCATCACGGGATAGGTATGTGGAATCTCTTAGAGAGATGAAGAGATAATGGTTGCTGAGGATGGATAGACTGGAAAGGCCATTTGGCCTTTATCTGCCATCAAGTTTCTATTGGAGGAAATATATTTTTTAACATGCTGCTGTAATAAATGTATATTAATAGGATAGATGTATTTCCAGTGCTGCCAAAGCATTTCCTGGACAGTATCTCTAGAAAACATGAAGATGTAATGGAACAATTTCACAAATTAAAGTTTAGGAAATGGACTGGACTAGATGGTATACATTCAGGGCTGCCTAAGTCCAGTCCTCGAGATCTACTGGCAGGCCAGGTTTTCAGGATATCCACAATGAACATGCATGAGAGAAATTTGCGTACCAAAAAGGCAGTGCAGGCAAATCTCTCTCATGCTTATTCATTGTGGATATCCTGAAAACCTGGCCTGCCAGTAGATCTCGAGGACCGGACTTGGGCAGCCCTGGTATACATCCAAGAGAACTATAAGAATTTTAAAAAAGAACCTGCAGAGCTATTTTTTTTAAAAAGGTTTCAGAGGTTATTCAGGAAATTATAAACCGGTGAACCTGACATTACTTCTGGGTAAACTGGTAGAGAGTATTATAAAAAAAATCAATCCACTACAGGGGTGGGCAAATCCGGTCCTCGAGGGCCGGAATCCAGTCGGGTTTTCAGGATTTCCCCAATGAATATGCATTGAAAGCAGTGCATGCAAATAGATCTCATGCATATTCATTGGGGAAATCCTGAAAACCCGACTGGATTTCGGCCCTTGAGGACCAGAGTTGCCCACCTCTGAATTCTACTACATTGCTTATGTTCTTATGTTCTTATTTCTTCAAAACAGTGAGTAAACATGTGGATAAAGGTGATCCAGTCTACATTGTGTATTTTGATTTTCAAAAGGCATTTGACAAAGTATCTTCTGAAAGATCCTGAGGAAACTAGAAAGTTATGGGACAGGTCGGAGGTAAAGTCCTATTGTGAATTAAGAGTTGGTTAAGTTTAGTTTAATAGTACTTGATATACTGCCCTTCAGAACAAATCAGAGCAGTGTACAAAATTAAAAAAAAAATTATAGGAAAATGAAGGAAACTACAATGTCACCTCAAAGGCAAAGCATAGAGAAAAAATCAGAGCATTCAAAATTAGGAGCTCAAGACTAACACCAGGGCAGGCAGCAACAAAGAGAGGCCATGAAAAGAAGATTGCACTGGAAGCAAAAGCACACAGTAAAAATATTTTTATAGGTGTATTAAAAGCAAGAAGCTTGGAAAAGAATCAATTGGACAACTGGTGACATAAAATTGTTCAAAGAGGATTATAAGAAATTGCAAGATAACATTGTGAGAATGGGAGATTGGGCATAAATACAGCAGATGATGTTTAAAGTGTGTTCCATGTAAGGAGTTACCACCCAGGAAAAGGATCTACGGTAGCTGTCTTTATTGAGGATATGTTGAAACCCTCAACTCAGTATGTAGCAGTGTCTCAGAATGCAAATAGAATGCTAGGAATTCTCAGGAAAACAAAGATCAGAATGCTATTATGTCCTTGTATTGCTCTATGTTATGGGTACACCTCAAATACTGCATGCACTTTTGGTGCTATATCTCAAAAAAAGATCTAGCAGAATTAGAAAAGGTACAGGGTGGATGTAAATCACTTGTTTACTCTTTCCCAAAATACTAGGGCCCTGTTTTACTAAGGTGCGCTAACCGATTATTGCGTGCTAACAGCTAACGCGTCCATAGACTAACATGCATAGATTAGTGTTTAGCACGCACTAATTTGATTAGCGCGCGCTAATCGGTTAGTAAAACAGGGGGTAGGACTAGGGGGAACACAATGAAGCTACTAAGTAGTAGATTTCAAACAAATTAGAAACAGATCTTTCTTCACAAATATGTAACTAAACTCTGGAATTTATTGTAGTAGAATCAGTTAGCTTAGCAGGGTTTTAAAAAAGTTTTGATCATTACTAAAACTAAAGTCCTTAAGTGATAGCTTGGGGAAGTCATCTGCTTATTCCTATTATAAGTAGCATTAAAATCTGATTTACTACTTGGGATCTTGTCAGGTTACTTGTGACCTCAGTTGCCTGCTATTGGAAACAGGATTCTGGGATTGATGGACCTTTAGACTGTCCTAGTATGGCAATTCTTATATTCTTATGAACTCTAGTGCAAGAATGGAAAGGTCAAAGTAAACAGATTTTGAGAAGGGTATGCTATAAGATTTAAAAAAAACAGTGAGTAGGGTTAACAGTGGCGTACCAAGGGGGGCGGGAGGGGCGGTCCGCCCCGGGTGCAAGCCCTGAGGGTGTGCTCCCGGCCTTGAAGCCGTTGGCGTCCAGTTTCCCCCCCCAATGTCCAATTCTTCCCCAGCCCCCCGCACCATTTGCGGTGGAGAAGCAGCCTGCAGCAGGATTGCGATGCCAGCGATCCCTGCGCTGCTTCGGCACTGCTTCCTCTGCTGCGGTCCCGCCCCTCCTCTGACATTAGAGGAGGGGCGGGAACGCGGCGGAGGAAGCAGGGCTGAAGCAGCGCAGGGATCGCTGGTATCGCGATCCCGCTGCAGGCTGCTTCTCCACTGCAAACGGTGCGGGGGAGCTGGGGAAGAATCGGATGTCGGGGGAGGGGCAAGCGGTCCTTCGGAGTGGGGCATCAGGCCTTCAGGGTGGGGCGGGCAGGCAGGCCTTCAAGGGGGACAGGCCTTCAAGGGGGGGACAGGCAGGCAGGCCTTCAAGGGAAGGGGGACAGGCCTTCAAGGGGGACAGGCAGGCAGGCCTTGAAGGGAGGGACAGGCCTTCAAGGGGGGATAGGCAGGCAGGCCTTCAAGGGGGGACAGGCCTTCAGAGGGGACAGACAGGCAGGCCTTCAAGGGAGGGACAGGCCTTCAAGGGGGGGATAGGCAGGCAGGCCTTTAAGGGGGGACAGGCCTTCAAGGGGGGGACAGGCAGGCCTTCAAGAGGGGGGACAGGCCTTCAAGGGGGACAGGCAGGCAGACCTTCAAGGGGGGGATAGGCCTTCAAGGGGACCCTGGGGTGGTGGGGAAGGAGGGAGAGATGCTGGATGAAAGGGTAGTTAAGAAAAGATGGATCTGTGGAGGGAGACGAAAAAAGGAAAGATGCCAGACCTCCTGGGGAGGGAAGGGAAATGGAAGGGGAGGACAGATATAGAAGATGGATGGTTAGCATGCAGAAAGAAGTAGACCCTGGCAAGCATGAGAATGGGCTACTGGGCATGATGGACCATTGGTCTGACCCAGTTAGGCTATTCTTATGTTGTGTTCTCATCTGTAGGGGGCCTTTGTTTTCACTTCTTATTTTAATGTATTTTTTTCTGGGAACTTAGTGTTTTTTATAATGGGAACAAAAATGGAAGAGAATTAATGTGTGTGGAATGGGGGGTAACTAATTTCTTCAGCTAAATAATTCAATCCACCTCAACCAGACATAGGAGAACTCACGCACCATTCACACACCCTCCAACCAAAAATGTCAAAAGAAAAAAACGGTTCGACAACCTCCTAGCCATTCGAGCTACAACACTCGACCCCCAACTCTATAACCTATTGACCTCGACCACAGACTACAAAACCTTCAAAAAAAAAATAAAAACCCTTCTATTTAAAAAAACACATAAACCCGAACTAACACAATCAGAACTGTCCCAAGCATCACCTGCAACTATTTCATATGTACTTCTGATGTCATGACAATTCAGACATAGTTTATGTTATGTTATGTTTGGAATAATGGTTACATATATGAGGTTCAATAAAAGAAAATTTTCACTGCCTGTTTCTATTCTGACCATTTATTCCGTTTCATGGTTATTACAAAAAATATTTTTTTACATGGGGGGTGTAAAAAAATGATGGGCCTCAGGTGCCACATACCCTAGGTACGCCACTGAGGGTTAAACTGCCAGTGCTGCATGTGGGAAAGAGAAACCTGAAAGCAAATGGAATGTTAGGAATTATGAGGAAAGGCTAAAGTGGCTCAGGCTCTTCAGTTTGGCGAACAGATGGCCGAGGGGAAATATGACATGTCTATAAAATGGTGAGTGTAGTGGAATAGGTAGATGTGAATCTCTTGTTTACTCTTACCAAAAACACTAGGACTAGGGGCATTATGTGAAGCTTCAAAGTAGTAGATTTAAAGCAAACTATAGAAAATATTTTCTCACTCAATGAGTAATTAATCTCTGGAATCCATTGCCATAGTTTGTGGTGACAGCAGTTGGCTTAGCAGGTTTTAAAAAATGGTTTGGATAATTTCCTAAAGGAAAAAGTCCAGAAACCATTATTAAGTGGTCTTTGGCGAAACCCACAGAGGATTTCTATGATAAGCAGCATAAAATATGTTTTATTATTGGGATCTTGCCAGTACCTGTGACAGGGATTGGCCACTGTTGGTATCAAGATACTGGTCTTGATGGACCTTCTGTCTGTTCCAGTTTGGCATCTCTTATGCTCTTAAGCATTTTCCTTGTGTAGTAACTTAATGGCAGGAACTGGTCAGACCACACAGGCTTTACACTTACTGCATGTTAAATTTTTGAACCTGTTACCTCACTTTAGTAATGGGGGAAAATGTTTAGATTATTAGCCCTCTTGAGAGAGGGCAAGTTTCATTTCATTTTTCCATTTTATTAAACATTTATAAATTGTCTTATTCCAAAGTGGTGTAAAATACTTATAAGGTCTACAGTACCTGAATGTAAGTCTTCCTTCATCTTCCAGTACAGGAGGTATGTGTTTAATGCAAAACCTTCCTTATCAATTCTACTATAGAGACAATCAGATTGTTTGCTTACATTTTGGGGATAGTGTGGCTCTACTTAATTTACAAAAGACAAGATTGGTAAATTTTTGTATATTTCAGGGTATCTCTGTCCTTGGACTAGGCTGAGGGTCTCAGTTTTCCCTATGATATTTTTCTTTTAAAGAGACAGAAATCAGTCACTGGTGTTAGTTCCTGCTCACAGAAAGAGAGGAATCTTATCTGAAATATTTTTCCTCAGCCTGTGGAACAATCAATTACACTTTTTGGAGACCTACTTCCATCCCTAATTTCAAGAGTAAGGACCATAATAGATACCCTATATTTATTTGTATCCAACGTGTGTTCCATGATATCACCCACCAGTTTGGTTGGAGATCTCTCCCTCTGCACATGAAATACAGTCATAGCAGCAGATGGGCTGTCCTTCCCTGGGTAATTTTCTGTAACCAGGATGGCAACTAGGAGTGCATTTGTACTGAGAAGGTCTCTGAGGATTGAGAAAACAGGTTATGTAACTTCATTTGGTTGTTTCTAAAATGAAACACTGTTTTTCTGGTCAGCTTTTCAGATATTTTCTTTGTCATTTGTGGGTATTTTTTAAAATTGTCCTGGTCATGTGTAAAAGCATATTTCAAAAGAAATTCTATAACCAGTGCCTAAATTTAGGCATCTGTAATCACCCTGCCAATGGTCAGAAACAGCAGGGTTGAAGCGCCTACCAACACCTAAAATCTCCATTACAGGCATTTATTCCAATCCATGCTTACATTCATAGGAGTAAAAACCAGAAATAATCTGCCAGAAATGATCAGAAAAGAAACTAAACATACAACATTCTAGAAAAAAAAACTGAAGACCTTCCTCTTTGACAGCTTAACCTACCTGACTTCTCAGAAATGAACCTTTCCACCTCTTTCGCTAGATGAGCTCCTAGACAACTATGATTTCTAGCCCCCTCTTACCCTCCCCCCTTTCAAAGCCCCCTTTTATTCCCTCCTCCTGATCCCCTTTCAACTCCTCTCTGAATGTCGCCTAGAGCCTGAATAGGTATGTGCGACACACAAATAGAAGATTAGGTAAGATAAAATGGCCACTGGAATCGCAGCTAGGTAGCTGCTTTAGTTTGCAGAACACCAAAGTAGATGTGGCCAATGCCTGAAGTGGGGTTATATGATCTAAAGTAGCTACCTGGCCATGAATCACGCCAAGATAGGCAGCTAAAATGTAGGCCCAGGTAACCCAGCCTAGACTGCAGCAGCCAATTGTGGCAGGGGAATTCCATTCTCCCATCAGCAGAGTAGCAGGGATTCCCCAAAGCCACGATTCATGGGTATCAGTTACAGAATTACGGCTTTAGGGAGTTCCTGCTGCTCAGCTGATATTGAAGTGGAAAATTCCCTTGCCACAATTGGCTGAGAGCAGCTGTTTCAGGGAACCCCCGTACCTGATCTCAAATCAGCCAGCAGGAGAGATGCCTACTCTCTCCTGCTGGTGCCCCCAACCCCTTCCTAACATCCCAACCCTTCCTGCTGACAGCTGCCCAAACATCTCCAGCTGAAGGGTTGCCCAATCCCTCCTGCCAGCAGCTCCTCTGAATATCCCCAGCAGGAGCTGGCAGCCCCTAAACATCCCCAGCATGATGGATGCCCAGTCCCTCCTGCTAGCACCCCTCACTAACATCCCCACCCCCAAAACCTACACAGTCACTTTCCCATACCTTTTAGTCAAAGGCCGGCCAGAGGGATGCCTACTCCCTCTGGCTGGCAGGCCCATTTCTTATAAATGGTGGACCTTTCCCTTCCATGGGAGTGACCTTAGAGATCTGGCCAATCAGAGTTTTAGGACAATCCCATTGCATCCCAGAATGCACTGGGAAGGAGGTCTAAGACTCTGGTTGGCCCAGGTGCCTCCTATGGGATGTGCCTCCTATGGGAGAGGCCTTAGGTGCCTGGCCCAATTAGGGCATTAGGCCTTGGATGAACCAGGAAGGGGAAAGCTTACCATTTGGAAGAGGTGGGCCTGCTGGCCAGAGGGAGTGGGCATCCCTATGGTCAGCCTTTGACTAAAATGTATGGGGAATGGTATGAGTGTGTTTTGGGGGTAGGGGTGTAAGTGGGGGTGTTGGGAAGAGTGAATTGTGCATCCTTCCTGCCAGGAATGTTCACAGGGGCTGCTGGCAGGAGGGATTGGGCATTCCTCCTGCTGGGGATGTTAGTGAGGATGGGGCACTGGCAGGAAGGAGTGGGCATCTCTCCTGCCAGCTGATTTGACATTGGGTATGAGGGTTCCCTGCTGTGGCCGCTCTCAGCCAATGACAGCAGGGGAATTATCCCCTCCAATATCAGTTTTTAATCAATTAACACCATTCCTCAAACAAACAAATGAAATGCATCCCAACCAAACAGGTTTTAGACCACATTACTCAACAGAGTTATCCCTTTTGGGCCTATTCACAATGATCAGAAATTATTTGGATCAAAGAAAATTGGTTCTTCTGATTAAGACATTTTCAGATGACATTTTCATACTGATAGAGATAGATCCAGATTCTATTGACCTAGTATCTAAAATAAATTTCTATATCAAACTTCAAGCCTGGGCACAGTCTGTCTAGATCAGGGGTCAGGAACCTATGGCTTGGGAGCCAGATGTGGCTCTTTTGATGGCTGCATCTGACTCGCTGCCAACGTGACACTCTGACTTCCAGATGAGGTGATGTCGCTGGTCAGTCAGGTGGTCAACTTTATTGTTGCCTGAGCTTTAAATGATCGCTAGTTTAAACACTGCTGGATGAAGTTGGGAATAATTATCCTGGTCTGCTTCTGCACAGCAATGTGCTTTGGTTGTCAAGAGGGAAGGTGCTCAGCCATTTCGCGGCTTGTCTGAGCGAAATCCAGACTTTTCTTGAAATGAAAAACGTCGAGCATCCTGAGCTAGCTAACACTGAATGGCTCCTGAAGTTCTACTATCTCGTGGACATGACTGAACATCTGAACCAGCTCAATGTGAAAATGCAAGGCGTTGGAAATACAGTCTTATCCCTTCAACAAACAGTGTTTGCATTTCAAAACAAGCTAGAACTCTTCATCGCCAACATTGTAACAGGTCATTTACAACACTTTGAAAAACTGGGAGGGTTTAAAGATGCATGCACAGCAAGTGACCCTGCTCAACATTTTGATCTTCAGCAGCTATCGGGCTTCACATCTAATCTCCTGCAGTCATTCAAAGTGCACTTTGGAGAATTTCATGAGCGCGCTCATCTTTTTAAGTTCATTACCCATCCACACGAGTGTGGAGTGGACAGCGCCAACCTGAGTTACATCTCCGTCAGAGATTTTTAGCTCCAAGCTGCTGACCTGAAGGCCTCAGACATATGGGTGAATAAGTTCAAGTCACTGAATGAAGATTTTGAAAGACTTGCATGACAGCAAGCAGAGTTGGTGAGCAAACACAAGTGGGGAGAAATGAAAAAACTTCAACCCGCAGACCAGCTGATTGTCAAAACTTGGAACGCGCTTCCCATCACATACCACACACTGTAGCATGTGAGTATTGCTGTACTGACAATGTTTGGCTCTACGTATGCATGTGAGCAGTCTTTCTCACATCTAAAGAACATTAAGACCAACCTACGATCACGCTTAACGGATGGAAGTTTCAACGCCTGCATGAAACTTAACCTCACCACATATCAACCAGAATACAAAGCCATCAGAAAAACCATGCAGCACCAGAAGTTGCATTAATGGTAAGAACTATTTTATTCATCATTGGTTAGCAACAGCATAACAACGTTATTAAAAAGATTCAGAGACTTATTGTACTTTAAAAGTGTTGGTCTTACATATAATGTACACATTTACTTGTATTTAGTTTAAAACATATTGTATGGCTCTCACGGAATTACATTTTAAAATATGTCATGTTTATGGCTCTCTCAGCCAAAAAGGTTCTTGACCCCTGCTCTAGATGAAGCTTAATACAACTAAAACCAAATTATTATGGTTAGGCCCAAAATTGGATTGTCTTCATCTTTCTGTAGCTTTGGTTTCTGGATCTTCTCTACAGATTGAGTTTTCTGCTGCAAAATTGATCTTTGGGAAACGTAAATTTGATCACGTGACTCCATTGCTCCAGAGTCTCCATTGGCTTCCGGTTTATTTTAGAGTTCAATTTAAGTGTGCTTGTATTGTTTTTTAAAATCCTATATGGTATCTTTACTCCTTTCCTTCCTTTATCTTGGAACGTTTACAGATTCTGCTTTCCAAGAGGTAATCAACAATTGAAATTATCTCTTCCTTCCAAAAAAGGGATTAAAAGAGTCAAGATTTTTAAGTTCTTTCAACTTTGGAATGATCTTCCATTTCTTTTAAGGAGTTCTGGCTCATTTCAATTTTTTCGTAAATCTTTAAAAACACTTTATTTGCTAAACACTTTGAAAATTAATCTTCCAAAACTTAGCTTTATTCTTTATGGTTTTTATTTGTTAAGTTAACTATTGTAAACCGAGTCGAGCTTTCTTGGCTTGATGTCTCGGTATATAAAGCCAAGCCTTAGATTAGATTAGATTTCACTTGATTTAAAGGCAGCTTTCAAAACAATTGATCATACACTCCTCTTAAACCATCTTGAAACACTAAGAATTTCCAGAGTCACTCTTAAATGGTTCATTTCGTACTTTTCTGACAGACAATATCAAGTTCACTTTCAAAACTCTTCCTCAAAGCCATATTTCAAGATTAAGGTGTCCAACAAGGATCCATTCTCTCGCCCATTGTATTGCCTATGGCCATAGGGGGTAAATGAAGCATACTATGTGACATGTATCCTCAAGTCTGCTTATCTGACTTCCTTTGCCTGCGTGTCATCCGGATAGCATCAAAGGGACAGTGAACTGCAACACCTCCTTGTTTATCTGCTTATCTGACTTCCTTTGCCTGCGTGTCACCCACAATAACATCAAAAGGACAATAAAGCAACACCTCCCTGATAACATCAAAAGGACAGATGGGACACCGATCTCTGCAAACACTTCCTTGACCTAGGTGTTGTCAAAACAGAGAACAAAAGAGCAGGACCAGCTGTTTATGCTTTTGAACTCAGCAGCTTATAAGGACGGGATTCTGCTCCTAATATCAGAATCCATGACGTCTGGAGGGAGAATCCATGACGTCTGAAGGGACAGTCCTTTGATCCACCCACCTATCAATTGCAAGGATTCCCAATTGTGAAGATGGTCGTTGTATGGGGTCAAGGTGATGCTATTTTATTCTTATAATTCATATACATATATATATAATAAAGTGTTATTGTTTATGCTTTATATTGTCTGTGTGCTTTTCTGAGTGTCACTGATCATCCCATTTGACAGAAATTAGTGGCGGAACAAATTGGTACCAGAAGTGGGGTTGATCAATGTGGTCAGAAAAGCTACCTAGAAAACAAGGGGTTGAGGAGCAGGCTCCCAATCTCTCCATTCCGAATGGGAATGACAGTATAGGTAAATTAATGGCCACTGAGTGGTCTGTAGAAGCAGGATTATGTGAATCCTGTACTTTTGGAAGTGGGGATCCACATGAATTATGTGCCTCCTTACAAAAGGTGAAAATCTCAAAAGGAGAAGAGCAAGAAGTAATTTCTAGACAAGGAAGGATGATTTTGTCAGACTGGAGGAATTTGCATGAAGCTAAACATGAATTACAATTGAAATCAGGAGAGCTGGAAAAGAAAAGGTGTAATCAACAGCATGCCATTAGAATGCTACATTGTCAGAATAAGTTGTTAATGGATAAGGCTGTGCGATTTGCATGATATAAATACAAAAAACGGAGGCGGAAAGTGAGTTACAGAAAAGTTAAAATCTTAATTTATCATCTGCTGGATGATTGGAATCCAAACAAACAGGATGGGGATATTTGGGATTCAAATTCTAATAACAGTGAGGAGGATATATGTGTTAAAGGAGAACAGGCAGAAAGTTTAGAAGCAGAGCCTGTGAGGAGACAAAGATTACAGGGAAGTCTGCAAACAGGAGAAAATCTAACTAGAAATAATGTTATGGAGGATGTTACTCCACATGAAATCATGGATACGATGGCACGCTTTACACAGCAGCCTGAGGAACCAAGTTTCCAAGTTTTCCAAGTTTATTAAGTATTTTTGATTTATCGCCAATTCAAAATTCAAGGCGATGTACAAATAAAATAGTTGGTGACACACTTGCAATTATTAAATTAAACAAACAATTATCTAAAATACACATAACACAAATAACGTTACATTTAAAGGTAATTTAAATAGGTTATAGTGAAACAAAAGGAAAAATATTTAATGGTTACATTCGATAATACAATCACTAATTCAAATTTAAAATATTTAATTAAATTCAGGGGAAAAATTACCACTAATACAATGGGTAATTCGGGTGCAGGAGCTGGGCGCAGCAGGGATTATGTTGGATGCCACAGATGCCCCTAAATTTGTTCAAATTAGTCAAGAAGCAGCAGTACAAAATGTGTTGCGAGAGGATCCTTATCCTGCAAAATATGCCCAATGGTCTTTATTAGAGATAATTAGTAGGGGTGTCACGAGGCGATATCCACTTGAATCTGATTGGCCCTCAAATGATAAAATTTGGTATACATTAAAAGATGCTCAAATGAGAATTAAGGAGGAGGCTATGAAGGTAGCCTTAGAAATAGGTCATGCTGACACATGTATGTCATTACTTTTTACTGTGTCCATGTGAAATAAAATTATTAAGTATGCTGCACCGGCATACAAACAGGTAATTATGACTCTGTTGATCAATCAAACAGACAGGACTATTTTGGAAGTCTTGGAAGCGGTCCGACAGTTAGGAGATCTGGGAGACTGGGGACCTCAAACTACTTTTGATAAAAAGAGGGAAGGACAATCCAATTCAAACAGGGCTAAGCGGGTGTCTCGGAGGAATATGTTTTTGGCATTAATAAAAGATGGTGTAAAGAGGGAAGAAATAGATGGAAAAGATACAGGGACATTATGGGGAATGTACAAAAGTAGAGGACTGAAAAAAAAAATCTATGCCTCAAGCACAAGTGAACAAAGGAGAGAGGGAGGATATTTTGGTGCCAACGGCTCCTCCTGAGGAAACTGCTTCCTTTCTTTATCCTGATTTAAAAGGGTGGAAGTGTTGGGAGGATCAATAATGTGAATGCCGAGCCTCAGTGTTTGCCTGGACCAAATTAGAACAGCGTCCGCAGGTAGAGATAAATATCTAGTAGAAATCTGGGGAGCAAAAGGTACAAGCTGTAGTGGACACTGGGGTGGAGGAATATAAATATCAGGATTGGGGGGAAAATTATACAAGCAGGAAGAAAAAAAAATTACAAATTTTAAAATTGGACAATTACCAATTTAGGAATATACTGTATTAATCTATGGGATTCCTTAAAATATAATAGGGCTAGATATCCTAAAAGGGTTAACATTACAGCTTTCCGATGGAATCTATAGTTTTAGTAAATTGCCAGACATTCCTATGAGATCAGTAGTGATGGGGAAATTATCCAAACCAATAGTAGTACCGATCTCCACTTAAATTATAAACATGAACCAATACATTTTTTACTATTCATATAGTGGAGCAATGTCCAGAACAATTTGCATTCACTTGGAAAGGGCGGCAACATATTTCACATCTGGGGTAACATATGGGGTAGGTTGGACAATAAAAAAGTAGAAATATTGCTAAGTGACCTTTATAATGTATAAAGTTTTGTTAGATAGTATAAGGAAGTTGCACTCCAAGTGATTTTGCAAATGTGTCTTTTACCTCAAACACTAACATTGTGAACCACTGTACCTGCACGTAAACCTCTCTTGTATGTTTTATAGATTAAAGCGTCCCTGCTTGCATTCTCTTATGATTGTGTGACAGAGCTTTGAAATGGAAGAAGATAGAAAGAAGACCAGCTTTCTATAGAGCAATTAACTTAAGTTTCTATCTATCTTTCTTTTAGAAGCTTAATATCCAGACATGGTCAGGAGAACCAATTTCACTGTGCCATATTTAAAATACTTCCAACACTGTGACCTGATAGTGGGAATCCAATGGATACCAAATTTGTTTATGACTCTTTTGATTAATAGTGTGCTTATTTACAGATTAAATGCAACCCTGAATCATTACCGATGGAAGAAAGAATGCCGTACTCTGTGTTTTTCTGTTTCTGTTATGTGTTGTCTGTTTTAGCTTATGGGGTACCCCAACATCGCACATTGGCCATTTCCAGAGTTTATTCCACCCCTTCTATTAGTCCAAATGGTACCATATCCCTTTCCAAAAAAGATTCCCCCACATACAAGAAAGTTTCTTATGAAAACCATGCTCACAATGATTTTATGCTATGGCTCATACAGCCCAATGATAATTTAGTTAGGGGTTATATTATAAGAGGATATCTGAAGAGAAAAAAATTAGAAAGCTTTATACCTGGTAAAATGGTGTTCATTGGTATTTGAAATAAAATTTTTAAAAAAATGGTCTCTCTTTATTTAACTTACCAGGTATAAACAGTGCAGTGCACATCCCTGACATAAGTTATTTTGGTATTACCATCAGTACGTGTTTATGGTCTCTTTTAAGTAACATAATAATTATGTCCAGAACATAAAAAGGTGTATTTTCTGAATGTCCTACAGAATACCTTTAAGTGCATTAGTGTTGTTTCTTTTATCTCAAACAAATACTACCTTACACACCAGTATTGTGTCACATGTTATCACATTCTGTACATAAAGTGGTTTTTCTTCTTTTTCTTTTTTTTATCTTCTCTTTTACCACTAGGGGTGTTTATTGTAACTAAAGCATTGAAGCTAAACAGTCATGATGAAATATTTTCCTTGGAAAATCACGTACTGGGAAATGTTATTCCATATAGACTTTCATCCTTTTGTGATAAAATTGGTCAGCTCTGCTCTCTTATTCTGATGATTTGGCTAACATGCTGGGTTAAGAGAAAATTTCACCAGATCGAGAAGATGATGACACGCAACCAGACATACAGTGCCGTGCCATGACACTATTATGTGGCACCGACTTGGGAATAGAAGTGAGCCTATATCCTGCCGTTTCACATTAGGGCTGGTCTCTGGGGGTGGTGCACTTGACTCTTATGTGAGTGAAGGCATGTGAGTGGCATAGCAAGCCTAGTGAAACTGGAGCATAGCCAGACCCTAACCAAAGCTGCTAAGAAAAACGGGATACCAGATAACTGAAGTGATCGATGGTGAAAATGAAGCTACCCTAAATGTATGTAAGCCATGAGTAAGAGCACAAATATAATATTAATAAGATTATTAATTTCCATGATTCCCTATATGTGATACTTTCAAGTAAAATGCCTAATTAGCAAGAAATATTAGGGAATCAAGAATACCAGGTTTAGAACATAAGGAAATAATTTAACCTGAGGTATAGTAAATACTATTGTTTCTGAAATACTGGCTGGCAAACAAGCATATTTTGGCTCCAGAGTAACAGATGTATTTAGATGGGAAGGTGAATGGGTGCCAAATACTGTACATAATCATGAATTAACACTACGATATGATCAGTTAATGTTACATGTCGTCAATGATAACTGTGTTTTGTTTTTTTAAAACCACATCACATTCTGTACCCTTAGATAGAAAATGGTGTAATTTTGAAATGAAACAATGTATCCTTTTATGGTGATGCCTATGACATTGGGACCCCAATTAGGGTTTCCCTCTTATCATGGGCAACAAATAGACGAACAAAATAAAACAAATGTGTCATCTATGAACCATGTTCTTTTCAACATATCTACTATTTGTGCCAATGGATCATTCCACCGCAAGGTTATACCTTTATACAAGAAATATCACATAAAAATGTATTTGTTGCTAGCAGTACTGTTAAACTTGTGATTCATGCTATTCAAGCTCCCTTTTCAGCATGTGTATATCAAATGTAAATATTAATTTTTCTTTTGCCGATGTATTTTATTGCCATTTATAAAGAAAGCCATGCAAAATATAGCAATCAGATCACATTGAAGCTTCCACTGCACACCCTTGGTGGGATGCTTTTACTAGAGGGCTATGGCACAAAAGGTGTTTCTTCATTCCTTACTCTATGTTTTTGTTTAGCTATCCTTATGTTAACATTTTTTAAATGTGGGTTTATACAAACGGACACTCTCTCCCTTTATTTGGATAATTTCTTATTGGGAGGTGCAGACTTAAGGATCCAGGGATCGACTGTATTGCCTATGGCCACAGGGGGTAAATGAACTCAGCATACTACGTGACATGTATCCTCAAGTCTGCTTATCTGACTTCCTTTGCCTGCGTGTCGCCCGGATAGCATCAAAGGGACAGTGAACTGCAGCACCTCCTTGTTTATCTGCTTATCTGACTTCCTTTGCCTGCGTGTCACCCACAATAACATCAAAAGGACAATAAAGCAACACCTCCCTGATAACATCAAAAGGACAGATGGGACACCGATCTCTGCAAACACCTCCTTGACCTAGGTGTTGTCAAAACAGAGAACAAAAGAGCAGGACCAGCTGTTTATGCTTTTGAACTCAGCAGCTTATAAGGACGGGATTCTGCTCCTAATATCAGAATCCATGACGTCTGGAGAGAGAATCCATGACGTCTGAAGGGACAGTCTTTTGGTACACCCACCTATCAATTGCAAGGATTCCCAATTGTGAAGATGGTCGTTGTATGGGGTCAAGGTGATGCTATTTTATTCTTATAATTCATATACATATATATATAATAAAGTGTTATTGTTTATGTTTTATATTGTCTGTGTGCTTTTCTGAGTGTCACTGATCATCCCATTTGACAGAAATTAGTGGCGGAACACCCATGTTATTTAACTTGTTTCTTGCACCATTGTTAACCGTCGCCCAATCTGTTGGATTCACAGTTTATGCCTACACGGATGACATCCAACTAATCCATTCAGTCTAGAGCCACATTCATATGGAAATCCTGGATAGTAATCAAAAATTACATCTTGTGTATGACTGGCTCTGCCAAAATCTTCTTTCTCTTAATATATCAAAAACCAAAATGTATCCTTTTTTCACAGGATTCAAAATGAAACCCTTGCATCCCCAATATGTATCTCTTCAGTCCCAATTCACTTTGTACCAAACATTAAAATTCTAGGAGTAATCCTTGATAACACGCTATCCATTAATCTCAGATCAGCTCTGTGGTACAAAAATGTTTCTTTAACTAAAAATGATCATATCACTCAAGTTACTACTTAACACCAATTCAATCAACATTCTAATCCATTCATTAGTAATTTCAATTTTAGATTATTGCAATTTGATTTACCAGGGCATATCACAAAAAGAAATCAGGAGATTATAAGTCATTCAAAATACTGTAAAAATATTTTTTAACGCTAAAAAATTTGACCATGTAACCCCTTTCCTCAGAAAATTTCACTTGCTACCTATTTCATATAGGATTACTTTTAAAATACTACTCCTTGCTTTCAAGTCCAATCTAATCACATTCCATCATTTATAGATAGGTTGCTAATCACTTATGATTCACATAGGATACTACGCTCCTCCCAACAATATCTTTTAGTGGTCCCTTCAGTTTGTCAATTATTTTATGATACAACACATAAAACAATCTTTTCAGTAGCCACACCCACACTGTGGAATGCTTTACCTCTGACCCTGAGACAAGAAAAGAATCTAAACAACTTTGAATCTAATCTCAAAACATTTCTTTTCAGAGATGCTTTTGAGATTTATACTTAGTCTTCCTTATTCAAAAACCTTAGACATCAGGCCATACATTAAAGATCCTCTTTATTCCTTTTATTTTTTTTTGCCTCCTCTTTCTTTTATTTTAAGCAATGTACCCTTCCCATTTCACCATGTGTATCATGTTATGTCCGTATCGTAACTGTGAATTTGTTCCCTCTATTTTATATTTTCAAAACTTTTAATTAAATTGGAAACTGCTTTGCTTATAAAAGCAGTATATCAAGACCCAAATAAACCTGAAACTTGAGTTGAGCGATTCTGTAACTGGTGCCCATCTTTGGGGAATCCCTGCCACTCAGCTGATGGGGGAGGGGGAATCCCCCTGCTGCAGTCTAGTGACAAAGATAAGTGGCTAAAATGTAGCCCTGAGTTTTCCGGGCCTACATTTCAACCACCTATCTTGGGGTGATTCTCTAACCGGTGTCCTGGACTGATTGACAGGCGATTAGCGACCACTTTTAAGGCGGTCACTGACTTGGGCATCGATTACAGAATCTGGCCTTTCATACTTAAAAAGGTATTTGTAAAACTATCCAAAAAGTGTTGATTCTTATCAGCACATCTACAGATTAGACCAGTAATCTAAGGACAGCTTACTTATAGTAATCAATAATTGGACATTCATAATACATCACATTAAAACAAAAACAGTGCAATCAAAACAAACTATTAAAAAAGATAGAACCGCATCATGCTCATCTCACATCCCACTTGCTTCCTGAAAAAGAACACTTTCAACTTTCAGAGTGGAGGAATATGTAAATCATTTTGATTGTAACCACA
This sequence comes from Geotrypetes seraphini, assembly GCF_902459505.1. Classification (NCBI taxonomy): domain Eukaryota; kingdom Metazoa; phylum Chordata; class Amphibia; order Gymnophiona; family Dermophiidae; genus Geotrypetes; species Geotrypetes seraphini. The sequence continues at coordinate 105,599,475 of NC_047095.1, read as the reverse complement.
AAGAAAAAACAGTATATCAAGCCCTATACCATAATTAGGCACATGTGTCTGTAACTCCTAATTAGAGCAGTTAACACCAATTAATCCCAATAATTGATAAAACTTAATTGAATAATTAATTTATGCCCACATCTGGGATCAGCACCCCAGTTTAAGTGACCTATACAGAATCTGGAGGCTGCTGTAAAAACACTCCTTTTAAGGATAAGTTATAAAATATCAAGCTTTGCTTGACCAGACAGGCTGAAAATGTTTCCTCATGGAACAGTTAATTATCATTGCCTATTTGTGTAGGAAATTTGAATTTTCAGTTATAACCTACTAAATACTTGCCCATAAAACCAAAATACATAATTATTTTCACCATTGTATGACAAGCTTCATGATACCTGTTTAGATCAGAACCTTTCATCGTGCTCTCATATCACTTAAATCTAACCTGGGTTAATGAATCCTCCCAGACGATTGCCTTCTCATTAATGGTGAAATCCTGCCCTGGGGGAGCGTAGAGGTTATAATGTCCAACAACTTCATATTTCCATGTCCAATCAGGAAAAATGATCAAATTCAAAATATCGTATCCAGTGGTGAGGTCTCCATTTTCATCCAGGTACATCTCTTCTCCCAGACCATTCTTAAAGTGGAGGTTCCTCAGATAACGGTGGAGCTAATGAGTGATGGGTACATTTTCAGTAGTGCCAGGTTAAACAGGTAATTTCAAGCATTCATAAACCTTTCTTTATAGCTATAAGGAGAACTCATAAAACCATTTCTGGAGGTAAAAATCTATCCACCCCCTCCCACTGACAAACAAAACAGTCATATAAACCACTCTGATTCCAATATATAAATGCAGTATATCAAACCAGAAGATACATCAGAAGGAGGGATTTGGCCAAAGAAAAGACACTCCATCACTGAAGTTCCAGTCCTAAGGTCCTGATAGCATGGGTGGGAGGGGAAGTGGGGAGGGAGGCATAAAGGGGTTGGGCTGTCCCAACCCATGGGCAAGGGAGTCACAGGATTTTTTCCCTTTTTATCCACTGGGAACAGTTTTATGGGGCTGCTAGACCTGTAAAGGGAGGGCGCTGCTTGCCCCACAAAGTGTGGGAGACTGCTGGGCCCACAATGGGGGTTATATGTGCTGCTATACCCTTGGGGGTACTGACTGGTTGACTGGATCCAGAGCTGGAGATTAAGGGAAGGGAAAGATAGGTGCTACATGTGGTATGGGGATTGGGGTAAGAGAGGGATGTGGTGTAATGATGTGGGTGCTGTAGGGAAGAGAGAGGTACTAAAAAGAGAATGACATGGTGGCTGTTATCCGCGGCTAGCCATGGGTAACCCATTGAAATGGTGGGGGGAAAAGTGCTCACTGCAGACACGGGGACAAGGCCATCCACTACCCCGTGGAGTGGTGAATGGCCTTGTCCACACAGTTAAGGGAGGGAATGCGCGGTCACTGATCACACATGGCCCCTTCTCTCCTTTCTATCTACCGCTGAATCTAACTCCCTCCCTCCCGCTTACCTTCGTGGCATGTTAGTAAAGTAACTTTCTGGCCAAGCCTGCCTGCAGTCGTGTGTGTGTGTGTGGGAGCTTCTCCTATGATGTAACTGGAAGTTGCATCAGAAGAGAAGCAGGCATGCTCGACTGCAGGCATGCTCAGCCGGCTTGAGAAAGCTACTTTACTAACATGTCGTGAAGGTAAGGGGGAGGGAGGGAGATATTTGGGCCACACGAGGGGTGCTGAAGGGTGGTGAGGTGGTGAGAGGGAAGGGTGGTGATGAGGAGAAGATGTTGGAAGGGAAATGGGGACGACAAGAGTGGGGAGAAGATGCTGGAAGGGAAATGGGGACGACAAGAGTGGGGAGAAGATGCTGGAAGGGAAATGGGGAAGACAAGAGTAAGGAGAAGACGTTGATGGGAAATGGGGAACAGAGAGTGGGGAGAAGATACTGAAGGGAAATGGGGAATAGAGTGGGGAGAAGACGCTGAAAGGGAAGAAGACAGAGATACCAGACTATGGTGGGAGGAGCAGAGAGAAAAAATGGGTGCCAGACCAATTGGTGAAGGGAGAGGCACAGTAACAGAGCAAATAGAAGACACAGAGAGAAGACAGAGAGTGGATGGAAAGAATTGAATGAGAAAATGAGGAAAGCAGAAACCAGACAACAAAGGTAGAAAAAAAATAATATTTATTTATTTCCTTTTTTTTTTTTTTTTTTGCTTTAGGATAAAGTAGTATATTAGTTGTTTTGATAAAAAATTATAAACAAAGCCCTGCCAGCTGAACATCTCTTTCTCTAGTTCAGCAGCTAGAACTTTGATTTATAAGGAAGGACTAAGCTAAATATTGCAGTACTGAGGCTTGTATGGATGCTGTGGGGATAGTAGTTGTGGGGACGGGGATGGGGTCAGTGGTCACAGTGACAGGAATGGGGCATGTACAGTGGTTGTGGGGATGGGTACAGTGGTCATGGTGATGGGGCGGTGACAGGGATAGGGATGGTGGTTGCGGGGATGGGGTGGCGATGGGGACAAATTTTTCCCTGTGCCATTCTCTAGTGCTAAACCAATGTGGGATATAAATTTTTAAATAAACTATAAGGATTAGATTCTATAACTGGGGCCTAAAAAAACCTTGCTGAGGGCTATTCTATAAATGCTGTTTGTCATCAGAAACCACTGCTAGCATTAGGCATGGCCATTTATTCAACCAAAATGTTTTGCAAATACAGACACCTAAATTAAGAAGGGATCCCACCGTATTCTATAACTACACATGTTACTTCCAGGAATACCCATCTCTGCCCATAACTCTCTCCTTTCCATGCCCCCTATTTGGACATGCATGTAAAATTTAGGCTCAGATTCCACACCTAAATTTACACATGGAAATTTTAATTAATGCCAATTAGCACCAATATTTGTTTGTTTGAAGAGGATACATTCCATGATTTTCTCAAGTATGCAAGGACTCTCAGGTCATGTGACCATCTTGAATATGCTCCAGATCAACCCACCCACCCCAACATGGGGTTTAAAATGATTTAAGCACTGAATATCCTTGGATAGCAGCACACAAGTGATTTAAACAGCTATGAGCTTCTCCTGGTCACTTAAATTGCTTTGAATATTTGTGTTTGGTTAATCATGATTGTTGAGTGCATTTATCAAAATCATGGGAGGAAGAAGGTGTTTAAAGGTGAAGGGTCACTTCACTACTCCTGCGAAAGCTTCCCTCTCACTCTGTTCCAAAGGATACCACTCTTTTTCTTTTGAATAAAGAATTCCGGTAACAAATACTAAAATTACCTTCCATGACACAGAGTACAAAAATTCCTTATTTTCTCTAGTCCATGTGGTGCCATTTACTGAGCCAGATATGATCATGTCATGCAGTGCGTGTGCCACGGCATACACAGCATTGTACACACTATAACTGCTCCCAAGTGTTGTGCCGATACAGTGAGTGAAGTGTTTGATATCCATAAATTTGCAGTCTCTTTTGATATACTTTGGGCATCTGATGTCACACAGGCCTTCCCACCAATCTTTAGCATAGTAATCACTTGCCAGCCAGAAAGGTTTCACCTCATTGATAAATTTTAAAAAATTTGGCATTAGTTTCTTATATGGTGTGAATGTAAAGGAGTTGTTTTTCATACCAGATAAAATTAGTAATTCTCTCATTTGTTCTAGCTCAGTTATGGTGATACAAATCTTGCCAGTGTTATCCAGAAGTTGAAGAAACATTGAAAACTGTAGAAAAGATCCAGAGTTTTTATTAAAGTAGAAAATGTTCACAGTAGATGATTTCAGAATAGAAACATAGAAACATAGAAATTGACGGCAGAAAAGGGCTATAGCCCATCGAGTCTGCCCATACCAATGACCCACTCCCTGATTCTTACTCTCCTAGAGATCCCACATGAATATCCCATTTTCTCTTGAACTCTAACACGCTGCTGGCCTCAATCACCCTCTGAGGCAGCTCGTTCCAATGATCTACCACCCTTTCAGTGAAGAAGTACTTCCTCGCATCACCCTGAAATTTCCCTCCCCTGATTTTCAGCGAGTGTCCTCTGGTTACTGAGGGCCCTGTAAGACTGAAGATATCATCTTTCACCTCTATACGCCCAGTAATATACTTAAAGGTCTCAATCATGTCCCCTCTCTCTCTTCGCTCCTCCAGTGAGTACATCCGCAGTTTTTTTAACCTTTCTTCATACGTGAGTTCCCTGAGCCCCAAAACCATCCTGGTAGCCATTCGCTGAACCTACTCAATTCTCAACACATCTTTTCGGTAGTGTGGTCTCCAGAATTGAACACAATACTCGAGATGAGGTCTCACCATGGATCTGTACAGCGGCATTATGACTTCAGGTTTTCTGCTGACAAAACCCCTACGGATACAGCCCATCATTTGTCTTGCCTTGGACGATGCCTTCTCTACTTGATTGGCAGCCTTCATATCGTCGCTAATGATCACTCCTAAGTCACGTTCCACCGTGGTCCTGGACAAGGTTTCATCATTTAGTGTGTAAGTTCTGTGTGGATTTTTTTTGCCTAGGTGCATTACTTTACATTTTTTAGCATTGAAGCCCAGCTGCCAAGTTGATGACCACTGTTCAAGCTGTCTTAGGTCCTGCGTCATAAAGTCAGGCACACTGCTTTTGCCAACTATGTTTTGCCAATTTTGTCTAATTGTGAATTTGGGACACTACTGTGGTGAGGAATGGTTTCATGGAATTCAATGCAGCCACCATTCTGTTCAATCCCTTCTCTTAGGATCTGGACAGCTCTCAGACTGTTTTCATCATTGGTTGAAAGGATATTGACCCATTTCCAGCCAAAATACTGCAGTAACTTGCCTATCCCAGCACAGAGATGCAATTCATTGGGGACAGTCCAGTAAAAATAAGGATACAGAACAGGGTCACTCATATAAAGATTCTGTAAGTTGTAGCTGACCTGTCATGAAAATATAAAATAATGAATGCATCACCCTTTTGTGTCATTCTGAAAGAATAGTTTATATCATATAGGTCATAGGATTTATTAGCACATAGTTTGCCGAAGGTGCTTGTGTAAAATGATGCATGTCGGTAACAAAAATCTTATGTGTCCGGGGCGGTACTTGAAGAGATCTCCCAGGAAAGAGACTTGGGAGTTCTGATCAACAAGTCGATGAAGCTGTCCGCGCAATGTGCGGTGGCAGTGAAAAGGGTGAACAGAATGCTAGGAATGATAAAGAAGGGGATCACGAACAGATCGGAGAAGGTTATCATGCCACTATACCGGGACATGGTGTGCCCTCACCTGGAGTACTGTGTCCAGTACTGGTCGCCGTACATGAAGAAGGACATGGCACTACTCAAAAGGGTCCAGAGAAGAGTGACTAAGATGGTTAAGGGGCTGCAGGAGTTGCCATACAGCAAAAGATTAGAGAAACTCAGCCTTTTCTCCCTCTAACAGAGGAGATTGAGAGGGGATATGATTGAAACATTCAAGGTACTGAAAGGAATAGACTTGGTGGAAAAGGACAGGTTGTTCACTCTCTCCAAGGTAGGGAGAATGAGAGGGCACTCCCTAAAATTGAAAGGGGATAGATTCTGTATGAATGTAAGAAAGTTCTTTTTCACCCAGAGATTGGTAGAACACTGGAATGCTCTTCTAGAGTCTGTCATAGGCGAAAACACCCTCCAGGGATTCAAGACCAAGTTTGACAAGTTCCTGCTGAACTGGAATGTACATAGGTAGGGCTAGTCTCAGGGCACTGGTCTTTGATCATAGGGCCACCGCGTGTGTATACTGCTGGGCATGATGGACCACTGGTCTGACCGAGCAGCGGCAATTCTTATGTTCTTATGTGTCTAGGCTCCTGTTAGGCTCTCCTCTCTCCTGTATAAAATTGCTTCCCCTTTGGGGAATTTTAGTCATTTACACATAGACAGCCTCATGTTAGGCTGACCCTCTTCCTCCTACTCTCCCCTAGAAATCCAGGGAAAACCCAAATAGTGAGGTACATAAATGTATTTAACACTCCCTTAGGAGTTTCCCTGAATTCACAGAGATGCCAAGGATGAACCACCCCAAAGAGAGAGATTTATGATGCCAAGGAGTGATACTGAAGGCCAGTGGTGTACCTAGGGTATGTGGCACCCGGGGCCCAACATTTTTTGACAACCCCCCATGTAAAAAAATGATTTTTTGAAATAACCATGAAACTGAATAAATGGTCAGAATAGGAACAGGCAGTAAAAATTTTATTTTATTGAACCTCATATATGTAATCATTATTCCAAACATAACATAACATAAATTATGTGTAAATTATCATGACATTAGAAGTACATATGAAGTAGTTGGAGGTGATGCTTGGGACAGTTCTGATTGTGTTAGTTCAGTTTTATGTGTTTTTTGAATAGAAGGGTTTTAATTTCTTTTTCGAGGTCAATAGGTTGTAGAGTTGGGGATCGAGTGTTGCAGCTCAAGTGGCTAGGAGGTTGTCGTACAGTTTTTTTCTTTTGACGTTTTTGATTGGAGGGTGTGTGAATGGTGCGTGGGTTCTCCTATGTCTGGTTGAGGTGGATTGAACTAGTCAATTGTTCCAACAGGCTGTATTCTCACTTGTATTGGGAGCCAATGTGAGTCGTTATATGCCTCTGTGATGTAGTCAAATTTCTTCAGTGAGTAGACCAGTCTTAGGGCTTTGTGTTTTGTATTGTTTGTAGTTTTATCATGGTTGTGGAATCTTGACTGTTTTTCTTCCATTATCTTTCTAGTTGTCTGCATTGGCTTTTTAGTAGGAGTAGTTCATTGTCAAACCATTTGTCAGATTTTCTATGGATTCTGGTTTTGGTTTGTACAAAAAAAGGGAAAAAGTAATAGGATTAATCCACTTTTTAATCCACGTATTTTTTGAAAAATACAGGGAAAACCCATACATTCATATTGGTCTTTCACAGTAATGAATATTACAGTTTCTGTTTTCGAGTCTTAGCTTCAGCAAATTTGTCAATGATTTCATCTAAATTGATCTTCCTTGCATATTCATATTCAATGGACAGTATAGCTAGATTCGTCAATCTATCATTGCTCATAGTTAATCGAAGAACACTTTTTATTAATTTTAATTTTGAAAAGTTTCTTTCACATGAAGCAATAGATACAAAAATAGTTAGGAAACGTCTTAAACATAAGGATAAGTTTGGCACGGATTCATAAAAATCCCATTTCACAATAAATTCTAGAAATTGCAAAACTGTCCATGTCTTTGTTTCTTTGGGATTCATTCCAGCAGCTTTTAAATGTCTCCGCAGTCGAAAAATTTCCAGTAAGATATCTTCACCAGAAAATTCATCATAAATTTCAGTTATATTTGGTAAAATCTTGCAAAGGTTTTCTTCTTCTGCAAAAATTAGAGAAAATGGCTGAATGATAGCAAAAATTGACATTATTTGATCCATTGCTTTAGAACGAGTCTCCAGTTCTTGGTGAAATGATCAAGACATCCAAACATAGCCCTTGTGGTTTCTTCTGTCAAAGTAAGACCAGCATCTTTTGTTGTTTCTCCAGGCATTCTTCTTCGAAATTTGATTTTTTTTTCTATGCCAATGTCCATGTCCTTACATTTTGTTGTTCCATAGCTAATGGCCTTCTCCACAATTTCTGTGCGCTGGTCTTCAAGGAACAATTTTAAAGCTTGCAGTTTCACTGTACATTGTTCAAGGCTGATCCCGGCTGTTTGCAAATATTTTTGTGTCTGATTAACCTCATGCAAAACTTCACACCAGAAAAAGAGATAACACAGAAAAGAAAAATCACATACAGCAGAGAGAAAATCTGAGCTGATCCTCTTGTATCCACATTTTCTTTAGAATCACACAGTGCTTCAAGGGTTGAAATTAACTTTTCAAAATTTGTCTTTACGGCATGCACTGCTTCATAATGAGCACTCCATCTTGTCTGGGAAAGTCTTTTCACTGTTATACCTACATTCTGCAGCATTTCCCATCGATGAGTTGAGACTGAAAAGAATGAATACACTTTTTCCAAAGCTCCAAAAAAGTCACACATGAAGAAACACTTCCAAAAGAGTGAACTCCACAAAGGTTCAGAGAATGATTTGCACAAGGCACAAATAAAGCCTTGGGATTAATTTCTTTGATTTTTGCCTGAACACCACCGTGAATGCCAGCCATAGTTGCAGCATTGTCATAGCCTTGACCACGACAGAGGTTTATATTCAGTCCATCACTATCCAGTTTTTTCAAGATCTGTTCCGTGAGTTCAGCAGCAGACTTCCCAGAAATAGGAAAGAAGCCCAAGAATGATTCCTTTATTTCAACTTTATCATCTTCAATATAGACATATCTGATCACTTCACACATTTGATCAGTGTGTGAAACATCAGGGGTGCTATCAAAAAGAATGTCAAAGTATTTTGCTTTTTTAATATATGCCACAATTTTTTCTTTGACATAATTTCCCAGAAGATGAATGAATTCATTTTGAATTTTTGGAGATAAGTATGAACTCAATCTGCTTTCAGAAGGAATAAGTACATAAGTACATAAGTAGTCGCCTCCGCCGGGGCAGACCAGAGGTCCATCCAGCCCAGCGTTCCGCTCACGCGGCGGCCCATCAGTTATATTGCCTGATCAGCGGTCCCTGACTAATTTTATGCCTACCTCTACACTTATCTCTAAACCTTCCACTGCTCTTATCTGTACCCCTCAATCCCTTTGTCTTTCAGGAACCTATCCAGGTCATTCTTGAAACCCTGTACTGTGCTATTTCTTATCACGGCCTCCGGAAGGGTGTTCCATGTGTCCACCACCCTCTGTGTGAAAAAGAACTTCCTTGCGTTTGTTTTAAACCTGTCCCCCTTCAATTTCATCGAGTGACCCCTTGTTCTTGTGGTTTCTTTCAAATTGAAAAATCTGTCTTTGTCAACCTTTTCGATGCCCCTCAGGATCTTGAAGGTCTCTATCATATCTCCTCTGAGTCTCCGCTTTTCCAGGGAGAACAGCCCCAGCTTCTTCAGTCTGTCAGTGTATGTAAGGTTTTCCATACCCTTAATCAGTTTAGTTGCTCTTCTCTGGACTCCCTCAAGCATTGCCATGTCCTTTTTGAGGTACAGTGACCAGTACTGTACACAGTATTCCAGATGCGGGCGCACCATAGCCCGGTACAGTGGCAGGATGACTTCCTTCGTTCTGGTCGAGATACCTTTCTTAATGATACCTAACATTTGGTTTGCTTTCCTTGAGGCTGTGGCGCATTGTGCCGACGCCTTCAATGTCGTGAATACCATCACTCCCAAGTCTCTTTCCAGATTACTGACCCCTAGCATTGATCCCCCCATTTTGTAAGTGAACATCGGGTTCCTTCTCCCTATATGCATGACCTTGCATTTCCCTACATTGAAGCTCATTTGCCACTTTTTCGCCCATTCTTCCAATGTCGTAAGATCCCTTTGGAGATTCTCGCAGTCAACCGTGGTTTCAACCTTGCTGAATAGTTTGGTGTCATCTGCGAATTTGATGACCTCGCATTTTGTTCCCGCCTCCAGGTCATCAATGAATATGTTAAACAGGAGCGGTCCCAGCACCGATCCTTGAGGAACCCCGCTCGTGACCCCTTGCCAGTCCGAGTAATGGCCCTTTACACCAACCCTCTGCTTCCTGTCTGCCAGCCAGTTTTTGATCCATCGGTGGACCTCCCCGCGCACCCCATGATTCCATAGCTTCCTGAGCAACCGCTTATGTGGTACCTTATCGAAGGCTTTCTGGAAGTCTAGGTAAATTATGTCTATGGGTTCACCTTTGTCCACCTGGTTATTTACCCCCTCAAAGAAGTACAACAAGTTTGTGAGGCATGACCTACCCTTGCAGAACCCATGCTGGCTCGACCTTAGCTGTCCATTTTTTTCGATATGGTCACAGATGCTGTCCTTAATCAGTGCCTCCATCATCTTTCCTGGGACCGATGTGAGGCTTACCGGCCTATAGTTTCCCTGGTCGCCCCTCGAACCCTTCTTGAAGATGGGCGTGACATTAGCTATTTTCCAGTCCTCCGGGATCTCTCCAGTTTTTAGGGATAGGTTGCATATTTGCTGAAGTGTGTCTGCTATTTCATTCCTTAATTCCTTGAGCACCCTTGGGTGAATGCCGTCTGGACCTGGCGACTTGTCGCTCTTTAGCTTGTCTATCTGCCTGAGGACATCCTCCTGGCTCACCTCTAATTGGACCAGCTTGCTATCTTGATCTCCATTTTCTATTTCCTCTGGTTCCGGAATGTTGGATGTGTCCTCCCTCGTGTGTTTGATTTTTACAAAATGTTCCTTCAAAATTGAGTCATAATTTGATAGTAATTCTATCAACTCCAAAAAATTTTCTTTGTTTGTTGATAACATATCCTCTCTGTGACCACGATGTAAAATGTCTCTCCAGTATTTTCTCTCTTTATCCATTTCCACTTCATGAATTCTATCAATAGTTTTTTGGAGTTCCAGTCCCCTTGCCAAGGTCTTCCATTGTTCTAAGCAGAAGAGATGTTGTTCTCATCGCTCATGTTCAGGGACTTTAGGATTTAATTTCCATCAGTTTTTAAAGCCAGTTACAAAGACAGATGTTCCAGCTTTTGTCTCACTATCTGCAAACAGTCTGCAGTAAAAACAAAACAAGCAATTTTTTGATTTTGAATAAACCATCCAGATTCTCAATACTTTTTTGCCCTTTGGTAAAGATTTGTAGAACCATGAGGTTGTTAAGTGTCGACTGAATCTTTCGCTCTTTTTTCCTTCTCGTTGACTAGAAGAGAAAGGTCCATTTTTATTTTGAAAAGGTTCACTTCCCTTCTTAACCAGATTAACTCTCAAGTCATCTGGAACTGGTACTGGCCAAGCAGGGATATTGCAGTAAAGTAAAATTTTATTCGCTATTTCTTCAAACTCTTGGTCTTTACTAGCATCCCTTTCTTCTCCACTGTTATTTTTATGCTTTTGGTGTTGACTCTTGCTATCAATTAGATTCTCTTCCTCAGTGTCAGTACTTATAGATGACGATTCACTGTCTTCTTTCAGTTCAGGGTCATCTGAATCTTGCGTTTCTACTAAAGGTATTTCGGATGTGCCAGCTTGCACTTCTTCAGAATCTTCTTCATTACCTTTATGCGATGCTGAAAGCATTACATATTTCAACATAGATCCAGATATTGATTCAATCGCCTCCCCTTTTGCTTTTTTAATTTTTCTTTTTTGAGCTCCACTAAGTCGATGTCGTTTCATGTTAGTACAGGGTCCACCATCTCTCCCTTTCTGTTCCCAATTATCCTCCTATCCAGTATCTCTATCCCGCCTCCACACCATCCCTTGTTTCCAAGTTCTCTCCCTTTCTGTTCCTTCCCTCCCTAAATCCCATTATGCACCATCTCTCTCCCACTCCTCTGTTTTTAAACCCATTATTTCTAACCCCCAAAGTCTGGCATATGCACGTATCTTTGAACCCCCCTTCCCTCCCTCTCTCTGTGTACTTTTACACAAGGACCCCCTCCCCTGAAGGTCTGTCCCCCCGAAGGCCTGCACCCCCCGAAGGTCTGTCCCCCCTGAAGGCCTACCCTCCCCAAAGGATTGTACCTCCCACCCGAAGGTCTGTCTCCCCCAAAGGCCTACACCCTACCCCTGAAGGCCTACACACCCCTGAAGGACTGTACCTCCCACCCGAAGGTCTGTCCCCTCTGAAGACCTACACCCCCCTGAAAGCCTACACTCCCCCTGAAGGTCTGTACCTCCCACCCGAAGGTCTGTTCCCCCGAAGGCTTATACCCCCCGAAGGTCTGCACCCCCTGAAGTCTTACACCCCCGCTGAAGGCCTACACCCCCCCTGAAGGCCTGCACCCCCCCGAAGGTCTGCACCCCCCTGAAGGCTTACACCCCCGCTGAAGGCCTACACCCCCCTGAAGGCCTGCACCCCCCCGAAGGTCTGCACCCCTCCTGAAGGCTTACACCCCCGCTGAAGGCCTACATCCCCCCTGAAGGCCTGCACCCCTCCAAAGGCCTACACCCCACCTGAAGGCCTGCACCTCCCCGAAGGTCTGCACCTCCTGAAAGCCTGCAACCTCCCTGAAGGTCTGTACCTCCCACCCAAAGGTCTGTCCCCCCTGAAAGCCTACACCCCCCCGAAGGTCTGTACCTCCCACCCAAAGGTCTGTCCCCCCTAAAGGCCTACACCCCACCCCTAAGGCCTGCACCCCCCTGAAGGCCTACACCCCTCCCCGAAGGCCTACACCCCCCCAATACTGTCTAATGCAATCAGATAAAGGTGCGAGTTGGGAGGCCAGAGGGGAAGCAGGACACTGCAGCACTTCCCAACTGACCCTCCCCCCTCGCCCTCTAAAGCAGGAGCTGGCTAGCAAGAGGAAGTTGCCGATCCTGCTTTAGGGGGCGAGGGTCAGATGATGAATCGGGATTCGGGAGGCCGATTTAGTTTTTTTTTTAAATTGATTCGGGCAGCACTAGCCAAAGAAACAACACAAAAACCACCACCAAGCAGCTCAGCAGCCCAGCGATACTCACCTTCAGTTCAGAGGTAATTGCAGTGTCGCACGTGGCTCGAGCTCCCTTTCCTGCTTCCACCCAGCCGGAAACCGGAAGTTGGTGACAAAAGCATGCCGACAGTAGAGCGTACCATGCTCCGACGGCGACGGGGTGTGTGGCCGTGGGGAATGGAAGGTAAGAGAGAGGGCTCAGGCTGGATCACTTCGGGGACTTGCGAAAGCCTTGGAATCGGGCCATGAGCAGGGAAGTTCCTGGGCCATGACTCCAATGCCGGGAGCACCCCCCATGAGCTTGCACCCGGGGCAGACCGCGTCCCCCCCCACATTCCCCCCAGGTACGCCACAGTTGAAGGCTAAAGATAGCTTTTTCAGAGAGTACATCTAGGGTATAAATATAGAATGATTTAAGTGTAGTATTGCTTTGAAAGTGAATCGAGAGAGAATTAAATGATATTGACTTTTCTTTGAAGCCTCTGGAAGAATACAGACCAACTAGGGGGTGCACTAAACTTACCGATCATCTAACAATCGTCACTAAACTGGTTTGACCTAATGCAAACAACTGCTGGCCATGTGCTTCTCTGAGAGTTTGTTCATTCTCTGATCCAGCCATGCAAATTATCCCATTACTATTAAAATACCATGTAGACTAGCCCATCTATATATGCCCTAAAATCCCACACAAAATTGAAATTGCTCATAGTAACCTAAAATAGCCGACAGGTATGACCAGAACAGAACCTAGCTACACCACATTCCAGAAAAAAAAACTGGAAACCCTCCTCTTTGATACATAATCTCCAAAAGTCCCTCTTTCTCCCTTCTTTCCTGAGTATCCTTCCCATTTATCCTCCTTCCTCTCCTTCTTGTCTTTTCTTTTTTTTCCTCTTACTTCTCTCTGTAAGTCACCTTGAGCATGCTTAGGTATGTGCAACACACAAATAGAAGATTAGATTAGATTAGATCTCTCATAAGAACATAAGAATTTGCCTCTGCTGGGTCAGACCAGAGGTCCATCCCGCCCAGCGGTCTGCTCCCGCGGTGGCCCCTCAGGCCTATCACCTGTGCAGTGGTCCCTGACTATTACTATAAACTAGCTCAACTCCTACCTGTACCCCTCAATCCCCTTATCCTCTAGGAACCTATCCAAACCTTCTTTGAAGCCCTGTAACGTGCTCTGGCCTATCATGGCCTCCGGAAGCGCATTCCATGTGTCCACCATCCTCTGGGTAAAAAAGAACTTCCTAGCGTTTGTTCTAAACCTGCTCCCTTTTAATTTCTCCGAGTGCCCCCTTGTACTTGTGGTTCCCCACAAGTGAAGAATCTGTCCCTGTCTACTTTTTCTATGCCCTTCAGGATTTTGAAGGTTTCTATCATGTCTCCTCTAAGTCTCCACTTTTCCAGGGAGAATAGCCCCAGCTTTTTCAATCTATCAGCATATGAGAAGTTTTCCATACCCTTTATCAGTTTAGTCGCTCTTCTCTGGACTCCCTCAAGTACTGCCATGTCCTTCAAGGTCTACCTGTTTGTTTGTTTTTTCTTTCACTGTGACTCCCCATGACAGCAAAAATGACAAGAGGAATGCCTACTCGGTCCTGGCCCCTCTGTGCCACTGACTCCCCTGAACCAATCCCCTATTCTTCCCCAAAATAGGCAGGAGGGATGTCCACTCCCTCTTGACAATGGACATCCCCTACCCATACCTTTTTGTAACGTTGGAAGCAGGAATCCCACTCTGAGGCTCCTGCTTCAGGCCCACCAGTCCAAAATGGCAGGCCTTCCCCTCCTCAGTGCATCATGTGATGCACGAGGAGGGGCCAAAATCCAAGATTGGTTCAGGTGCCTAAGGCTTGATTAATCAGGGCTTTAGGCTCCTCCCTCATTATTCTGGTTACAGAGGGAAGTGCCTAAGCCCTGATTGGCTCAGACACCTAAGGCTCCACCCCTTGTGAAAGGTCTTAGACATCTGAACCAGTTAGGCCTTTTGGCCCCTCCCCATGTATCACATGAGACAATGGGGAGGGTGTGCCATCTTGAATCTGTTGGTGAATGTGTGTGAGGTGATTTTTTGCAACAGCACTGAAGAATGTTTCTTTTTCTACCCCTGAAGCAGCTTTAATAGAGCGAAATGGGGATTCTCTGTTGGATTTGGAAGAAGGTCGGCTCATATGAGTTTGCTTGAGAAGAAGAACAACTGATTGGCAGTATGTGAAGCTAAGTATCCCTCTTCCTTATCTATGGACACAAGCAGTATTGAAGCTTTGAATTTAGTTTGGATGCACACCTTATGAATGATTGCAGTCTGCTGGGAGTAGACCCTATTTTTTTCCATATCTTTATTCATTTTAAAACCAACATCAAGTGCAACATATTATCAAACAATGTACAAAATAAACGATAGTTAATTTCATCAAATGATTTAACAAATACATATCCCTTCCCTCCCACCCACCAACCCTTTCATACAGTATAAAGACAATCAAGAGTAAAATAAATGATCAAGACAAACAAAATTACGACCAAATAATATATTAAAGGCATAACCCCCCCCCAACCCACCCATCCTGGATTTGTATAATCAAAGGGCTAAAACTAATAATCAATCCTTATAAAATTTTGTCAATGGGTCCAAAACCTCCTTGAATTTCTTATGTCTCAATTGTATTGCCCTCATACGTTCAAATTTATGTTTGGCACAAAGATTATCACCAGAAACTATAGTTTAACCTGTCCCAATTTTTCAAAATAAGCTATATGGCATCTCCTGTCATGATAAAAAGTAGTCTATTGTTATGTGGATTTATTGGACTCTCGGCCATCAATAACGTGGACCCTATTTTTGACATTTTGATATTTTGGCATATGGGACTAATTTGTGGTATACCATATTTGAAGTTGAAGCACTTGATTGGAGATTTTTGGGGGTACCCATGAAGCCCTTAACTAAGGCCCCTTTTTCTCCAAAATATTTTTTTTGTGCTCCTTCAGTTAATTAGAGTGGCTGAATGGGTTTTCCCTGCCTGGGTGATCTGCACTCATATAATTGCATATAAAAATTTTTGGGGTATAGGATTGAATACTTATGTGCCTCTAGTTGGATATAGAGGGTAAGGCCCACCATTAAGCAGGAGCCTGAAATGGGCTTCCTGGTTCCAACTTTTGAAAAAGGTATGGGTGAGGTTCGGGGCTGGTGGTAGGGGCATCCAAATGGCAAGAGGGAGTGGGCATCCCTCTTGCCATTTTTTTAGGGGTGTTGTGGGATGATGGCTCAGGGGTGCCTGGTGCAAGGGGAGCATGGAATAGGGGTGTTCTGCATGGCAAGAGGGAATGAGCACCCTCTTTCCTATTTTGGGGAAGGGGAAGGGATTGGTTTGGGAAGGGTTGGTGACACAGGGGTCCAGGACCAGTTGGGGGCAAGGCATGTGGGTATTCAGCTAGGCAGGAGGGAATAGGCATCTTTCCTGCTATTTTCAATGCCATGGAGGGTTGTGGTGCCAGTTCATGGGGGGTTGTTGGGGAGGGCCTTTTTCCTTTTTTTAATGGGGCAGATTGTGCATGTGTAACACATGCATAATAGCTGTGCCAAAAAGAAAGAAGCCCTAACTGTAGTGACAGGGGGCTGCTTTCCCTGCAACTGCTGTTAGGGCTCTTCACATGTGTCAATCGCCCATTGAACAATTGATCTGTCAAGTTTGAATTTAAATGAAGTGCACTTCTATGCAAATCATTTGAATGCAAACCTGGTAGCACATTGATCGCTCATCCAAAATCGGTCAGAGAATCCGCCAACAACGATCCAGTCAGTATTACTGATTATCTTTAGTGCATACAGGCCAAAGTGGAGGAGCAGTATGAGTAGGCAGGAAGGTGGGCTCAGATTTGTTCCTACTGGTTGGACTACTTGATTTACTTTTTAAGGATTCTTTAAAATAGAGATTAGTGTACTGGTAGATGATGTTTAATGTGAGCAAGTGCACAGTGATGTATATGGGAAAGAATTATAGCTACATGATGCAGGGTTCCACGTTAAGAGTTACCACCCAGGAAAAGGATCTAGATATCATCACTGAGGATACTTTGAAACTCTCAGCTCAGTGTGTTGTGGCAGCTAAGAAAGCAAATAGGATTTTAGAAATGGGAAAGAAAGATGCACAACCATCTGGGACTCATTTAACCAGGTCACAGAGGAAGCTCTTGGAAAACCCCCTGAATGGCCTTTGGCCTACAACCTGCCCTCAAAACCCTTGTCCAGCAAAGATAGTACAAATGAGCATAGGCTTCATTGAAGGGGCCAATTAAATTGTTAACTCCTTGTTTGGAAAAGGGAATCAGCCAACAACACAAAAAAAGGTCTGTGGTGCACTTCCAGCTGATGAGGAGAAGCTCAAAAGCTACCAACCAGTCCCTAACATGCTTTTTCTGGCAAAACTTATAGAATAGACAGTTTGCATTTAACTCAATAACTAGTTAACTAAATGTAATTATCTAGACCAGGATGTCAATCTGGTTTCTGACCTGGGTACAGAACAGAGACAGTTCTTGTGTCCCTTACAGCATAGTGGAGAGCGTAGAGGCAGAACTCCCTGTACAGGGGAATTCTGCAGAAGGTTTGGAGGCTTTGTCAGCAAGCGGTGGTGGAATAAACCAGATGGAGCAAAGCCAAGGAACTCTTCTTCAGGGTGAGCATTTTTACACTCAACAAAAATTTCCTATATGGGAGAAGCCCACTCAGGTGTCTCTGGAATCACTATGGGATTTAGTGGCTAACTTTGCTAAAACTATTAACCCCAATTTCCATTATATAGAGAATAAGTTAATTCAACAAACAAAGGAGCTTAAAGATATAAAAGAAGATCAGACTGCTTCAAAAACTTTAGTTCAAAAGCTTGACCAAGATGTTATAGCACTGAAACAATTGCAAGAGACCCTAATTAAGGACAATGTAAATCTCAGAAAGAAATTGGAAGTGCTTGAGAATGCTTCAAGAAATAATAATTTGAGACTTATTAACTTTCCAAGAATGACAATGGTAACTCCTAGGGAAATGCTTAGGAGATACCTGGTAGAAATCTTTACAAGAGACACTACCTCCGTTCTCTCAAGTTTATTACCTCCCAAATAAAAATGGGCCTCATCTACAGAAAAAATCTGATCAAGCAGTGTTAAATGTATCAGAAATTTTGGAGACTTCTGATAAGGATATGGTAACACTGTCCACATTGATATTAACTGTAGCTCTTTCGATTGATAAAGGACGGTTATTGAGGCTTTTCTTTAAAAATAAACAAAAAGAGTTCCTAGGACTAAAAGTTCAAATGTACCCTGATCTTTCAAGAGAGACTCAAAAACAACATCGAGAATTTCTTCTTTTGAGACCAGGGGTCACTTTGTTAGGGATGACATTTTACCTGAGATACCCCTGTGAGTGTATTATAAGCCACCGTTCAGTTAAATATGTTTTTTTACCTCATCAATTAACAGCTTTCTTGGCTATGTCCCAAATAGATGGTAGAACAACAAGTGCTCAAGAAGTTTAATAAGTATCTCCTACCTCAGCACTATGTTTAGCATATTTCTTAATTAATTATAATTTATCATTTTTTCTCACTTATAAGAATTCTTGGATCTTAAGTTGAGGACTTGAGCTGTGTTAGATGAAATTATTAATGTCCTTTTAATTTTATTTCCTTTTAAGGACTATCAAGGCATAAATTTTATACCTTGTGAGAATTGTTCTGTCTAACCAACTTTCTGTACAAGTGTTTACTTGATTTGTAAATGTGGAAACTTATAAATAAATAAGAAAACTCTATATCCATGCCAATGATGCCCAATTTGACTAAGGCTAGTAGCTTCACACTGTGCGGCCGCAGCAGGATATATTCCAGCAGTATTTACTGTCAAACAATTTCTCAAAACCCACGGTTCTCCATAATTATGATTCTATATCATCCCAATCCCTGAGGAAGGAGTGTTTCTCTATAACACGGTCCATGTCAGGTCCTGCACTTTACATAGAATCACCATTTCAGATTTCAATAATTGATTTATTTTTAAATAAAATAACCTTACACTTTGTACATCGTCTCTGCAGGTTTATTTTTCCTTCTGTCATTCTTCACTTGGCTGTTCACTGCAGACAGGTTGGATTGTTTTGGTTTTTGAATGATGCACAAATTCTCATACCCATTGGACCAGATCTCCCCACAGCTTTGAGAAAACTGACTGCCTGTCTAACCACAACTCAGAAATGGGCAAATGACAATAAACTCTTCCTGAACCCAAGCAAAACAGATATTCTTTGGGTTCCTAACACAAAGAGACAAATACCTGACTTCAAAATATATTTTAAGGAGTATGAACTCCCCCTAAAATGACAGTTCATAGCTCACTCTGATCCTACCAAACTTCATCTTTGGCAACTATGAAATCTCTCTCATTATATTAAAAAGACAAGTCTAAACAGAGTTTCCCATACCATGATAACATCACAACTAGACTACTGCAATGCCCTGTACTCTAGTCTAACCAAAAAGAGTTTGAATCAGCTGCAACTAATTCAGAATGGTACAGAACGACTGAAAGAAGGCTGAAAGCAGTGTTACATAAACTACCTTAAAGGTCCTCAGAATAAAGAATAAGCTTTATATAGCTTTGAGACCTCTGAGGTCCTCTGAAGAAGCATTATTATCTGTACTCTCACCGAAAGAAATTGTACAGTGTGATACTCACTAGTGAGCCTTCTCAGGAGTATCCCACATGCTCTGGAATTTACTTCCAGAGATGTTACCTCCATTTAAGGGAGCAGGTGAAAGCCTGACTTCACCAAAGCCTTTAATAAATAGGGTGATTTACTATATTCTCATTCTACACTAGGACTAGCTTCCCACACTCACTAGCTAAATTAGTTCCTTATGCCTTAATTAACTATGCAAACAACTTGGCTTGAATTTAGCCTCCCTTCTGTTCATCACATAACCTATAAAATTCATTCAGCCGTGACATTTTGTATTATGCAGCAAAAAATAACTCCTCAGAAATTGCCAAAGATACTTCAAAAGATACAACACAAAGGCAAAAACAGTCTAAGGATTCAGAGAGTGTAGAATGCTAACCAGACACCCCTAAGATAATAAGTAAATAAAATATAAATAAATTTAGGGGGGAGGGGCAACCTCAGTGTGGAGGATCAATGAAGGGAGAAAAACTCCAGCGCTTCACACAGAAGACAAAGATAATTCACCTCTGCCTGCACACCATCATGGATTGCCCCACGTGTGCAAAAATCAAATGCAATTAAGTGCTAAACCAAAATAAGGTATAAGTGACACTAAGAGTGAAAAAACAGCAAAAAACACTCTAAGAACCCTCCCCAGCCAACTCCCCAAGAAGACAAAAGGAGGCCACAGCCGACTTAGCTTGAATCTGCCTGAAAGAAGCTTGTAGAGAACGCAGTGATGGGTTCAATCAAGCCTGGTATTGGGAGAGTAATATCCCTTCATCAGGAACCCTAAGATGGAAACATGAAATTTATCAGTTGGAGCCGGCTGGGAGGGAGGAGAACACGAAAGGAAGCGCAAGCGCGCTAAAAAGCCAAGCAAAAGCAACGTCACGCATATGAGAACCAGTCAGGAAAGACCGGGGAGGAGCCCCAGGTTACACAATAGTGTTCCACTCGATACAGTCATTAAGACCCTGAGGGTAAACGGTGTGTAGCTGGAAAATCCAAAATTGCTCTCTAAGCTGAATATGAGCTATGATTTTCCAGCTACACGCCGTTTATTATAGAAAATCATTGGTGCCATATCTATATTATTTGAATGTTCTGGTTTGTATTTACTAGATGATTAATAAGTATTCTGTCTCCCTTTTAGTATGTATTATATTTCTCTTATTTGAATTTCAGTGCAGTTAAGAAATATATTTGTCAAACTGGGTTATGGTATAAAGTTTCAATTTACTGATTTTGAATTTACCTCTTTTGTTGTATTTATGTTTATATTTGGTCTTTTTACTACTATTATGCTCTTAATAATATTGTAACTTTTATGTTCAATTATATATGCAAGACACCATCTTGGGTGAATCTCTTCATAAAGGTGGTTAATAAATTCTAATAAATAAATAATGCTCTTATAACTTCATGGGATTACCATACTTCAAATACTGTATGTAATTCTGGTTGTCACATCTAAAAAAAAAAAAAAAAAAAGATATAGGAGAACTAGTGAAGATACAGTGAAGGGGAGAGTGTGGCTACAACCATAGCACCCTGGGGTTGTGGGTTCAAACCCACACTGCTCCTTGTGACCCTGGGAAAGTCATTTAATCTCCCCCAGTGCCCCAGGTACATTAGATAGCTTGTGAGCCCACCAGGACAGACAGAGAAAAATGCTTGTGTACCTGAATAAACTCATATAAACCATTCTGAGATCTGGGAGATCAGTATAGAAAATTGAATAAATAAATAAGGGATGAGATGGCGTACCTATGAGAAAAGGTTAAATAAGTTATGGCTCCTCATCCTGAATAAGAGATGGCTCAGGGAAGAGATGCTGTAGTACAAGCTTGCACTGATCATGAATGTCAAACAGTTACCCAAGACAGCTGCTGCACTGAAGCACACAGTGGAGGCCCTCATGAAACATGGTGCAGTGGTGAGGAAATTGGAAAACTTGGGAGAAAGGTCACTTCCATACAGAATCTCCAAACACAGTCAGTGGCCTACTAGAGGAGGATACTTTTTGATAGATCCGGATGCCTCATCAACAATTATTCCGAGTAAGATGGAACACTGTGATAATGATACAGCTTATGATTTATCTTTAATCTTATCTATTGTTTTGCCTTTTGTCTTTGTTTTGTTCTATTTCTATCATTTAAATTTCTCCAGAATTCTACTGTTCAACGGCTCCCCCTTCTGCTTCTATTCCTTTCTCTCCTCTCTTCTACCTTCCAAAGTATTTAGATCAATGCTGTCTTGTTAAAATGTTTATTTTATCTTTATTTTTCCTCTAACTCTACTTTTCACTTCTCTATTACCCTCCAGGTACTTTAGTTAGATTGTGAGCCTTCGGGACAGTAAGGGAATTTTTCAAGTACCTTTCTTATTTCTAATCTTAATGTAAATTTTCTGTAAACCGCTTAGAACCTAACGGATGTAGCGGTATATAAGAAATAAATTACATTACATTACATTACATCTACATTTTTAAGACAAAAGGCTAGATTCACTAAGGACACCGATTGTGTCCCGACAACATTGCGATCACTTAGCGACCCTGACCTGATTCACTAATCATACTCCGGATCCAATCCAAGTCACACATGCAAATGAGGGGAACAGCATGCAAAAATAGGCAGGCAGTGATTCACTAAAAAAAAAAAAAAGAGAAACATCGACTGGGCTGATCGATCAAAAAATAAGTGACTGCTAAGGACAAGTTGCTCAGGTCCTTTCCGATTGCCCTGTTCTCTGCCCCGACTCTCCTCTTGCTGCCCTGCTCTCTGCCCTGACTCGCTTCTTGCCACCCTGCTCTCTGCCCTGACTCGCTTCTTACCACCCTGCTCTCTGCCCTGACTCGCTTCTTGCCACCCTGCTCTCTGCCCTGACTCATTTCTTGTCACCCTGCTTTCTGCCCTGACTCGCTTCTTGCCACCCTGCTCTCTGCCCTGACTCGCTTCTTGCCACCCTGCTCTCTGCCCTGACTCGCTTCTTGCCACCCTGCTCTCTGCCCTGACTCATTTCTTGTCACCCTGCTTTCTGCCCTGACTCGCTTCTTGCCACCCTGCTCTCTGCCCTGACTCATTTCTTGTCACCCTGCTTTCTGCCCTGACTCGCTTCTTGCCACCCTGCTCTCTGCCCTGACTCATTTCTTGTCACCCTGCTTTCTGCCCTGACTCGCTTCTTGCCACCCTGCTCTCTGCCCTGACTCGCTTCTTGCCACCCTGCTCTCTGCCCTGACTCATTTCTTGTCACCCTGCTTTCTGCCCTGACTCGCTTCTTGCCACCCTGCTCTCTGCCCTGACTCGCTTCTTGCCACCCTGCTCTCTGCCCTGACTCATTTCTTGTCACCCTGCTCTCTGCCCTGACTCACTTCTTGTCACCCTGCTTTCTGCCCTGACTCGCCACCCTGCTCTCCTGACCTTCCCACAGTGTGAGCCCATGGTTTTAACCCATGGATTTAAAGTGGTTTAAAACCCTGGGCCTGTGAAGTAAAAATGTTTTTAAAAATTCAAAAGCTATGTAAGCATGCACGGAAGATGGTCCGCACATGTGTCAGGATCGCTGCTCAGCGATCCATGTAGTCAGATGGATTCCAATCGACCCCATTTGCATGCAATCACGTCACGCTGATCGGATCACTAACGGATCAGATTGGATCTGTGAGGTTAGTGAATCTATCCTAAAGATTCTCCAGAACATTGGAGGAATTTGAAGGGATGAAACCACCAGACTATGAGGCCAAATTACACAGCAGAAGAAAATGTACTTCTCCCTCCGTATTCGTGGTTTTATTATTCATGACTTTGATTATTCACAGTGGCTTTGCTGGCTCCTCCCCCTAAATGACATCATCTCAGAGTGCCAATAAAAGGTTAGGCGCTTTTTCCCAGCACTTGCTTCAGCGTGCAGAGAGAAATTTGCTTTTCCCCAGTGCTTCCTTTATTTGCGATTTCATCATATTCATGAGGGTTTTAGCAAAAAAACGTGAATAACATATAAAAATTTATTCATGGTTTTTCCATATTAATGGGTCAGTTCTTCCCCTAATTCCCATGCATATGGAAGGAGAAGTGTGGATTGCTGCAAATTATGTGACTATTTGAAGTCCTTTCCATTTAATTAAAGCCACAAGAACAAAGTTGTTTATGGCAACCTCTTGTGACTGACAGTGGATATGTTTTGTTTTTGTTTTCAGATTCTAGGCTGGGAGTTGGGACACTTGACACCATGGGAAAAATTATATAGCATATGTAACTTTAAAATAAAATAAAATTTAAAAAGATTGCGTGAAATATTATGATGGTGGTTTTATGGATTGTATGTTACCAGTGATTACCACTCTGGACTGTATTGATAAAGAAAGCTAAGAAAAGAATATGAAGAGAAACTTGCCATAACAACAAATTTTGAAAACATATTTTATTAAAGAACGAAGAAATCATCAACATAGATATATTTACACAGGCTACAATTGTTTTCAAAAATTCTCCCCCACATACACACACCCTTCCCATCCACCAAACACACTGTAGCTCCTATTTTTCAAAATGTACAGAAACAAATACAAATAAAGTAATCAGAGATTCAACAGTTGACTTTGAGCAACCAGAGTCAGTGAGTTCCAAAAAGGTTGCCATGTACATTGTAGCTTTCTCCCTTTAAGAATATCCAAGTCGGGGATCCGTTGTCTTTCCATCTGGAGATGTTGAATGAGCAAGGCTCTCCACTGTGCCAATGAAGGGGAATCAATGGCCAACCAATTTTTGAGAATAGCTTTTACTCCCAATAACAGAGAAACTTTCATGAAATCTCTCTGCCCTTTAGGCACTGGGGCTACAATGGTGCACCGAGAGAAGAGCAAGAGTGGAGTTAGTCTGCAGCGATCATTCCACAAAATGAAAATATGGTTCAAAATCCACTTTCAAAAACACTGAATGTATGAGCAGAAATAAAACATGAGGCCTAGAGTGGCAGCGGAATGACCACACTTCAGAGTCTTGTTGAATGTCCATTTTGTGGGCTCATGTTGGTGAGATATAGAGGTGCAGTAGACAGCATGTGACGCTTTTGCTTAAGGCTACCCTCCATGATCATTACACCTAGATCAGTCAACCAACAAGCAGTAGTTTTTGTAATCCACAATGATAGAAGCGCAAAGGTATGTCAGTCTACACACCAAGGCACAGAACCTCTTTAAATTGGTCAAGATAATCAGATGTCCAAGTTGAATGGGGCAGCTCATGAACATAATGTCACAACTGCCAATATGCATAACCATCTGAGGCAGGCAGCATGAATTCAGGCTATAAATCTGTAAAAGATTTGATAGAACCATCATCCTCGAGCACATGGAAAAGATAGGTTAGACCCCTAGCCACCCAGTGCTAGTGTCCAAGAAGTTCTTCCCAGTTCAAAATCCGGGTTCCCACAGATAGGAAGCAAGGGCAAATTAGTGGGACAAATCTTCAGGAAGGCACAGAACTACCGCCAAGCCCCTCTCATAGCCAAATACAACAGGTACACATTTAATATGTGTTGAAGATGCTTCAAAGAGTCATGAAATAAAGTACTAAAATGATATGGATGCAATATAGTGATCTCCGCTTACGTAAATGAGAATTTAGTAAGATTCTGGAACCAATCATTAATGTGTCAAAGGTGATATGCAACCAAAAAACTTGAATATTCAAAAGTCCCAATCCTCCCTTAATTGGAGAGGCTGCTACTTTATAAGACACTCTAGGTTTTTTTTAATCATTCCATATAAACCCATTCAAAATACGGATGATATGCCTATTAGTTTGTACCATAAAGAATAAAGGCAGCATCTGGAACAAATATAACCAATATGACAATAACAACATTATAGAGGGCTATCCTAACTAACAAAGATGAGGGAAGTGCTTTCCATACCAAAAGCTTCTGTTCCAAATGACACAGACACGGAGCCACATTAAAATCATACAACTGAGAAAGGTCTCTGGGTATCCAGACTCCCAAATATTTAATACCATCCTCAGCCCATTGCAATGGGAAAACTCCGTGCCATCCTGAACAAACTGAAATATCCAAAGGGAGAATCATCAATTTGTATTTATTAAGCCAGAATCCCGAGTATAATCCAAACTCATCAATAAGACCCAAAAGAGTGGTCAAAGAGGGCTGTACCCTCAAAAGAACAAATAAAATGTCATCAGCAAAAACCAGTATCTTGACAGGCTGAAACCCTCCCCTGATCCACTCCACTCACATTCCCAACTTGCTGCACTTTGCATAAGAGAAGCTCAAGGTATAGTAGGAAGAGCAAGGGTCATGTAACAATTTTTAAACATATATCAGAAGCAGAAAACCTGTGAAGGAATCTGTGGGCCCATTGGATGATCAAGGAACAAAATAGGCACTCAGAGAGGATAAGGCCATAGCAGAGAAACTTGATTATTTACTTTGATCTTTATGGAAGAAGATATAAGAGAGCTACCTGGAATGAAAATGTGTTTCAAGTTTGATGATGTGGAGGAACTGAAAAAATCTTTATAAACCTGGAAGACCTATTAACTCAAATTGACAATCACCTGAACTGGATGGTATACATCCCAGGATACTGAAAAAAACTCAAACATGAAATTTCTGATCTGCTGTTAGTGATTGTATGTAACCTGTCACTAAAATCATCTGCAGTTCCTAAAAATTAGAAGGTAGCCAATATTATGTACATTTTTTAAAGGGTTCCATGGGAGAACCAGAAAATTACAGACCAGTAAGACAGTCTTCAGTGTCATGCAAAATAGTGGGAACAATTATAAATAAAACTGAGGAACACATAGACAACACACAGTTTAATAGGACAGTCAGCATGGGTTCAGCTAAAAGAGCTTGACTTCTCTGAAGGCACAAATAAACATGTGGATAAAGATGAGCCGGGTGATGCAGTATATGTAGATTTTCAGAAAGCTTTTGACAAAGTTTCTCATGAGAAACTCCTGAGACAAATTGAAGAGTTGTGGGATAGGATACAGTGTTCATTTGTGGATTAGGAATTAGTTATCAAACAGAAAACAGAGGGTGAGTGTGGCACAGTGGTTAAAGTTATAGCTTTAGCACCTTGAGGTTGTGTCCCTTGTGACCATGGGCAAGTCACTAAGGGCTAGATTCACTAACCCCCGATTCTGTGTCCGATCCGTTCCCGATTGCATGCAGGCTGACAAATTCACAAAAGGCCTGCATGCAAATGGGGATGATTGTTGACATGCCCCCCTACCCATATCATGGATCACTATAGAGCAGGGGTGTCAAAGTCCCTCCTCGAGGGCCGTAATCCAGTCGGGTTTTCAGGATTTCCCCACTGAATATGCATTGAAAGCAGTGCATGCACATAGATCTCATGCATATTCATTGGGGAAATCCTGAAAACCCGACTGGATTCCGGCCCTCGAGGACCGACTTTGACACCTGTGCTATAGAGCAATCCTTGAGTATGTGTAATGTAATGTAATGTAATGTAATTTATTTCTTATATACCGCTACATCCGTTAGGTTCTAAGCGGTTGACAGAAAATATACATTAAGATTAGAAATAAGAAAGGTACTTGGAAAATTCCCTTACTGTCCCGAAGGCTCACAATCTAACTAAAGTACCTGGAGGGTAATAGAGAAGTGAAAAGTAGAGTTAGAGGAAAAATAAAAATAAAATAAACATTTTAACAAGACAGCATTGATCTAAATACTTTGGAAGGTAGAAGAGAGGAGAGAAAGGAATAGAAGCAGAAGGGGGAGCCGTTGAACAGTAGAATTCTGCAGCATCCACTATCTCCTCCTCTCCCTATTGGCTAAGGCTCTTAACATTTGCATATCTTCTTCCCATTGGCTAAGGCTCTTTGCCTGCATTGTGATGTCATAGAGCTTTATGGTTATAGAAACCTAGAAACATGATGGCAGATGAAGGCCAAATGGTCCATGTAATGTAATGTAATTTATTTCTTATATACCGCTACATCCGTTAGGTTCTAAGCGGTTTACAGAAAATATACATTAAGATTAGAAATAAGAAAGGTACTTGAAAAATTCCCTTACTGTCCCGAAGGCTCACAATCTAACTAAAGTACCTGGAGGGTAATAGAGAAGTGAAAAGTAGAGTTAGAGGAAAAATAAAAATAAAATAAACATTTTAACAAGACAGCATTGATCTAAATACTTTGGAAGGTAGAAGAGAGGAGAGAAAGGAATAGAAGCATGATGAAGTGATGAAGTGGAGCAAGTAAGTTTAGGAGGAGCAATTGATGTTTCCAGAAAGGGCTTCTTCAGGGAAGAGACTTGGCCGACAGTCCCAGGATGCCTATGTCTCCTCCCCTGAGATGTTCTCCCATCCATGCATTCCCTCCCAGACACACTGCCCGTGCCCCAGCCGCTCCAAGGAGGCTGCCCCAGATGAGGCCCACGGTGAATGCAGGATTCTCTCCTCTGCGGGAAAGCCCTTACAGACCCTTACAGTAGTGACAGGAGAAGCAGCTGGCTTTTTAAATTTTTTTTTAATCGGGCAGATATTTTGCATGCATTACACATGCAAAATTACTGCCCGGTAAAAAAAATAAATAAAAAAGCACCCCCTGAAGTGCTTCCTCCCTCCCCAAACCCCTAAAAAATGCCCCCAAATGCCCTGCTGAAGAACAAAAGGCAGGAGGGATGCCAACTCCCTCCTGCCATCTCAAGCCCATCCTGGCCAAGCCCGGCCCAGCCCTATTCCCTCCCTCTACCTTTAGCTAGGCTGGCCAGGTGGATGGGCCCAGCCCACCCCCTCCCTGCACCTTTAAAATTGTTGGGAGCAGGAGGGGTGTTCAGTTCTTCTTGCTCCAGGCCTTCTCCGACATCAACTGCAGCCTTAGGCCATGCCCGGTGCATCATGTGATTCACGAGGAGGGGCCTATGGCCCTTACTGGCTGAGGTACCTCGGGCTCCTCCCTTGGTAGGGGTCTGGAGCATATCATCCAATTAGGGACTTCTTTAGGGAGGAGTCTAAGAAAGTCCCTGATTGGCCATTATTTTTGGCCAATCAGACTTCCTTAGACTCCTCCCTAAGTAAGTCCCTGATTGGCTGAGGTGCCCCTGGCCCATCCCAAGGGAGGAGCCCGAGATGCCTCAGCCAATCATGACCTTAGGCCCCTCTCTGTGCCTCACATGATGTACCGGGGCATGGCCTAAGGACACAGTTTTTGCTAGTTTTTGCCTCCTTAATCACTGCCTCAAAATGGAAGTTGGGCAGCGATAGGTGATTTAAGTGGGCCAGAGCCTATGGGGCTCATAATTTAAACAGAAATATGTCTGAAATTCTGCCTAAATTGGCACTTAGATTTTCAAAAAGAGAAGTAGTCCAAGTACCGATAGTCAAAACAGGTTTTAGACGTATCTAAAAATAGCTTAGGCCTTTTCAGTGTCATTGTATGCCCAGAGCTGAAAGGGACATTTTAGGAGGAGTGATGAGGGTGGAATTTGTGCGGGATGTGAGCTAACCTAGATTTAATCATGCTGCAAGTATAACTGAAAGTTTAACGAAACAGCCTAGATGGAACTTATACGTTGTGACTTAGGTGATCTAAAAACAGGTCTAAGTGCCAGAAGGTATCCAAAGTGACCAGATAACTGCTGCAGACACAAAATACAGACCACCACACACTGCCCAGTGATCACTGACCCCCCATATTACTTTACTGACCACACCCATATCTTAAAGAGATGGCAGATGAGCTCCAATGTAGAGAAATGTAAAGTCTTACATGTGGGGAAGGGGAACCCAATGTACAGCTATACGATGGGAGGGAGGGTACTGGGGGGAGGCTGCCTAGAAAAAGACTTGGGGGTATTGGTGGATGAAACAATGTGCAGCAGCCTCAAGGAAAGCAAACAGAATGTTAGGCATAATCAAAAAGGGTATCACTACCAGATCAAAGGAGGTTATTCTACCACTGTATCAAGTGATGGTGTGCCCACATCTGGAGTATTGTGTCCAATACTGGTTGCCGTACCTTAAGAAGGATATGGCGATACTCAAGAGGGTCCAGAGAAGAGCAACAAGGATGATTAAGGGCATGGAAACCTTTCAAATGCTGAAAGGTTGGAGAAGCTGGGGCTCTTTACTCTGGAAAAGCGGGGACTTAGAGGGGACATGATAGAGACTTATAAAATCATGAAAGGCATAGAGAAGGTGGAGAAGGACAGATTCTTCAGACTAACCGAGCCAACAAAAACAAGAGGGCATTCAGAAAAATTGAGAGGAGACAGATTTAAAACAAATGCTAGGAAGTTCTTCTTCACTCAGAGGGTGGTGTACACCTGGAATGCGCTCCCAGTGGAGGTGAAAGGGCAGAGTACAATTTTGGGTTCAAGAAGGGATTGGATGACTTCCTGAAGAAGGGGATTGAAGGGTACAGATAGAGGGTAACTTTACAGGTACTAAATGAATAGTGAATAAGAATTTAGGTTATGGACCACTTACAGGTCACGGACCTGGGGGCCGCTGCGGGAGCGGACTGCTGGGCACGATGGAACCCTGGTCTGACCCGGCAGAGGCAGTGCTTATGTTCTTATGGTCTTTGACCAAGGGCCACTGCGGGAAACTAGAAGATCTCATTTATTTACCTATCCCAAGATAGGACATTGGCATTTCAAGCAGGTAAACTGCAATCTTTGTTCGGTGAATGTATCCATCAAGCCCTGTCATATTGTTCCTTACAAAAATTAGTTAAGACCAATTTGTTTGATACATTTATTACTTAAATTAGGAGTCTTTTAAGATTGTAATTAGTGTATCCATTGTGCGATTGTATTTTCTCTGATTGTCCAGTTTCTCTTTTATGTAAACCGCCTAGAACTGCTGGTGATGGCGGTATAAAAGAATAAAGTTATCATTATTATTATTAGTAGTAGTAGTAAATTGTAATTTTCCCTTAAAATCCAGCATGGTACCTGAAGATTGGAGGGTGGCCAATTCAACACCATTTAAAAAAAAGTTTTCAGAGGATATCCAGGAAATTATACACTGGTGAAACTGACATCAGTGCTGGACAAAATGGTAGACAGTATTATAAAGAATCAAATTACAGAGCATATAAATAAGTAGGATTAATGTGACAATACCAACATGGATTTCAGCCACATTTGATACAGTGTACCACACTCTGCTTCTTCTAAAGTTGAGTGAACTAGGCATACATGAAGTAGTTCTAAAATGGTTTTCAGAATTCTTAGGAAATAGAACCTATTAAGAAAGGGAACTAAGAAGTCCCAAAAGTGGAATCTTTTTTTTTGTGGAGTGACACAAGGTCTCCACTGTCTCCTTATTTGTTCAATATCTACTTAAGAGAATAAGTAATTTAAGAACATAAGAAATGCCTCTGCTAGGTCAGACTAGATGTCCATCGCGCCCAGCAGTCTGCTCACGCAGCGGCCCAACAGGTCAGGACCTCTCCAAGGTAGAGAGAACAAGAGGGCACTCTCTAAAGTTGAAAGGGGATAGATTCCATACAAACATAAGGAAGTTCTTCTTCACCCAGAGAGTGGTAGAAAGCTGGAACGCTCTTCCAGAGGCTGTTATAGGGGAAAACACCCTCCAAGGATTCAAGACAAAGTTAGACAAGTTCCTGCTGAACAAGAACGTGCGCTGGTAGGGCTAGTCTCAGTTAGGGTGCTGGTCTTAGACCAGAGGGCCGCCGCATGAAGGGACTGCTGGGCATGATGGACCATTGGTCTGACCCAGCAGTGGCAATTCTTATGTTCTTATGACCTGTGTAGTAATCCTCTATCTATACCCCTCTATACCCTTTTCCTTCAGAAAATTGTCCAATCCCTTCTTAAACCCCAATACCATAATCTGTCCTATCACGCCCTCTGGAAGTGCATTCCAGGTGTCCACCACCTGTTGTCTGAAGAAAAACTTCCTAGCATTGGTTTTGAATCTGTCCCCTTTCAACTTTTCCGAATGCCCTCTCATTCTTGTAGTTTTTGAAAGTTTGAAGAATCTCTCCCTCTCCACTTTCTCTATACCCTTCATGATCTTGTAAGTCTCTATCATGTCCCCTCTAATTCTCCTCTTCTCCAGGGTAAAGAGCCCCAGTTTCCCCAATCTCTCAGCATATGAAAGGTTTTCCATACCTTTTATCAAACATGTTGCTCTCCTCTGAACCATCTTGAATATTGCCATATCCTTCTTAAGGTACAGCAACCAATATTGGACGCAGTACTCCAGAAGCGGACGCACCATCGCCCGATACAATGGCAGGATAACTTCTTTCGTTCTGGTTGTAATACCCCTCTTGATTATATCTAGCATTCTATTCACTCTCTTAGCGGCCGCTGCACACTGTGCCGTCTGCTTTATTGTTTTGTCCACCATTACTCCCAAGTCCCTTTCTTGGGTTCTCTCACTCAATAACATCCCTCCCATCGTATAGCTGTACCTCGGGTTTCTGCTTCCTACATGCAATACTTTACATTTCTCTACATTGAACTTCATCTGCCATCTCGTCGCCCACTCCCCTAGTTTGTTCAAGTCCCTTTGTAATTCTTTGCAGTCTTCTGTAGTCCAAGCACCACTAAATAGTTTGGTGTCTGCAAATTTTATTATTTTGCACTTCGTCCCTGTTTCTAGATCATTTATAAATATATTGAATAGCAGTGGTCTGAGCACCAACCCCTGTGGAACACCACTCGTGATCCTCCTCCAGTCCGAGTAGTGGCCCTGTGGGTGGGATTTGAGCCGCCTGGGCCTATAAGGTCCTAAGGCTAGCCATTCAATGGATGGCTGGCCTGACGGATGGACGGGCTTGGCACCAGTCCATCCAACCAATGTTTTTGAAGGTACGGGGAGGGGGAGTAGGTGGCGATGGGGGTCGTGGGGGGATCACGGATCAGCGGGGGGTAATCGGAGGTTCGGGGGGGCCCTTGCATCGAGGGCAGGAGGGCTTGGGCTTCCTCCTGCGCAATCCTGTCAGGGACTTCAGGGGTGCCACGGGGCAAGAGGGCTTAGGCTCCCTCCTGCCCCAATAGTGTTGGGGAGGTCAGGGGTGTTGCTGGATAAGAGGGCTCCCTCTTGCTCTGATCTTCATCGGGGGTTCGGGGATGCCGCAGAGCAGGAGGGCTTAGGCTCCCTCCTGCCCCGATAGTGTTAGGGAGTCGGGGTGCTGCCGGGGCAAGAGGTCTTTTAGCTGGTGATGTTAATTTACACCTCAAGCAGGAAGAGAATTCCAACACAGCAGATCTACTTTCCTTCCTCACATCCCTAGGTTTTTCCAAGCCACCCCCGACTAAAACCCGTAGGAAAAGTCACCACTTAGATTTGATTACATTTCTTTCCAATGTTCCAACTTTCCTAGTATAAGTTTTAAAGGTGAAACCTGGGCTAACACCCCTTGGTCAGACCACCTTCTTTGTAATTTTGAATTATGCTGGATCAAAAAACAACCCAAAAAGAAACCAGGGATCAATCTTAAACAGAAAATGATTTGGACACGAGTTCAATTAAGCCCAGTAGAATTTTGGTCACACAACAGCTTAATATCCAACTCTGACTTAGACCCAAATTTCATCCTAGAATGGAAAAATTTCAGTGATCAGGTTCTAAACAATATTGCACCATTGAAACTATGTAAAAAAATGCATTGTCTATCAGACAACTGGTATGATGCCGACCTATTAGCTTTAAAACGAGAAGTACGTAAACTGGAAAGAACATGGTGTAAATCAGGGAAAGATAACGACAGATTCAACTGGTGACTAAAAGTTAAAGAGTATAAAAACATGATTAAAGAAAAGCATTGTAAACATTATTCCCAAATAATTAATTCTCCTTCGCTGAATAGCAAAGAACTTTTCAGAATAGTCAATTCCCTGTTTGATATTGATCTATATAAACATTCCAACTCAGACCTCCCACCCTCTGCTGCAAACCTATCCGACTACTTCGCCACTAAAATTTATAATTTGAAATCGTCTCTTATAGCTACCAGCATAGAACCAATAATCAACCAACCTGCTTTAGGAAAGGAAGGTTCAATTGCTGACATGATCTGGAATCATCTCTTCAACTGGGTTTCTTTATGTTTGTTCACTGACCATTTCCTGGTGGACCTCGGCCATATCCTGGTGTCTCCTATTATTAACAACCCCGAGGAGCCAGTCTCTTCGGTTACCAACTACAGACCCATTGCCAACATACCACTTTTCCTAAACCTAATGGAAGGTTTATTTAACCTTTGATCTTATGAACTACTTAGAGAAGTTCAACATTCTACATGACTCTCATTCTGTTTTCGCACAAATTACAGTACGGAAACTGTCTTAGCTTCACTGACTGATTACCTCTTCCATTTGTTTTCCCCGGGGAAAAAAACCATTGGTACTTCAGTTTGACTTGAGCAGTGCCTTTGACCTTGTTGACCATGGCATTCTGCTCAGATGCCTTGATTCTATTGGCATTTCTGGACAGGTATTAAACTGGTTTACAGGCTTCTTAAAAAAACGCACTTTCCAGGTTTACTGTGATGGAACCTTCTCCCGATCCTGGCGTAATCCCTTGGAGTTCCAATTAATCTTGTATCTAGAGAATTTTGAAAATTCCCCAATACAACTTACACCAGAATTCCCACAATTTCACCAATAACTTAACACACCCTACCATATCAAGTGAACACAACACCTTTTTAGGAAAAGTTATTAAGTATAAAGAAATTCTTAAGGTTATTAAGGATCTGCCCATGGGTAAAGCTCCCGGTAATGATGATTGTAATATAGAATTTTATAACACATTTTCTGAACTTCTAATCCCTAAATTACAATACCTTTATCAGGAAAAGTCTTTCTGATTAATCATTTTCCCAATATTTAGTGTGTGATTGCACTTAATGCAGTTTGGTAAAAGGGCCCCTACATTTTTCTTAGTTCATTCTTGTTGTTTCTTTCAGGCCTCAACAGAATAATGTAACATTTAGGGAAAAAGATACAACCCAACAGTCCAGCACTGGAGGCCAGTATAGCAAATATCTCCACTGCCACCATGTATTTGCCCTTGGAACTCAGGTATGTTGGGATGAAGAAGATCCAGACGCTGCAGAAGACCAGCATGCTGAAGGTGATGTACTTGGCCTCATTGAAACTGTTGGGTAGATTTCTTGCTAGGAAAGCTATGATGAAGCTGATACCAGCCAATAATCCCAGATAACCCAGAATACAATAGAATGCAATTACTGACCCTTCATTACATTCAATTAGTATTGTTCCAATTTCTGATCTCATATTAAGATATGCAAATGGGGGAGCAGTTAACAACCAGGCAAGACACAGAATGATCTGAATAAGGGAACAGGAAAGGACTAAAGAGTTAGCGATCCTAGAACCCATCCATTTCCGGAGCTTGCTTCCTGGTTTGGTGGCATGGAAGGCTGTGACCACAGTGATGGTTTTTGCCAATATGGAAGAGAGAGCAATGGAGAAAGCAATCCCAAAGGTAGTCTTTCTGAAAATGCAGGTAACATCCTCTGGATGCCCAATGAATAACAACGAGCAGAGGAAGCAGAGCATGAGGGAGATAAGGAGAATATAGCTGAGGTTTTGGTTGTTGGCTCTCACTATAGGAGTGTCTCGGTAATGAATAAAGATTCTCAAGAAGACAGCAGTTATCAGAAAGAAGAACATGCTGATAGAAGTTAAAACAATCCCTAGTGGCTCTTCAAAAGACAGGAAAGTTATCACTTTTGGAATGCAGGCATCTCTTTTCTGATTGGATCGTTGATCATCTGGGCATGTTGTACAGGTGTCCATATCTGAGAAAGATTAGCATCTCATTATCTCAGACATCATGAGAACTGTTTACTAAAGTACACTTAAATTGCATGAGCCCTAAAACCTTCACCACTCTGCAAAGATGCTAACTGCATGGAGAGTGAAGGACTGGGAGCTGCACATTGAGTTAGCACCTGGTACTTTAACTCTAATGACTGCAAATAACATGGCTGCATGTAAGAGCAGGTAGTATATGCACTCATGCTACCCACAAGCAGATACCACAGACCATTGCACAAAAAATGTAACCATTTCCTCAATCTGAATCCTGATCCCCTCCCATTCCACTGGTGAAAACACAGCTCCTGATTGGATAAAGCCCAACTTAATGCAGGAAGAGGCGGTCGGAGCGTACCACAAGTGATTTCCTGCACTCGCGGCACTCCGGCTGCTCTCCCGCTGCCCTCTTCAAGGTCCCCCATTAAAAACTGTATTTGCGGTTTTTCGAGATTTGCGGGGTTCCTGGAACGGAACCCCTGTGAATATCGGAGGAGTACTGTATATTTCTATGAAGGGGTAAATGAAAATTTGGACAAAAGTGAGCCAGTTGTTATTGTGTATCTGTTTTTTTCAAAAGCAATGGGAGAAAATCTTTAGATTATAAGTCTTCTTGGGACAGGGCAATTTTCATTTTATTACAAATTTATAAACCACCTTCTTCCAAAGTGGTATATAAAACCTACAATTACTGCAATACCTGAATGTAAGTCCTTCAGCTACCAATACAAAAAGAGTGTGTTTAATGCATAATCTTAAATGTTCTATTATGTACCCAATCAGATTTTTTTTTCACAGTTTGGTGATGGTGCTGCTCTACATAATTTCCATATGACAAGATTGAGAATTTATTATTATTATTATTATTTCAGGTATTTCTCTCTTTGACTAGGCTGAAAGTCTCAGTTTTCATTGAAACATGATGGCAGATAAAGGCTTAATGGCTCATCCCGTCTGCCCTTCGCCCATCATCTAATATCTTCTCTTCTTCCTAACAGATCCCACATGCCTGCCTCATGCTATCGTGAATACAGATACAGTCTTCATCTCCACCACCTCCGCTGGGAGGTCATTCCATACATCCATCAAAGAAGTATTTTTTTTAGCCTTACTACTGAACCTATCATCTCTTAACTTCATCCTATGCCTTCTCCTTCTGATATCATTCCCTATGGTATTTTGTTTTTAAAGAAACAAAGGGCAGTTCCTGAATTATCACCATGACTGGTTCGCCAGCTGATGGGAAGAGAGGACTCTTATCAACTATTTTCCTCATTCTGTAAAAAACAAAAATAGTCTCGCCCAGCCTTTGGAGACCTACATCCCTCTCTAGTTTCAATTACAGGGACTGTAATAGATAACCTATATTTATTAGTATCCAATGTGTCCCATGATATCACCCACCAGTTTGGTTGGAGATCTCTCCCTCTGCACACGGAATACAATCATAGCAGCAGATGGGTTTTCCTTCCTTGGTTATTTTCCTGTATCCAGGAAGGCAACTTGGACTGCATCTGAACTGTGGAGGTATCTGAAGATTGATAAAACATGTTATATAACTTCATTTAATAATGGATTGTTGTTTCTGAAATTGAATGCTCCTTTAATTTATTTTTAAATTGTCTTCATGTATAACATCATATATCATGCTTAGGAGGGCACTTGTAAAAATAATCAAAAATCAGATCAGATCAGATTTGACAACTTTCAGGGAAATAAATTTATATAGACCAAGTTATATACTAATATTTAGAGATCACTAATCTAAGGTTATAGTAATCAATAACTGAATATTCATAATACATCACATTAACATTAAAAAATGCAATGAAAGCAAACTATTGAAAAAAAGTAGAACAGCCAACAAATTTCAAAATAGAAAAAAACATCATGCCCCTCACATCCCACTTGCTTCCTGAAAAAAAACACAACTCCTTTCTGAGTGGTTGAGTGGCCAAGTGGTTCAAGCAGCTTCCTCAGCATCCTAAGGTTGTGAGTTCAATTCCCATAACAACTCCTTGTGACTCTGCAAAAGTTGTTTAATACTTCATTGTACCACATATAAATTAAGGAGCAGATAAATTAAGTACTTGTCTAAAATATGTCAAACACTTTGGGCTCCTTTTAAGAAGGCACATTAGGGCCTTAACGCACGGAATTGCACACACTAAAATGCCACACTCGCTAGCCACTACCGCCTCCTCTTGAGCAGACGGTAGTTTTTTGACTAGCGCGTGCTAATCTGGTGCGTGCGCTAAAAACGCTACCGCACCTTCGTAAAAGGAGCCCTTTGATTGTAACCAGAAATAAAAAATAAACAGTATATGTAGCCCTCTAACCCTTTCTATTTCAAATGATCAGGATGTTTGTTCCAAGTAAGTAGGCAGACGTGCCTGTAACAGCTAATTAGTGTCAATTAACCAAAATAATTGACTAATGCTTGTAAAGTTAGTCTTCAATATGTTTTGTAAGATTCAGTTTTTGTTCATTTTGTTGTCCCCCCAATTTTGTAATTTTATTGATTTGTTCATCGCTTAGAATTTTGAATAAGCGATTAATCAAATTTTATAATAAACTTGAAACTTAATTACTATATGTGCACATCTGAGATCAGCACCCAAATTTAAGTGGCCTATAAAGACTCTGCAGGTTAAATGTTTGCCCATAAAGCCAAAATACAACATTCTTTCAATCAACACCTCTGATCACTTAAATCTGACCTGAGTGAAAGAACTCTCCCAGATGATGGCCTTCTCATCAATGGTGAAATCCTGCCCAGGGGGAGCGTGGGGATTATAATGCCCAACAACTTCATATTTAAATTTCATATCAGGAAGAAAGATGAAATTCAAAATATCATATCCAGTGGCGAGGTCTCCATTTTCATCCATGTACATCTCTTCCCCCAGACCATTCTTAAAGTGGAGGTTTCTCAGGTAATGATGGATCTAAGGTATGAAGGGTACATTATAAGTAGATCCAAGTTAAACAGATAATTTCAAGCTGGATATATTAATTAAATACAATTTTTCCACATGGATTGAATGCAGAGCTAGAGTGGCAGACATTGGTTTATCTATGGACTGTGAGAGGGGGAGGAGTTTATAGATGAGAAGGAGCAGTAATCTGGGTCTGTAATATTTCAGCTGCTGGAGACATGTGATGTAAGATCCAGTGGGTGGGTTAGTAAGAGATGTGCTGCCATCTTAAGTGATAATGTAGTTAAGAGAGTTTGCAAAAAATAATTAGGTAGGGGATTGAGTGAGTTTTATATAAAGGGGGCATAGTTATCCTATTTTACATTCAATGCAGGTTAGTGCTTAGTTATAATGAGAGTTAAGAGTGAGTTGTTCATTCTGTCTTCTTTCTTTATTAGGGATTAATCTTTGACAAAGCATTAGGCGAAGCATGTTGATGAAAGTATTCCTATCCAGAGACCACAATGATAAGTGCAGGAGACAACAGAGTAAGCTGGTGGAAGATAACATTAGCAGAACCTGGTCACCTGCTAGGAATAATTACAGTTTTAAAGGAAGGGGGTAAGAAATGGGTTAGTTTCTTGGTGCTGATGAGCAGGGGATTAGAATCCAGGTTGTTGGGAATGAGGAGATAAAGGGTTAAAGATAGATGTGAGCAAATGGGTGATTGGATGAGGTAAATGGGGAGATTGGGGGAGGAGTAGTTTGGTGATTGGTCAAGTAATTTGGTGGGTTGGAGTGTTAGTTAAGAAAAGCAGAGAAGAATGGGGTTGTGTTATTGTTAGAGGGTTTCTGATTAGGAGGAGTTGGGTGTCTTCAGCTTTTGGGTGAAATTGGGAGGTTGCAGCTGACAAAGGGGAATAGAAAAATGTGGCATTGGACCCAGTTGTGTTTGGGACATTGGCAGTTATTAAATAATTAAATGCAACTCTTGCAGGCGATACCACAGCAAGGGGAGGCATGGCCTGGCATTACCGTAGGTCATTTTGGGGGAGGATACATTATTTAAGAATTGAAGGGAAGCTAGTTTCATCACCAAATAGATCCCTGGGGGTATGTAAAACACATTGAGGGTTTGTTGTTGTTTGATATAGATTGTGATGTGATTTTGAGATAATGTTAAGATAATTAATAAAGCTGCAGCCATATAGTTATGTGATTGTGTGATGAAGTGTTTTGCTGTTGGTAGCAGGTGACAGAGTGTGAATGCTAATGTTATTGCTTTAAAGCCACATAAGTTGTTAAGATAGATTTTGAAAAATGTTTCACACCTAAAAAGGAAGGAAAAGATCCAGTGATGATATAACACGTAAAGCTTTGGGCAATGTCATGTTTTGAGCCTAAAGTGATGCCACTGAGGATTTGGGTTGTTATGTTTAAGTTTAATTGAATGAGGTATTGAATGTGATAGTTCTATACATTGTATATGTACATTGAGACTACAAAGTTGGACTAAGACATCCTATCAAAAATAGCCCTCTATGTTAAACATAAAGGACTGAATTCTATAACTGGTGCCTAAAAAATCATTGCTGAGGGCAATTTTATAAACAGTTCTTAGCATCAAATTTATTGAGTATTTGATTAATCGCTTACTCAAATGTCTAAGCGATGTACAAATCTTTAAAATTACAGATTATACAGGGGTAACAGAAACAGATAGACATTAATCAAACCATAATAAATTATGACTAACAATGTAAACGATAAACAAAAAACAAAGGGAACGAAGAGTAATGAAATACAATATTAATAGTAAAGAAACACAATTAAGGGAAAAAAACAATAGGAGGGGAAAAAAAAGAAAAAGAAAACAGCATTATAAAAGTATGCCAAGAGAATCCTGGACTCCTAAATATCACAATCCAGAAATAAAAAAAACCTCCATAGAAACTACAAATAGAGACACAGATTACTTTTGAGACTTCATTTTCTATGCTTAGAATTGGGAGCCACAGTTATCATTTAGCATGCAAATTTACAACATCTGAAATGCAGTACAAATACAGACAACTAAATTAAGTGGGATCCCACCTTATTCTATAACAATGTGTCACTTCAAGGAACGCCCCCGATCTGCCCATAACTCTCTCTTTTCCAAGCCCCTCTTTAGGAATCATATGTAAAATTTAAACATGGATTCCACACCTACATTTATACATGAAGATTTTAATTAATGCCAAGTAGCACCAATATTTTCTTGTTTGAGGGGGATATATTCCATCATTTGTTTCAGGTGTGCAAGAGCTCTCAAATTATGAGGCCATCTTGTGTATGCCAAGCAAAAACTGCAGACTGTGTACAAGATGCAGGCAATATTTATTGTACCAAAATTAAAATGTAGCTATATAAAACCTTTTTTACCAACCAAGGGACCCGACACGGTACGTGTTTCGGACAACACACCTTCGCCAGGGGTCCATGGTAAATAAGGCATAAAATGAACCACAAAACATGAAGATAACAACAAGTGCCTGTATGATTCTGCAAAGTCACTGTCAAAAGTAAAACGTCTCAGCAAAGTTTTATATAACTACATTTTAATTTTGGTACAATAAATATTGCCTGCATATTGTACACAGTCTGCAGTTTTTGCTTTGTTTTTCTTGTTTTGATGGATTCACTGCAGATTCTGTTGGATTTTTTGTTTTTGTTGCATCTTGTGTATGCTCCAGATCAATCCTCCCACCCCAACATGTGGCTTAAAATTACTTAAGCACAGAATACCCTTAGATTGCACCACACAAGTGTTTTAAATGGCTATGAGCTTATCTTGGTCATTTAAATTGCTTTGAGTATTTATGTTGAGTTGATCATGATTTTTGAGTGTATTTATCAAAAAACATGAGGAAAGCTTTCTTTTTACAGTGGGCGGGAATTTTCTTTTTCTTTTGATTTCATATAATTTATTTATCTTCGTTTTGAAGATAATTATTCCCACACCACATAAGAACTCTATTGTGCACGCTAAGGATCAGCCTTACACATACCTCTTAAGCAACAGCCAAAGGGTGCAAGTGGAAGGTCGAATTTCCCCTGAGGCAGTGGATGTCTTTACTATTCTCACAATAGGTCTCGTGTTTGCAAATACATTTTTTAACCAAATTGTTTGAGATTTGGATGATCGATTGTCTAGGAGAAATGAGCTGTTTTGAGAGACTCCAAACAGATAACTTTGTTTCATAAGTAAAATTCAGTTTTGTTGCACAAAGACTCTTAAAAGCATAAATATTCACCTTCAGTTAGAAAGACTTTTCATTAAAGTGCATTAAATCAGTAAATTTCAGAATAAATATAAAGTGCTTCTTATTAACTTCTTTTCTGTTTTGTTTTCTAACAACAATTCCTCAGTTAAGTATTATTTATTTTCTTACTCGTTCTCTTTACTGTATTTCCTTTCTTAATACTTTACTTAAGTTTTGTTCTCTCCTTACAGAATTTCACCTTAACCTTTTGCAGGTAAGTATTCGGTCTCCTAAAATGTCCCAAATAAAAATAGCAATGGTGTGCACACTAATAAAGAAAAAGATAACCTTTGTTTTTGGGCCCACCACAGCTTTCTTGCATTGGGGCACAGGAAGCTGGAACTACTACTGCTGGAATCGGATTTAGATCTGGAATTGTAACTGCAGAAACAACCACTGGAGCTTCCTTTCAAGACCTGGATCTGGACTTTCTGGAATCACTGGAGCCTGTTCTACCTACTGCCTATCTCAAAATAAAGCGGTCGCTAGTGCTTGTTGCACTTGGAAACATCGGGACAGGCAGTCCCGCTGCTGCCCGACCCAGCCAGCTGAGAGGGTCCTTGGAGAAGGAGCCTTAACCACGGAGAGCAGAGAGGGAGCCTGTCGCTAGTGCTTGTTGCACTTGGAAACATCGGGACAGGCAGTCCTGCTGCTGCCCGACCCAGCCAGCTGAGAGGGTCCTTGGAGAAGGAGCCTTAACCACGGAGAGCAGAGAGGGAGCCTGTCGCTAGTGCTTGTTGCACTTGGAAACATCGGGACAGGCAGTCCCGCTGCTGCCCGACCCAGCCAGCTGAGAGGGTCCATGGAGAAGGAGCCTTAAACCTTCGAACAGCCGCGATACGCGGCCCGCGGTTGTGAGCCCCGGGTCGCGAGCTGAAGGGGCGTGGCTAAAGGGGCTTGCCCCTTTTGAGCCCCTTCGGAGCCTAAGAGGAGCAGGGAGCAGGACTACCGATTCTACAGCATGGGTAAGAGGAAAGCTAAAGCAATACCATCTGCTGCAACAACAGGCCCGATGGATCGCCATCTTGTGGTTCCTATCTTGCCTCCTGTTGAGGAACAGGTAACTTTTAATATTCAAGCTGTCTCCTTATCCTCTGGGGAACCAACACCACCTCCTCAACCATCATATTCCTTACGGTTAGAAGAATCTCCTTCCCCTTTTAAGGAAGGAATAATTTCTTCTTCCCCTCAATCATTGTCATTATCTGGTCTGGAGGTTTCAGGACAGTCCCTGGGGCAAACTAAAGAACTAACCCCAGTGCAGATGATTACTGGGCAAAGCTCGGATGCTCTCCCCAGGGATAAAGTGATCACTCTAAATGATGTTTGGCTTAGTATTAACAGAATAGAGTCATCTTTACAAAAAAACGTTTTGAACTTATGTCAATTTTCATCTGATGTAACTGTGAAAATTAAAGAACAAAATAATAAAATTGGAGAAACAGCTGTAAAGGTTGAAAAGTTAGATCAGGCAGTAGGTAATTTACAAGCTAGTGCTGTTTCTAATATAAAGGATAGTATGATGTTACATGCTAAATTAGAAAAAATGGAAAATGCTATTAGAGTTAAGAACCTTCGTTTGTTAAATTTTCCAACCACACATTACCTTTCTTCAATGGAACTCTTGAAAATGTATTTGAGGGAGATATTACATTATAATAAAGTGGAGACCTTTGAGGTCGATAATTTATATTACATCTCAAGAGATTCCAAAGAAAAGGTAGAGGAAGGTGGAATGGATAGAATAGTATCACCTGAGAGTTTGAATGTATCACAGTTTTTGGAGTCATCTAAAGACATAATTGAGAAACGAGCAACTCTTCTCGTGACCTTCAAGACAGAGCTTGAGAAACAAGATATTTTGAAATTATATTTCCTGAAAAAGCAAGAGATGTTTTGTGGTCAACGGGTGATAATTTTTCCAGATGTCTCTAGACAAACCCAGTTTAAGAGGAAACAGTTCCTTCAGCTAAAGCCAAAGGTTTTGGCAGTCGGAGCTACTTTGTTCTTAAAATTTCCATGTAAATGCCTGATATCATATGGAAATGATAAATATGTGTTTTTTGATCCAGCCCAGGTAGAAGATTTTATCAAAGAGAAACCTTTGTTGAAAGTTTAATTCCTAATATTCAGTTTATTTTAGGAGGATGATGTATAATACATATAATAGCCATTTGCCTGTTCCTAGATAGTAGATAGAAAGATTTGCTTTGATGTTTTATTTGTACTGGCGATCAGCTTTAATGTGGACTAGGATATGGTTGAAATTGTTTCCTTATATTATGTTAATTCCCGTTAGGGAATTTACATTTGTATTTTTTGTGTTCATTCATGCATGTTTGTTACAAAGATATTGTAATGAATAATCTAATAAATAAAGAATTAAAAAAAAAAAAAAAGCAATAAGGCAAAACGCCAACTCCCTGAGTGGTATATCTGTGTGCTCTTCTTTAACTTCTCATGTATGCTAGCTTTATCCAGCAAAATAAACTTAATTCAGAAGGATTCCCTAACTCTGCCCAGTTTCCAAGTGTGCCACACACTCTCGCAACTATCATTCAGTTCTCAACTCAATGTAACCTATGTCAATAGGTTGTAAAACAATCTCCGTCTTTA
Organism: Geotrypetes seraphini; assembly: GCF_902459505.1. Classification (NCBI taxonomy): domain Eukaryota; kingdom Metazoa; phylum Chordata; class Amphibia; order Gymnophiona; family Dermophiidae; genus Geotrypetes; species Geotrypetes seraphini. The sequence continues at coordinate 105,555,520 of NC_047095.1, read as the reverse complement.
GAACACGGAGCAGCACATTTACAGTGGGGAGCAAAAGTTTGTGATCACCCAGTCAGAAGTTATAGATCTAGCAAGTGCGATAAGGAAACTAAGGGCTCCTTTTATCAAGGTGCGCTAGCGGGGTTAGTGCGTCGGACATTCGATCATACGCTAACCCCCGCAGCAAGCCAAAAAACTAATGCTTTGTCAATGGAGGCATTAGCGACTAGCACGGCAGGTGGTTTAACATTTGATATTCCGCGCTTTAAACCCCTACCACAGCTTGATAAAAGGAGCCCTAAGGTTATAATGGTCTATTTTACTTCCCAGTGTTCTGCAGTACCGTATTTTCTCGCATATAACGCGTGCGTTATACGTGGTTTTTACGTACCGTGCATACCCTCGCACGTTATACGCATGAGCGCGTTGTACAAAATTTTTTTTACATAGTTCCCCCCCGACGTCCGATTCACCTCCCGCAGGACCGCTCGCACCCCCACCCCGAAGGACCGCTCACACGCACTCCCACCCGCACCCGCACCCCCACAGCCTCCCGACCCCCCCATCATGTAGAAGCTCCTACCAGTGTCCTGCTGCTTCCTCTTGGCGGTCCCGACACCCGACATGATCGGGGCAAGAGGGAACTGAAGCCCTCTTGCCCCAGCCAACCGCGGCACCCCCGACACGATCGAGGCAAGAGGGAGCTCAAGCCCTCTTGCCCCCCCGACTCCCCGACACGATCGGGGCAAAAGGGAGCCCAAGCCCTCTTGCCCCGCCGACTCCCCAACTCACTGACAATATCGGGCCAGGAGGGAGCCCAAGTCCTCCTGGCCCTGGCAACCCCCCCCTGCTAGTTGTTCGGGCCAGGAGGGAGCCCAAACTCTCCTGGCCACGGCGACCCCCTACCCCCACCCCGCACTACATTACGGGCAGGAGGGGTCCCAGGCCCTCCTGCCCTCGACGCAAACCCTCCTCCCCCCAACAACCGCCCCCCCAAGAACCTCCGACCGCCCCCCCAGCCGACCTGCGAACCCCCTGGCCGACCCCCACGAAACCCCCACCCCCTTCCCCGTACCTTTGTGTAGTTGGCCGGACAGACGGGAGTCAAACTCGCCTGTCCGGCAGGCAGCCAACGACGGAATGAGGCCGGATTGGCCCATCCGTCCCAAAGCTCCGCCTACTGGTGGGGCCTAAGGCGCCTGGGCCAATCAGAATAGGCCCGGGAGCCTTAGGTCCCACCTGGGGGCGGGGCCTGAGGCACATGTGCCCAACCCGACCATTCATCTTTCATACTCATGCATACACTCTAATAATTGCACTCATACTTCACCACAACACATACTTAACCCATACTTTAAGTAATTAAACCACAAAAGTGTTTTTAAACTTGAAGGCAGAATAAATTCAGTTATTTAAACAATCTTTTCACCTGCCTGTTCCTTCTCTCATGCCAGGAGCAATAGAGGCAGGAGAGATTCCCTGCTCCTAAAGCAGCCCCCCCACACACCTTTTAGAGTCTTTAGAACCAGCAGCCAATCAAAAGACTTAATTTTCCCAGGCTTCCTGACTCTCTACGAGCCCCACTCTCAGTGCACTGCTCTGCTACATTCCTCGCACATGCCTAACTGGTACCTCTTTGTGTTCCATGATCTACACAGGCCTGAATAAACTTGTAGACCATGACCTGGCACTGACCAGGGTCAAAACACATTTATGCCACCTCTATAACCCCAAAAACATGCCCTCTCTGGTGCTGGGCTGAGCTTTCCGGCATGCTCCTAACACCCCAAAAACACCCTTTCTTCTGCCACATTAAATTCAGCCCTCAAAAGGTTTTCTAGATCCCAGCGCCCACCATGTTGGGGTCCGCTTAAGTCCCTGGTGCTGCCTGCCTCCTCTCCCGGGCCTTTCTGCTCTTCCCAACCCCTCTGTTAATTTTTGGCATACTCCCACGCCTTTCCTCAGGCCTCTGGGCTAGGCTGGGCATCTTCTGCACATGCGCAGCTATTCACACATGCACCATGTTCCCTCCACATTCCCTGGTGGCCAGAAATCATCTTATTGCCATCACATGGGGAACTTGACTTGCTGCTCTGTCTTCGGCCCTGTTTAAGGGATTGCGTCACCACCTCCCACATTGGGCTGCCAAAACATTTGCAGCCGATTGCCTGCTGCCCTCACCTGACCTCTGCTCCCCCGGAGATCGTGGCAGGAACCCATGAAGCAGCTGGCTGCTTAAAAGAAATGAGCCTTCTGAATCGCGGCAGGACCCGCAATCCAACAATTTCGACACTGAAGCCAAAACAGACCACACTCCAACCCCAATCACCCCAGGTGGGTAAAAATTAATAAACTCTTCAAGTTTTAAAAATATCAATTTTTAAACTGGTTACTCGGTGCCAAAATATACAATTCTTTTCCTTTTGAAAAAATAATTTCTGTAATAAATACTAAAATTACCTTCCATGGCAAAGAGTACAAAATTTCGCTATTTTCTCTAGTCCTTGTGGTTCCATTTCCTGCGCCAGACATGATCATGTCATGCAGTGCATGTGCCACGGCATACACAGCATTGTACACACTGTAACTGCTCCCAAAGTGTGTGATGAAACAGAGATTGAAGGGAAGGATCTTATCAGTAGAGTTGCAGTCTCTTCTGATGTTCTTTTGGCATCTGCTGTCACACAGGGCCTCCCACCAATCTTTAGCCTTGATATCACTTCCCAGCCAGATAGGTTTCATATCACGGATATATTTTAAAAAAATTGGCATAACTTTCCTATATGGTTTGAATATAAAGTACTTGTTGCTTATTTTAAAGTGTTTTTGAAATTTTGTTATTTCTATCTCATTTATGGTGATGAAAACGTGGCCTGTTTTCACCTGAAGTTGAAGAAACTCTACAGAATGTAGAAAAGTTATAGTGTTTTTATTAAAGTAGTAAATGTTCACAGCCGATGATTGTTTAATTGCTTTATGAATTTTCTCTTGTAGTGAATGTGTCATTCTTCTGGGGTGAGGAAAGGTTCCATGGTATGCAATGCAGCCACCGTTCTGTTCAATCCCTTCTTTCAGGATCTGGACAGCTCTCACACTGCTTTCATTATCAACTGAAAAGATATTGACCCATTTCCAGCCAAAATACTTCAGTAGCTTGCCTATACCAGTACTGAGATGCAACTCACTGGGGACAGTCCGGTAAAAATAAGGATACTGAACAGGGTCACTCATATCAAGGTTCTGTGAAATGTAGCTGACCTGTCATGAAAACATAAAACAGTTAATACATCACCCTTTTTCATCACTCTGAGGGAACAATTTGTATCACACAGGTCATAGGATCCAATAGCATATAATTTTTAGGATGTGCTTGTGTCTAGGCTCCAATTAGGCTCTCCTTTATAAAATTGCTCTCCATCAGAGTCATTTCATAAGGGGTTGTATACTGTACCTGGAATTGCATGTTCCCCTTTGGCCAAATTCTTTAATGACAAAATTACAATTATAAAATCTTCTTTTCCAAGCATAATATCTGTGGATCACCTAATTGTTATTGAAGAAAATTCTGGCAACATTCCAGTAGACAGAACTTGGTGTACTTTTGATTTAGTGAATGACAATCAGTTGTTATCTTTATGCTACAGACTTGGACATAAACCTGTCTTTTGGATCCCTTTCCATCTTACAATTTTTTTGTAATATTCCTTTCAAAGCCATTTCATGGTTAATGAAACTAATAAATCAAATTTTGCTGAATAGTTATTTTTCATATGACATGGGCCACATTGTCTTAACTCCTCTGTTAAAAGGGCCAGATTTAGACCCTACTATTGAACTGCAATATCGTCCAATAGCTAACATATCTATATTAACAGAAATGAATGAGTCTATTGCTGCTAAACAACTCTCAACATATTTGGATAAATGTTAAATTCTACATCCTTACCAACATGGATATTGCCCTAACTTAAGCAAAAAAACCTTATTGATTTCTTTAGTTTCCAATATTCAAAGTATACTGTCTCATAATCGTTGTGCAATATTACTACAATTTGATCTTTAAGCAGCCTTCGATGTGGTGCATCACAACATCTTGATACAATTGCTGTCTAATACTGAGTTAGAACTTAATGGTATTGTGGTATATAAGCTGTTATTATTATTATTATTAGTTCATGAAGTATTGAGTTGGTTTAAAGGGTTTTTTTTAACCATGAGAGCTTATCGGATATATGCTGAGGGTAATTTTTCTTCTGTATGGAAATCAATGTGAGGTGTGCCACAGGGATCCCCTTTGTCTCCTCTTCTTTTTATATACATGACTACTTTAAGGAAACTTAAGTTAACAAGCTCTGAAACAATTTACACCTATGCAGATGATATTTTCATCATACTGGAGGTAGACCCAGCATTAACTAACTTACCATGTGATGTTAATTCATGTATTTCTAGACTCCAAGGCTGGGCTACCTCCATTCAGATGAAACTTAATCCTGCAAAGACTATTGTGGCTTGGTCATAAACCAGATTTTCTTCCTCTTTCAGTACCACTGCAGTCTGGAGATCATTTGACAATTGAATTTTCTTCAAAATACTGAGCTTTGTGCTTTATTCTTCACTTTATTTACAAATTCAGGTCAACCCGACAATGTGCCCAAGGCCCCGCACCCAGGAGGGGCCTTAGGCTCCCGGGCCTATTCTGATTGGCCCAGGCGCCTTAGGCCCCACCAGTAGGCGGGGCTTTGGGATGGATGGGCCAATCCGTCCTCATTCTGTCGTTGGCTACCTGCCGGACAAGCGGGTTTGGCTCCCGTCTGTCCGGCCAACTAAACAAAGGTACGTGGAAGGGGGGTGGGGGTGTCATGGGGGTCGGCCAGGGGGTCACGGGTCGGCTAGGGGGCAGTTGGAGGTTCTTGGGGGCGGATGTTGGGGGGAGGGGGTTTGCTTCGAGGGCAGGAGGACCTGGGATCCCTCCTGCCCGTAATGTAGTGCGGGGTAAGGGTAGGGGGTCGCCATGGCCAGGAGGGTTTGGGCTTCCTCCTGGCCCGATGTTGTCGGGAGGGCAGAATCGGCTGGGCAAGGAGGGTTTGGGCTCCCTCCTTGCCCGAACATCTAGCAGGAGGGTCGCCAGGACCAGGAGGACTTGGGCTCCCTCCTGGCCCGAACAACTAGCGGGGGGGGGGGGTCGCCAGGGCCAGGGGGGCTTGGGCTCCCTCCTGGCCCGATATTGTCGGGGAGTTGGGGAGTCAGCGGGGCAAGAGGGCTTGGGCTCCCTCTTGTCCCGATCATGTCGGGGTGTCGGGGGGGCAAGAGGGCTTGAGCTCCCTCTTGCCCCGATCATGTCGGGGGTGCCGTGGTTGGCTGGGGCAAAAGGGCTAGAGTCCCCTCTTGCCCCGATGTTGTGTGTGGGGGTAGAACAATGATGGCATCGCGGTAGGGGAAATGAGGCATCTCTCCTGCCGCGATGGTTAGGTTGCTGGGCCGCTGAACTGATGGCGCCAGCGGCCATCAGCTCAGCAGCTCCTTTTTCGACACTTAGACCTGGTTTTATTTCGTCTAAATGAAAAAGGTCTAAGTGCCGTCTAAACTGTATTGGTTATACCTGTTGTACGGCTAGGTGTAGGTCAGCCCACCTCCCGCCCACTGCCCGCACTTTCCCTTCCTCTAAACACACCCCTTTTCTCTCTGTGCATTTAGAGGCAGGGGAAAGGCCTAAGTTGGTTTTAGATATGTCTAAAAACCAGCTTTGGTTATGGGTACTTGGACGATCAGGCTTTTTGATCGTCCAAGTAGCCAATTAGGACACTTTTTAGACGTTTTTTTTTTTTTATTATCATTACCCCATAGGATATATTTCCCAATCTTATGCAGACATTTTTGTGACTATTTGGAATTTATTCCCTTATGAAATTAGATCTCTTGTTTCTCTTCATCTATTTAGTAAATCCTGAAAACCTATCTTTTTCAACAAGCTTTATATAAATATAAAACTTAATTTATATTATGATGATCAAATAGATTTGACTCCTTCTTTGTCTTATTGTTCTCATTTTATAATAATAACGTAAACCAAATTGAGCCCCTATATTTAGGAATGATTTGGTATATAAACTTAAGGATTGGATTGGATTGGATTTTGCACATAGACAGCCTCATGTTAAGCTGATTCTTTTCCTCCTACCCTCCTCTACAAATCCAGAGATACTACAAACAGGACGGTACATAAATTTATTTAATAATCGCTCAATAGTGTCCCTGAATTCACAAAGATGCCAATGATGAAAATCATTCCAAAGAGTGAGATTTATCACATGAAGCAGTGAGACTGGAGGCTAAAGAGTGAGAGTTTTCAGATAGTACACCTAGGACAGTGGTCTCAAACTCATGGCCCAGGGGCCACATGTGGCCCACCAAGTACTATTTTGAAGGCCTCTGTATGTTTATCATAATCACAAAAGTAAAATAAAACAGTTTCTTGAGCATATGTCTCTTTAGCTATAAATCACAATATTATTATTAAGACTTAGCCAAAAGAAAAGATTTATAAACTATAAAGAGTTTTACCTTATGCAAAATTGTCATTTCTTTAATGAGACATTAATGATTTTTTTTTCTGAGGCCCTCCATAAACACTTGGCGAAAAAGTTACCGTTAGGCCATGAATAAGGCTACAAGTGTTTATGATAGAAGAACCGGCTGACAGGCTTTAAGATAAGTGCTGGTCTCTGTCACTATTAATATTGATGCTATTAAGCATTATATGTATAAGAATTATATTACAAAATAAAATTTATTTAAAAATAGAAGCATTAAGCTCAATGAAAGATACCATTTACCTGCTAAAAGCTGATTTAAATCTCTTTGAGCAATCAGTGCAGGTGTATGAGAGCTTTATTTGCGTACACATTTTGGAGACAATTGTGTTTACAAGTCCTACGTTTTTTAAAAATTCTGAACCTTGTGGGGAGGGGGGGGCATGGGACGGGGCCAGTGAAAATGGGGGGAGTGTGTATGGGTCTTTACTTTGTCCCTGAAGTGGTTATCTGGTCACTTTGGAAACTTTTTGGCACTTAGACCCGTCTTTATAACATCTAAACAACATGTAAGTTTTATCCAGGAAGTCTCATAAAACATTTGATTATCCCTGCAAGACAACTAAGTCTAGATCAACTCAAATCCAACCCACATAATCACCCTAATCACTCCTTAGAAATCCCTTTCAGCTCTGGGTGCACAGCGGCATTTAGAGGTATAAAAAGTCAATGGATATGTTTAGAAAGTCATTTTGGTTATCGGCACTTGGATGACCTGTCTTTTAGGTAATCCAAGTACACGTCTCTCACTCTCCCAGTCTCTCACACAGTCTTTCCTGTCTGTCATCCTCATAGTCTCTCTCACTTTCTCGCACACTGCCACTCTCTGAATCTCTCTCCTGTTACACAATCTCAATCAGAACTCAATTTTTTAGATATCCAGCAGATTTAAAGGGTTAATGCAGTTAATGTCAAATTAGCGGCCTCTTTTACAAAGCCCCAAAGCCCTTTAAGTCTCTATGGACTTTGGGGTCATTAGCGCAGCACAGCCATTAGCGTGGCTTTGTAAAAGAGGCCGTAAAAGTCCCTGGTCAGTTGTCACTATAACGTGCTTATATTGTTTGGTGAGCCCTCCAAAACATACTGTACCTACATAAAGATGACATCTTCAGGCATAAAGACTATTCTTGTGATGTACATATAATAAAAGTAAGTTTTGGGTGGGTTTTAGAGGGCTCACCATACAATACATGCAGATTAGAGACATGTGTACTTTGGACGTTTTATATGACATTCAAAACAGCACTTCTTAGAGTACCCCTCTGCTGTGCTGTCTGTGAACAGTTTGCTAAGAATGCTGGCTGCTCAGGACATCCAAAAAGCTTGTTTTTGTGCATTTTTCATGTGGATGTCTTTATATTTGAGAATGGACAAAAAGATAAATGTACTAAGGGTTAAAACATCTAGTTAAGTCATTTTCAAAAATAAACATAAAGAGAGACATCTTGAATTTTTGAAAAGGAACATTTTGGGGCTGGTTCTATAAATGACATCTTGATTGTAGGCATCAGTAGGCATCCTACCACTGTCTAACCAGTCAATCGAAATACACATTTTCTAAAAAAAAGCAAAAAACCAAGACATTCCACCTACAATGTAGGCATCTGTCACGGGTGGAGGGAGATGCATTGGGACACTTAAGCTTTCCCAAGACTGGATGTGGTTGTGGTTTCCTCCAGAAGTGGTCTTAGGGAAGCTTTAATGGTCCTAGGTATTTCCCTAGGGTCATGTTAGATGTCTGAAATATAGACCAGCAAAATAGACATGGCCGCTGAGCTGGTTCCAACAAGGAAATTTTCCTGCCATGATCAGCTGAGGAGCCATAACATGGAACCCCCATAAAATAATCCAACAGGAATGATGCCAACTCCCTCCTGCCACCGAACCCTTTTTACCCTGATGCAGCCAGGTAGGAGTGAAGCATACTCCCTCCTGCCCTTGAACACCCAAATTCTTCAGGAAGCACTGGGCAGATGGAATGACCACTCCCTCCTGCTCCAAACCCCTGAAAACTTCAAGAAGCAGATGGGCAGGAAATATGCCTGTTCTCTCCTGCCGCTGAACCCCCACCCCTATTGAAGTCCAGCATAAAAGATGCTCACTCCCTCCTGCAACCAGTATCCTTAACCCCCAAGAACTCCCCATACCCAAGGAACATGAACCCCCTAACAGCCCAAAGGCTTTAGGCCTCCACTCTTAACTCTACCCCAACCCACCTCTAACCCCCTATAACTTCTGTTTGAAAGTCTAGCTGAAGCAATGCTCACATCTTTGACTGGCAAGCCCACCAAAATAATGGGCCTTCCCAGTGTATTCAGGGGTTCTAGTTTACAGGATATCAGGGGTTATAGGGTGATTAGAGGATTCAGGGACAAGAGGGAGGAGGCATTCATCTTGCTGGCCAACTTTGCAGGGGGTTTCACTGCTACAGCCACTTAGCTGATTGCCACAGGGGTATTCCCTTGCAATGATCAGCTGATGCCAAGGGATCCCTAGGTGATTCTCTAACTACACCTGTGACATGGGTGCTGGTTAAAAAATTGGGGTGGTTAGGTGGGGTTAGAATTCTGTCCCATAGGGCAGACACAATTCAGTATAGGATGCCAGTGTGTGATTCCCAGCCATTTCTTAGGTGGTTACTGAAACTGATATCTTATATTGAATCAGCCCCTTTCTCCACTTGAATTATGGATTTTTTCCTCAAAATATCCAGTAAGATTTAGCTGTCATATTGAAAATGCACTTCCATGCCTCTAGCTTAAAGTCTCACTGGTGTGGTTCACTGGTAGAGCTTCTCTACCCAGAGGTTGTGAAATCAAATCCCAGTGCTGTTCTTTGTGACCTTTGGCAAGTCACATAATCCTCCCATACCTTCAGCTTTGAAATGCCAAAACTACTTAAAGGTGGTATACAAGTTTCTATTCCCTTCCAACAAGAACTGTGTTTCCACAAGCTTTTCCTAGGTTATATTGTCTCTGATCAAGGACCAAGATTGAGTTTGTCCAAGGCCAGACCTTTCTTCCTTAGGACATACCGTGCCTCAAAGGTGATGGGATAATCGCGTGCCAGACACCAGCGCACCACGGAAAAACTTATTTTTAAAGAGCTCCGACGGGGGTGTGGGCCATTTTACTGCATAGTGTTTGCGCTGCCGATGGGGGTGTTTGGGGGGTGAAACCCCCCACATTATAGAGAAAATGGAACTTTCCCCCCAAAATTAAAAAAAGTTAAATTTTCTCTATAATGGAGAAATATATATAATATATATATAATATATATAATGGAGAAATATAATGACCCCCCCAAACAGCAGCATGAACACTATGCAGTAAAGTGGGCGGTTCACACCCAATCCCCCTGTCGGAGCTCTTTAAAAATTAGTTTTTCTGTGGCACGCTTCTTCCTTGTGCCGAATTGTCAGCGCGCTGGTTTCTCACGCACCACTGACTATGAACCGCCTCATAGGATCAGTTGTGGATTAGATTCATATACCTCTATTTAGTTCACTTAGCATGTGGAAAAGTCTATCTTCTTCTTATATAGCAACAGGGGAAAGCTGTGGACCAGATGGGCAATCCTTTGCTAATTCTTCTCTTTCTCCCTCCTTCCATAGCTTCTAGACACTCCAATGATCACCTGGTGGGATATCCCACTTGATGATGTTCCACACATTCCTTACTGGACCATCTATGGGAAGAAAAGAACAAGGCAACTCCCTACCTTGGAATATTAAACTTCCCTCCATAAAGCTCAAGCTCAAAAACTGTTAGGCCCCTTCCTCAGCACAGACCTCTATTTAGATTTGATTGGCACATTTTAGGAGCAGGAGACTCAAATGTTCTTCCTGCAACTGCAAAGGAAAGAGAATTTTGGCAGCTTGATACAGATAAATTCATTTTGAAGAGGATTTATAGTATGCAAGGATGGACTATATAGGGTAAGGGGTAGAATGTAAAATAAGATTAAGAATCTCTCTGACCTGTGGGTAGTGATATATCTGGAACATGTTGTAGAATCCATATGATTCCTCATCTGCAAAGCCTTCAATGATGGCAGCCACTGTGCGTGATAATTTGCACTTGAAATTTACTACCGTGCGCTGTCCTCCCAAAATATTCAAGGCTGCAGTAATTATAATCTTTGGAAACCTAAAAAATTCTTCAATTTGGAGCCCCAGTGTGATGTTGGGTAAGAGCTCTGAGCTATTGTTAATCTCCTCCACCGCAAAAACAAAGGCCAAAAAGTTAAATATATTTCGTGGAAAATAACTGTAATGACATTAAGATCAGAATTATAAATTAGTATACCTTTAAAGATTTGTAAAAATGCACATATTTATGCCTGTTCATTTTTTAAATAGAATCTTAGAGTACCATAAGAAACTATGGGGCACATTATCAAGAAATAAATATGTCTAAAAACCCATGTAAATCGGTACTTGGACTATCTAAAAGACAAGTCCAAGTGCCAATAATCAAAATGGGTTTTAGACATACCTAAAAATGACTTAGGCCTTGTCAGTGATGCTGTATGACCAGAGCTAAAAGGGGTGTTTTAGTAGGAGTGGTGAGGGTAGGATTTGGGCAGGATGTGGCCCAACCTAGACTTAGGGCTCCTTTTATCAAGGTACGCTACGGGGGTTAGCGCATTGGATATTTCATCATGCGCTAATCCCCGCGGCACACCCAAAAACTACCGCCTCGTCAATGGAGGCATTAGCGACTAGCACGGCAGGCGGTTGAACTCATGGTATTCCACGCGTTAACCGCCTACCGCAGCTTGATAAAAGGAGTCCTTAGTTGTAATGCAAGTATAACCAAAAGTTTAACAAGGTTGCCTGGATGGAAGTTGTACATTGTGACTTAGGCCATGTAAAAACAGGTCTAAGTGGCAAAAGGTATCCAAAGTGACCAGATAAGCATTGCAGACACAAAGTACAGAACCCCCACACACTGCCCCAGTGATCACTGACCCCCCAACACCATACAAATTGTAATAAGAACATACATATCTGCTCCAGAACATCAGCACCTGGCATAGGAAAGCCAGGTGGCTTAAGTGGTCTTAGGGGTGGGTTAGTGAACCATGGAGAGGAAGACCCAGGGCCATAACCACACTAATTACTGCATTCATGGTAAAATATGTGCACCCCCAAAAACCCTTTTGTATTGCCATATAAGTGGCACCTGCATCCATAAGGGCTATTGGGGTGGCAGACATGTGGGTCTAGTAGGTTTTGGGGGGCTCACCATGATCTATAAGGGATTTGTGGTGAGATGTTTATGTGACACCCTTTTTGTGAAGTTCACAACAGTGTCCTGTAAGGCACCCCACTACTCTGGTGCAATGCTTTGGTGAAAAGTCCATCTCTTTGCTGACCCCTCCCACATCCAAAAGGACTTCTGGGTGTTTTTGACTTGGATTAATTTTTGGATAAGAATGGGATATAACAATAGACAACTTAGCAGTCTGGATGATCAAACAGCTTCTCATCCAACTTGACAATTTTTGAAAAAAAAATTATGTATTTTTTTGGGAATGGACATTTCTTTTGATTATGCCCCTCCACGGGCCCTTTTATCTTGCAGAGTGAAAAAAGATGCAGGTCTTTCTGGATTGATAATGGTCATGATACAAATTTCTACAGTAAAGTAAGGCCATTAGATTATGATCCCTAAAAATACCTCTTGTACAAAGTATGGGCTCACACCTAACCCTGAGCTAATCATTTAGCAATACCAAAGCACTGATGGATTAACATAGATGTGTCCACTCTCTGCCCATTAAAACATGCTCTCTATCATGGGGTATATTTCAGCCTGTGGTAGTGTTTACCTCATTTAGTAAAAAGGCCCCATTATATTATAGAGCATAAGAACAGCCACACTGGGTCAGACCAACGTTCCATCAAGCCCAGTATCCTGTTTCTAAATGTGGTCAATCCAGATCACAAATACCCAGTAGAAATCCAAATAGTAACAACATTCCATATAGAATCCCAAAGAATATCAAGATTCTGGAACCCAAAGATTAACAAGAGTCCAGAATCCCAAAGAGTAGCAACATTACAGAGCTGAGACTGTGTTGTCATAATGCCTCATTCCAACAAGGCCTAGAGCCAACCTCACCAATGATATCACAATGACTTGATTCTCCTTTACTTGGCTCACATAAGAACAGCCATAGTGGGTCAGAAAAATGGTCCATCTAGCCCAGTAGCCTATCTTCACGGTGGCCAATCCAAGTCACTGTTACCTGATAAAAAACCCAAAGAATAGCAACATAGAGGATTTCTATTGTGCCTGCAAGAACTTTGAGATCAATAAGGGACAATAGATTAGTTCTCCCTTTATCAAATAGAGCTAGATGGGTATCAAATAGAACTAAAGCTTTTTATTTCATAACCTCTCAATTGTGGAATCATCTTCCACAAGAATTGAGACAAGAGGCAAATGTTAACACATTTAAAACAATGTTGAAACTTTTTATTTCCATGAAGCATTTGGAGAAATTTCAACATATTCAGACTTAGTGTACATATATTAGTGGAAATGGTTATTTTTAATTGAGTCTTTGTGATACAGAATTGATACAAGGATCTCTTTAATTAAGTGTTGTAGGTTGTAGGTGTGAATGAAGGAGTGTGTATTGTGCTTTCTATTTAGAATTGACCTGTTACATAAGGAGTTTCTTTCTTTTAATATATTTATATTGTAAACTACTTGTACCTGTTGCAAGAACATGCGGTATAACAAATTTTAATAAAACATAAAAAGAGGCAATGGATATATATATATGTTTTATTTAGCTAGTATGTTTCCAAATGGCTTGAATAGTGAATGTGTTATTGGAGCCCCTTTTTTTTGCATTCTAGGGACTAACTTTGACTTATCCCACCCCCCCTGTATAAAACCTTAGCAATTTTTTTCTGGCTGTGGCGGTAACAGTTCTGACACCCATAGGGATTCTATGAGTATCAGAGCTGTTAACATCGTAGCTGGTGTTAAAAATTATGCTACGGTTTTGTAAAAGGGGGTTAATTGGGGATAAATTGGAAACAAAGATAAGGTCATGCTATGCTATGCTATTGTATGTTTCAGATTCCTAATGCAGGCACCATAGTTGAAACAGAGTCTGTGCTAAGACCATGTTTTAGCTGTACTTTGAAGTGACAGTTTTAGACTGCTTTAAAGCACTTGCATATATCATATTTGCTATTAATAGACCAGGCACGCCCTGCTCCTTCTCTTGGAATTGGATTCTATTTGTGCAGAGTTGCCTGTCTCTTTTGTGGTGGTTGGTCTTATGAGAGATCTGCATCTCCAAATGCTTGTTACTTGGCACTGTTGCTCTTGTTTAACATCAAGTTAAGTAAAGCAGCCTTTTCATCATCTGCCCATTAAAGGGTTAAATGTCTTCATTTTATATAGTACTAGCTGATGCCCCGGCGTTGCACGGGTATTTAATTATAGCAATAACACTGTAAATGGATTCAAATAAAGATACTTTATAGTGGTGAATGAAAGTATTTTTTTACAGCTTAATAAAAAGTACAATATTCAAATTAAAAAGTAAAATATTTGACAAAATGAATACAATACAACTAACGCAAAACATGATTATAAACAGCAATATTAGTTTCACCTCCTGGAGCAAGAACATATAAATTCTTAGGTGAACCCACCCTTGAGCAAGCAAAATAGAGTTGTGGGCAGTGAATCCCCCACAACATATCACTCCAGGTAGTGAGGGATCTGCATACCAAGTTTCGTTCAAATCGGTCAAGCCGGTTTTGAATTACTGTGACCATGGCAGCTTTTTACATTTTTTCCATTGACATGAATGGGTGAAATCTGATTTTCTGTTTGTAGCTCCGTCCACGTGTGCAGAAGGGCCACGAAACCCCCAGAACATATCACCCCAGTTAGTGAGGGATCTGCATACCAAGTTTCGTTCAAATCGGTCAAGCCGTTTTTGAATTACTGTGAGAATGGCAGCTTTTTACATTTTTTCCATTGACATGAATGGGTGAAATCTGATGTTCTGTTTGTAGCTCCGCCCACGTGTGCAGGGGGGCTGCGAGACCCCAAGAACATATCACCCCAGGTAGTGAGGGATCTGCATACCAAGTTTCGTTCAAATCGGTCAAGCCGTTTTTGCGTGATTGCGGCACATACACACACACATACATACACACATACATACCTCCGATTTTATATATATAGATGCATTTTAAATGTGACTGAACCTGCAATTTTTGGGTGGGTGGTTGAGAATGGGAAAATACCCTGCCTCCTTGTGAAAATATTGGGGACATTATCTGCTTTTCTTATCTTTTCAAAGCACACCACTGGCTGCTTAAAGATGGAGGAAGAAATGTACTTTTCACTGGGCAGAGGAGTTTTTAAAATAAGACTATTAAGGCATGTTCATCTGTTTTAAAGTGCTAAAATATTAAATTGCAAATAAATGAAAATAATGATAAAGTATTAGCAGTGCAGAGAAGCTCATTGCTTGGCTAGTAAGAATTCACTTGCTATGGTTTAATTTGTTTATGTGTTTAATGGTGAGTTAAATATTCTTAGACTGAATGAGGACACCATAATTCTAATGTAATTATAAATGCTGTAACATCCTATGAAATAGAAACAAGATAATGAAAACTCCTAATAAGACATTAACTACCAAAGCCCCTTCATAGAAGTACAAGTTACATCTGCAGTTCAAAGTCAACAGCTAGTCACAGAACAACTCACAAACCCTTCTCAAATGGGAGATAATACACAATGCTACTTACTGTATGTATTTAGCAGATAATACATTGCTAAAAGATTTAGTTAATGTAACACCATGCTGTTGAAAAAATCCCCCAATTATAATGTCCCCATCCATGTAGTAACCGTCTTCTTTATAGTTCATATCCAGCTTTGGACATTGGCACTCAACAGGCTTCCAGAGATCAATGTAAAATATTAATAAAATCAAAAGGGGATGAGCTTCCATCTTTCAAGATGAGAAAAAACTGCTCTTCCTGTTCTGTCATTTGGGGAATTTTCTAGGTGGATGATCTTGAACAGGTCATGGTGACCTTCACTTTTTCAAATTTACAGTATGTATTAGGTATTGTGCAAGAAGTTTCAAACTGACACTGAGAAGACCCTTTGATGGATACAGATCACATTAAGGATGGTTCAGAGAAACCTCGTCCTGTTGATGTGAACTCTGATCCGAGTGAGTATCCTGCAGCTTTGTGGGCACCGTGCAGTCTTTATAAGACTCTGTTCCTGAAAGGCTCAGCCTCAAGGGATATCATCCACTGACTTGTGAATTTATATTAAATATAGATTGTTTTTATAAACTTGTTTTTCTGAACATGCCCTTGCAAAATAAATGATAATTTAAAAGGAGTGCTTAGTGCGGAGTGTAATAATACCAGCAGGGGAATTGTGCACTTGATTTATAATACAAAGAAAATAAATAAAATAGAGAATGCATTTCTATGAATAGAATCTACCAGATATTCAAACCCCTGATGGCCAGGGCAGGGCTCACTGTACATAGAATAATATTTTCAGTCTTAAAACTGAATTTATCAGTTGTTCTAATCATGAAAATACAGAATTTTGAGGTCATTTCTTGCCATATTGAAAGAGAATTGTGCTGAATTCTGTTTCATATAGTTTGGATTGGATTTAATGGAAATTCTAAATGTACTGAAATTCCTCCTTATTATAGTGATCTAACATCAACAGTCCCCCACCCCATCTGAGTCTCCCTTTGTCATGATCTATCACATAGCAACCACAGCGTATACGAGCCTTTCACTAATGTGCATTATGAGTTAGGCCTGATTCTGTTAACAGCAGCACCTAAATTGCCTGGTGCTTAACTTTCAAATATGGCACTGACTATGGGCTCCTTTTACAAAGGTGCGTTAGGGCCTTAACGTGCGGAATAACACACACAAAACTGCCATGTGCGCTATCTGCTACCGCCTCCTTTTAAGCAGGCGGTAATTTTTTCAGCTAGCATGTGCTATACTGCACGCTAATAATGTGTGCGTGCTAAAAACGCTAGCGCACCTTAGTAAAAGGAGCCCTATGTGTCAATCATGCTTAGCTGCCATTATTTCAAATTTTCTTTTTCAAGTTTATTTAAATTTTTTTAGCCTGCCTTTTCTAAATTTCAAAGCAGCTTATGTTAATAATACATTTGAGTAGGGTTAAAAACAATTAAGACAAAATAATAAAATGGTATCAAATAGTAAAATAACATCAAAGTTAAAAAAACAACTAAGTTTTAAAACAGACAAATATACTGCTACAAACAGAAAGGGGAAGAACTACAATATTTTCAAAATTAAAGAACAAAAATGGTAAAAACAAAAGGTAGGGTGGACACTGCAGGTTTTTTTCAGCATAAATGTTGGTCAGAAGAAAATTCTATTTGGTTAAAAAAGAACATCCTTAAAAGGATGGTTGCACTGCAAAAGAATCTTCAAAAAGCATAGAGGGGCATAATCAAAAGAAATGTCTAAGCCCGTTTTTGTCTAACTAGCAAGTCGTCCAAAGTAAAAAACAGCTTAAGACACATTTTCAAAAAAATATGTCCATATTTTTTTTCGTTTCAAAAATCGTCTAAGTATACGTCCTGTCGATCTGATCATCCAAGTCGCTAAATCGTCCATCTTTATACCACATTTTCATCCAACTTTTCATCCAAGCCAAAAATGCCTAGAACAAGCCCTGTTGGATGTGGGAGGGGTATGCAAAGTGATGGAATGAACACCCAGACATGGCACCTAAATATTGGGGTACCTTACAGGGCACTGCTGTGATCTTCACAAAAAGGGTGCCATATCTTCTCCTCTTTGCATCTCCCTTATAGTTCATGATGAGCCCTCTCAACCACCTCCAGAATCCCCCTAGACCTACTTATCTACCAACCTAATAGTCCTTATGGCTGCAGGAGCCATTTATATGCCAGTAAAAAGGGTTTTGGGAGTGAAAAGGAGAGTGCACATGTTTCATTATCAATGCAGTGATTACAGGGGGTTATGGGCATGGGGCCTCCTCTCTATGGGTCCCTACCCCACCCCCAAGATGGCTTAAGATGCCTCTGTGCAGGATGACTAGGCTTTCCTATCTTACAACAATATTCCTATTAATGGTTACACAATGTTAAATCAAGCATTCAAGTATTCACAGAGTCAGCTTAATACACAGCATGAAGTCTTAATATGCATATAATATAATATCTATATGAGGTCCTTAGGGGTATCAGACTGCCCAACAAACAGCATAGTTTGAAGGGATTAATTCTTCATTTGCCCCGTGGTACCTCCTCCTCCTCATTTTTTTCTTTTCAATTCTTATTATTTACCCTACTTATTTCTTTTATAATCTATAATTGTGCATATTTCATTAGAAAATCCAGTTGCTATGTCATATGATACAATTTTGTTTGGAACAATGATGAGAGCAAAAAGTCAAATTTCAGCAAATAATAATAAATTACTAATGATTATGACAGGGGTTGCCATTCAAAATATAACTAGAAATTGGAAAGATTATACAAGACTTAACTATACTTTTTGGTGGAATTCTATATGTTATATTTATAAAATGGAACGAATTCTTGCTATGCAAAAAGGAAATTATAACAAGTTTAAAAAAATTTGGGGGCCATTGATTGAATATTCGAATGATTAGACACTTTTTTTTTTTATATAGAAGAATAATATGATATGGGATTGGGAGGGTATAATGTGTGAGATTCAAATAAAATGTTGATATGTGTGGAAGGGAAGTGGGGAGGGGGGATAATATAAGATTTAATATTATATGAAATATACAAGTGAATTGTATGAATATTGAATGATTATTATATACTTGTTATGAGATATGAAAATGGATAAAGAATTGGAAAAAAAAAAAAAAAAGAAAGTACTTAGCTTTCAGCCTTGCATTCATTCCCCCGAACACCAACACGTTTCGAATTCTTTATCAAGGCGACATGGGGAAACTGAAAACCAAGAAACAATACAATTAAAACTTGATTTTTCAAATAGGAAAAGTATTCAGGGGGACTAAAACATTACCCCCCCCCACTGCTTCAATCACAATTGCTTACCTACTACTCTAAAGTACACATCATACAGCCAACGGACCTCTCACAAAGCAAACCGCGGCACACTAACTCTGGAATTTATATAATCCCTCCTCTATGAAGACATTTCCAGAATAACTCTCATCTACGTTAAACACAGACCAGCCACATACTAGAAGTCCACTTGAGCTAGCCAATCTGATGATTCGTTAAGCCCCTTAGGTGACATAGGATCTAATTTGAACATCCACTGGAGCTCACAACGGTTTAACCTCCGTATAGTGTTTAGGCTTTCCTATGCCAGGCTGCCAGGTGATGGATGGTCTGGAGACTGAATTTTAAAGGTCGTGGTTTGACATGGCAGGAGGGCTTAGGCACCCTCCTGCCTGGATCGTTGTGGGGGGGGGGTCTGTAACCGGTGTTGGTTTTGACAGACACCGGTTACAGAATCCAGCTTTTAGGCGAAGGACTGGCTCTGCCATTTTAGGTTGTATATCTTTAATAACAGTTTCAAAATTTGAATCTTCATTTTTAAGATGTGTGAATTTCGCATCTAGCTCTGTTCTTATTTTATTAGATTTATTTTGTCGAAACGCAGACCGTGTTGGGTCCTGTATCCCTAGCGGACTAGGTCCTTTAAGGCTTTTATGTGGATGAAATTATTTTATGTGGATGATTTCAGTATACCTTTGGAACTTTGACACTTTCAAATAAAGTCCACAGAGTTTTTTTGGTTTTCTTAGCGACTTGGATGATCAGATCTGCAGGATATATAGTTAGACGATTTTCAAAATGGAAAAAATATTTGGACGTATTTTTCGAAAATGTGTTCTAAGCAATTTTTATGTTGAACGACTTGCAACTTGGACAAAAATGGACTTAGATGTTCCTTTTGATTATGCCCCTCTTGTTCTCCCTGAGCACCCGTTTTGCTCCTTGATCATCCAAGTCCCTATGATTCCCTCACAGGTTTTCTGGTTCTGATGTACCTAAAAAAAATTGTAATGAATTTTTGCCTCTTTTGCAAGTTTCTCTTCATATTCTTTCTTAGCTTTCTTTATCAATACTTTGCATATAACTTGTCAGTGCTTGTGTCTCTTCTTATTTTCTTCATTTGGATCCTTTTATCATTCTTTAAAAGATGTTTTGGGTTTTTTTTTGCTCTAATAGCCTCTTTCACTTCACCTTTTAACCATGCCAGTTCTGATTTCCTCTTCTTTCCACCTTTGTTAATATGTGGATTTCATCTGGTCTAGGCTTCCATGATGGTATTTTTAAATAACATTCATGCCTGGTTTATTAATAATAATAATAATATCTTTATTCTTCTATACCGCCGTAACCATGAGTTCTAGGCAGTTTACACCAAAAAGAGATGGACAGCCAGTGAAATACAATAATGAAGTAGAAATACAGATATTTTGTAAAATACAGTTTCAATAATAAAAATATATTTAAGTAATAAACTTATCGAACAGACTGGTCTTAATGAATGTATGAAAAGAACAATAAGATAACATTGCTTGCTGGATACATTTACCTAGCCAAGATTGCTGTCTACCAGCTTGAAATGCTAGAGTCCTATCTAAGAAGGTCTGATATCTACATCAGTGGTGTCAAAGTCCCTCCTCGAGTGCCGCAATCCAGTCTTGTTTTCAGGATTTCCCCAATGAATATGCATGAGAGCAGATAGCTTCCTCATAGGAAGGCTCTTGAACAAACTTGAAGGGCTGAAGTTAGGACCCAAAGTGTTGAACTGAATTAGAAACTGGCTGTCGGATAGATGCCAGAGGGTAGTGGTTAATGGAAGTCGCTCGTAGGAAGGAAAGGTGAGTAATGGAGTCCCTCAGGGTTCGGTGCTGGGGCCTATGCTGTTCAATATGTTTGAGTGACATTGCTGAAAGGTTAGAAGGAAAAGTGTGCCTTTTTGCAGATGAAAAAGGATCTGCAAAAGTTAGAGGAATTGTATAATGCCTGGCAACTAAAATTCAATGCAAAGAAATGCAGAGTAATGCATTTGGGGATTAATAATCATAAGGAACCGTATATGCTGGGAGGTGAGAAGCTGATATGCATGGTTGGGGAGAGAGCCCTTGGGGTGATAGTGTTCGAAGATCAAAAGGCGAAAAAAAACAGTGTGATAAGGCGGTGGCTGCTGCCAGAAGGATGTTGGGCTGTATAAAGAGAGGCGTAGCCAGTAGAAGGAAGAAGGTGTTGATGCCCCTGTACAGGTCATTGGGGAGGCCCCACTTGGAGTATTGTGTTCTGTTTTGGAAACCGTATCTGGCAAAGGATGTAAGATGACTTGAAGTGGTCTAGAGGAAGGTGACAAAAATGATAGGAGGCTTGCACCAGAAGACTTATGAGGAAACATTGGAAGCCTGAATATGTATATCCTAAAGGAAAGGAGGGACAGGGGAGATATGATTCAGACATTCAAATACTTGAACAAAATATGTTCCAGAGAAAGGAAAATGGTAAAACCAGAGGACATCATTTGAGGTTGAGGTGTGATAGATTCAAGAGCAATAGTAGGAAATTCTACTTTACAAAGAGGGTGGTGGATGCCTGGAATGCGCTCCCGGGAGAGTTAGTGGAAAGGAAAATGGTGACTGAGTTCAAAGAAGCATGGGATGAACACAGAGGATCTAGAATCAGAAAATAATATTAAATATTGAACTAAGGCAAGTACTGGGCAGACTTACATGGTCTGTATCTGTATATGGCTGTTTGAGGGAGGATGGGCTGGAGAGGACTTCAATGGCTGGGAGGGTGTAGATGGGATGGAGTAGGTTTTAATGGAGATTCCAACAGTTGGAACCCAAGCACAGTATTTGGTAGAGTTTTGTATTCTTGCCCAGAAATAGCTAAGAAGAAATTTTTTAAAAAAAATTTAAATTGAATCAGGTTTGGCAGACTGGATGGACCATTTGGGTCTTTATCTACCATCATCTACAATGTTACTATGTTACTATTACATGCAAATAGATCTCATGCATATTCATTGGGGAAATCCTGAAAACCCGACTGGTTTGTGGCCCTCGAGGAGGGACTCTGACACCCCTGATCTACACCCATTAATTTTAGGATAAGCAAATAAATATGAATTTCTAGTTTCCCTTGATGGTCTATGCATCATAAAATGGGGAAAAAGGTAAGCTGGAGACAATACCGATATCAGCATAAAGCAGATACAGGAAAATTTAAATAATACTCTTGCCTCCAAAGGCATCCAATAAAGCAAATGATAGTATGGGCTAATATCTGTCCCAGCAGGCTCACTCTTATGTGTATGTTGTATACTGTAAAGCAGAAGTCTCCAAAGTCCCTCCTTGAGGGCCAAATCCAGTCAGGTTTTCAGGATTTCCCCAATGAATATGCATGAGATCTATGTGCATGCACTGCTTTCAATGCATATTCATTGGGGAAATCCTGAAAACCCAACTGGATTTGGCCCTCAAGGAGGGAGTTTGGAGACCCCTGCTGTAAAGCATGGACACATGAAGACCCACCTACAGCTTGAGCTGTCCAATCCCAGTGCTCCCTGGTTCAAACTAGGCTGGCCATGTTAATTGGCTCAGCCCTACCTTCTCCATCCAGGAACTAAAGCTTCCACAAGCATTCTTGATCCCAAACAGTGTTTAAAATGTTCTTATATGAATGCTGTGTACTATAAAGCATGGATACAAAGATTCTCAG
The DNA here is from genome assembly GCF_902459505.1 of Geotrypetes seraphini. Taxonomy (NCBI): domain Eukaryota; kingdom Metazoa; phylum Chordata; class Amphibia; order Gymnophiona; family Dermophiidae; genus Geotrypetes; species Geotrypetes seraphini. Next base: position 105,533,141 of record NC_047095.1, on the reverse strand, counting down.
ATCAAATTTTAAACTCGACAGCGTCTGCTATTGTAGACCTGCCTACGACCTAAGCAACTCAATCAAAACACTCCCTTACATTGCCCAATCACACCACTCCCTTACTGTTGTTAAACATGCCCTGCCTATACTGTTCACAAGTACCAAACAGTGTTTAAATACAATGCTGTTTTTTTTTTTGTTTCACAAATACTGTTATTCAAAAGCTTGGAATTCAAAAAGGATTTAATCATAGGAAAAGGTGCCAATCTATCCTAAAATTTAGATCCCGGGATTCTTCTGTACCAAGACAGAAAATCCATTCCTGTTCACACTGTAACAACTTCCTAGTTCTATCTCCTACAGTTTCAGGAATGTGATCTATAACACTACATTTCAAAATGGAGAAGCAATCATTTTCCTGTTTACAGTGCTGCACTAATGGTTCTTCCAGTCAGTGGCGTACCAAGGGGGGGTGGGGGGGGGGCAGTCCGCCCCGGGTACCAAGCCCTGAGGGGGTGCTTCCGGTCCGGTCCAGTTTCCCCCCCTGCGCCGGGTGTCGCGTCTGGAAACAGCCTGCAGCAAGATCGCGATGCCAGAGATCTTTGCCTGCTTCGACTGTTTCCTCCGCCACGGTCCTGCCCCTCCTCTGATGTCAGAGGAGGGGCGGGACCGTGGCGGAGGAAACAGCTGAAGCAGGCAAAGATCTCTGGCATCGCGCGATCTTGTTGCAGGCTGTTTCCCCAGGGCAGTAGCGTACCAAGGGGGGCGAGGGGGAGGGGGAGGTCCATCCCGGTGCACAGCTGGCCCGGTCCCTATTGCGCTCCTACCCTCCCAGCGAAAGCAGCATCGGCGTCATTATCGAAAAAGGTAATGGCGCCAGGCCTTGGAGCACCAAGGCAGACCGCTTCTCCCCCCTCCCAGCCAAAACCCCGCTGACCATCCTATCTCTCCTCCCCCAAGTGAACCTTTCCGACCCTCCCAGCGAAAGCAACAAACCTCCCTCCAGTAGCGTCGGCTTTATCCTCCCTCTGCCGCATCACTGATGACGTCATCAGTAACGCGGCAGAGGGAGGAGAAAGCCGCGAAGGAGGTTTGCTGCTCTCGCTGGGAAGGTCGGAAAGGTTCACGGGGGGGGAGATAGGAGGGTCAGCGGGGGTTCGGCTGGGAGGGGGGAGAAGCGGACTGCCTCGGTGCTCCATTACCTTCTTCGGGCAGCAGCAGCGTTTACAATTCGCTACTGTTGCCGGCTTCAGGCCTTGTTCTCTGCCTGGTCCTGCCTTCTTCCAGTTTTCATGAAGACAGGACCCGACAGAGAGGAAGGCCTGAAGCGGGCAACAGCAGTGAATTGTGAATGCTGCTGCTGCCCGATGAAGTTCAGGACATCAGGACATCGGGGAAGGAGCAGGGAGAAATCGGCTGCTGGCTTGGGGGTGAGGGTAGGGAAAGAATCGTGGAAGTGGAGAAATCGGCACGATGGCTTTGTGCGGGCTAGGGGGAGAGAGAAAGAAAGGAAAAAATAAAGAGGGGGGGCCAGGGGGAGAGAGAAAGAAAGGCAGAAATAAAGAGGGGTCAGGGGGAGAGAGAAAGAAAGGCAGAAAGAAAGAGGGGGACCAAGGGGAGAGAAAGAAAGGCAGAAATAAAGAGGGGGTCAAGGGGGAGAGAAAGAAAGGCAGAAAGAAAGAGGAGGGCCAGGGGGAGAGAGAAAGAAAGGCAGAAAGAAAGAGGGGGACCAAGGGGAGAGAAAGAAAGGCAGAAATAAATAGGGGGGCCAGGAGGAGAGAGAAAGAAAGGCAGAAATAAAGAGGGGAGCTAGGGGGAGAGAGAAAGAAGAAGGACCAGAAGAAGGACCAGAGACTCATGAAATCACCAGACAAAAAAGTAGGAAAAATGATTTTATTTTCAACTTAGTGATCAAAATGTGTCCGTTTTGAAAATTTATATCTGCTGTCTATATTTTGAACTATGGCCCCCTTTTACTAAACCGCAATAGAGTTTTTTAGCGCAGGGAGCCTATGAGCGTCGAGAGCAGCGTGGGGCATTCAGCGCAGCTCCCTACGCTAAAAACCGCTATCGCAGTTTAGTAAAAAGGGAGGGGGAATATTTGTCTATTTTTGTATAGTTGTTACTGAGGTGACATTGCATAAAGTCATCTGCCTTGACCTCTTTGAAAACCCGCGGAATATAAATGATAATTAACATTTTCTCTGCGTACAGCGTGCTTTGTGTTTTTAAAATTTTATTGTTGGTAGATCATTTTGACTTGGCCACAAAGGTAAGGGGGAGGGAGGGAGGGGAACTGCTGAAAGACATCTAGTAATCCTTGCAGGCTTGACTGCAGGGAATTATTTTTGTAAAATCATGTTTTGTTATGTGACTGGCATTATCTAGACTTTAATTTCTATGAATGAATAGAATGAAAATGATATAAAATTACTTGCTTGTTTTTATGTGCGTGCGCTGAAGGAAAGTGGAGAGAGAGTGGGCTGAGGATGCTGAAGGGAAATGGGGAAGAGAGTGGTGAGAAGACGCTGATTTATAAATTGACAATTGTACAGAATATTGTTTCTTTTTATACTTTAATATAAACAATTCAAGGCTTGTGTGGATGGAATCAGGTGGTTTGCGGGGATGGGGACCGAGCTTATGGGGATTAGTCCAATAAAATTGTATTTTTTTATTTCTCATTATTTGTTTTATTTTTATTTGTTAATTTATAAAGTGGTGATTGTTATGTATCAGTTTTTTCAAATTTACATCTACTGTCTTTATATTTTGCACTGTATTAGAGGACATGTGTTACTGTTTTTTGTGGTGTTGCATTGTATCCAGGGTCTGGTTTCTTGGCGGATCAGTTTAACTTTTGTCTACATATTTCAATTTTTAGTTTGTGATTATTCCATTTTGGGCGAGGGTGTATCTCTGTTCTGTGTGTTCTGAAAAAGACATAGTTTTCAGTTGGCATTGACTACAGGACCAATTGACTGTGCGGGATCTGGCTTGTTTAGTTTTACAATGTATGTGTTGGTGTTCTATTGCTCACTGCAATGTTTAAGATGCAGCCTTTTCCTAGGTACACTCTTGTGGTGCGATATGTAGATTGGTACTAAAAATCATATTTTTCATATAGATGGGGGGGTGTCAAAAAATGATGGGCCCCGGGTGCCACATACCCTAGGTACGCCACTGCTTCCAGTCGCTCACAGTTAATACTACTCCTATGCTCTCCAAATCGTGTTTGGAAACACTGAGTTGTTTGTCCCACATATAACTTTGAGCTAAATTAAAAAATTAAATGTATTTATTTATTTGTTCAATTTTTTTAGCCCATCTTCCCAAAGGAGCTCAAACGGGTTACAAGGTACATCCATAATAATCCAGACAGAACAGAGATGACATAATTTACATAAATTACAATAAAGGCATGACAATAAAACATGTGCATTAAGTAGCATCTTGTGAGATTAGGTGGCATAGGTGTGTTGATTGAGCGGCATTTCTAGGTGAATGACATTAAGGTGCTGGGTTAATAAAGAGGAAGTTTTTCATGGCCTTCCTGAAGTTTGAGTCCATCTAGTGATTTGACAGATGGGAGGATTGTGTGCAAAAGTTTGGGTATGAAATGTGAGTAGGAGCGTTTGCGGGCTGTTTCAAGGAGTTTTTTAAATTAACAAAGAAACATAGGGAGGAGGAAGTTTTTGAGCCAATGAGGTAGCTCATGAATATAGCCTGCTTGAAAGCTAATGAGCAGTGGCAGGCTGGGAGTCTGAGGCTCTTTCCTCCTTTTCTTATGGTATCCTTTGAACTGAATATATTATAATAGTATAACACTATATTGAAAGTTAGTTTATTTTAATTAGGGTACAAGTAAATATATCCCTTAGGAGTTTGGAGTATTGAAGTAGGTGACTTGCACAGGGTTGCAAGGAACAACACAGGTTTGAACTCATAACCTCAGGGTGTTGAGGCAGTAGCTTTAATCACTGCACCACACTCTCCCTCTCCATAGATGCTCTTGTATAAATAGTGACTCCAGCAGGAAATCAAATACCTGGTAGATTCTGATCACACAAGCATCTCTTCCACACCTACCTATTTTCTATTTCTACTGACCAAATGAACAAATTATTTTTTGGGTATCATTATCTATTCAACTAAGTATTCTTGTAAAAATTAATATTTCTGTCTCTGTTAATGAAGGGATGGCTTTTGCAAGGATATATTTTTTTAAAATAAGAGAAATAACCTATATTTAATATTACATGCACAGATCAGGACCAGATGTCCCTCAAGGTTGAACTTTTGAGCAATAGAAACCACCACATGGAGTCTCTATAGACTTTGAATCTCAGCTAGAAATACAGTTCAGCTCTGCATCTGCATGAGACTTTCTCTGTCTCTCCTAACTCTGCTTTGTAGGCAGTTCAAAATGTGATTTCTCTTTTTTTATATATAATCTGTAATTCAATGATACAATTAGATTTCGCTATGAAAACACAAAGAGCATCTCCTGCAAAGTCCAATTCCTAAATGAAGGGCAGGAGGAACATGAAGGGGAAGATTTACCATAGGAAATGCTGTTTCACATCTTGAAAAATGGGAGCTCACCTGGTTCTACTTGTATTGATGTGTTGTGATGTGTTGTGGAAGACCATTGAGCAGCAATGTAAGCTGGAACAAACTTTACGATCTTCAAAAGGATATTACAAGGATGGGGACATCATAATTGGGGCAATTGTAACTGTGAGACATTTTAAAATAGATGAACATGTGTCCTTCAGAACGCCCTTCTATAAAGGAAGAACCTAGTAAGTACCATTGATGTCAACATGAACTGCAAAGACATCTTTAGTTGCTGAAGATTTCTTTGGATGTAAAATTTCCCTCCCATTATGCTCACTACAAGTGTAGGTACAGGAAAGAAATGATAAAAAATGTTATTTAATAAATATTGGAGGATAAAGGGATAATTTTCAAAAAGCTGTCTAAGTCAGAATTTTAAGTTTATTAAGATTTTTTATATACTGCCTCTCAAGGTTATCTAAGTGTTTTTTACAATCTCGGTACTCAAGCATTTTCCCTCTCTGTCCCGGTGGGCTCACAATCTAACTATGGAGGATTAAGTGATTTGCCCAGGGTCACAAGGAACAGCATTGGGTTTGAACCCACAACCCCAGGGTGCTGAGTCTGTAGATCCAACCACTGCACCACAACTTGGATGTCCTGCTCATTAAGTCCAAAATGCCTGTCCATCTCACAGCATTTTGAACAAAACAATGCATCGAGGTTTCCTGTTCATGAATATGTGAGAATGTGAAAAATGAGCAGCAACTTCACTAAATTCAAATAATGAATGCCAAAAATCCAGGGTCAAGGAAATCTGGCAGTATTTTAAGAGAAATGGCCACATAGATGTCCTTGCAGAGTAGTGAGGCAGCCTAGTGTAGAAGACTTAAAATTTGGGGCAGCAAGGTCCATATCTCCCTACAACTCTTTTATTTGAAAAGCTGAGCCCTCCAGGAACAGGGAAATACTTTGCTTTATTTGACTGTAAACCTCCCCAATAGCCTTCAGGCATACACGTTTCATTAATATTTAGGTACTGTAGGTATATGTTTGTTTCTGGAAGGTTCAAAATTTAAAGGAAAAAAAGAAAGAGAGCTGAATTGGGATATGGACCTAGGTCCTCTGGCTTATAGCCCACTACCCTGACCACTAGAGTTACTCCTCAGATTTGCTTTCTGCTTTCTTCAGAATGGCTATAATATATGATGCTGTCAAAGAAACTGGTATTCCTTTCCAGTTTTACTTTCACAAGAGAAGGAGGAGAACAGTTTCTCAAACAGAGCACCTGTTGTGACTAAAACAGGTCTAGATAAAGAAAATGTCCATCTTTTTAGACTTGAGCACTGGCAGTAAAGATCTGGAAATTGTGTGAGTAAGGTTAATATTTAGACACCCACCTTGCTAACTGGACAGAATTACAGCTATCTTTTCTACAGTTCTACATGTCTGGTAAACTATGCAGATTCCAGCAATGATATAAGTGGTGTGATATCACTGCATGGTGTCCTGGCTCCTACTCAACTCTGTCTCTGAACTGCCCTGGCACACTAACTGGCAAGTCAGCACCACTGCCCTAAGTATTGTTGAATACTGGCTCCTGTGTCATCCAGCACAATTTATCTGAGAGGATCCTGCCCAGTTAAATTGCTTGGAATATCAATCTGTTTATAAGACAGGAACTCTTTTATATTGTTTGATGTTTAATGCCATTCTAGTTTTCTTCCAGATAACTACTTCAGTTTTTTGGCTTTCACTTATGCCATTGAAGAGATCAACAACAGCTCTGAGCTCTTACCCAACCTCACACTGGGGTTCCTTCTACATGAGTCTTACAGCAATCCCACCTTAACACTTCAGGCTATCATGAAAATATTTTCAGGAATGGAAACTTGGATCCCAAATTATAGCTGTAAAATATCTGGCATGATGGCTGCAATCATTGAAGGTCTTCCAGGCGAGGAATCAATCCAGATGTCCAATATGTTCAGAATCTACCACTACCCACAGGTGAGGGGGATTGGCAATGTTTTTTATACCCTACTGCATAACCTGAGCTTTTTCAAAATGAAGACAAATTATTATCCAAGGACCAGTAAAATAGAATCAATGGATGATAATTTAGAGAGTAATTTTTTACTAGGTAGGCCTTGAGTGAGATTTTGAGCCTGATTCTAAAACTGGCACTAAATCACACCTATCATGTAGGTGCTGGTAAGTGCAGTTGTCAATCAAATACTACATATCACTTATACAATCATGCCTAGTAGCTAGACATCCTTGAGGTAGTTGACCGGGATATTAGGCCAGGTTTTGCCTGGCCTAATTTACTGGCTCCTAACTCTGACACCTAGTGATGCCCAAGTCAACCATGCCTATTTTCCAATCCTTCACCATGCCTACTTTTCAGGTAAGCATTGTTAGGCATCAGAGGATGCCTCCACCTAGCTGTCGCAAGGCCTGATGTGCTGATATCGTTGCACAGCCTAAATTGATAATTAAAATAATGCAATTGAAGCATGCCATTCAGGCAGGGTTCCCTGATTGGAAAAACCTTAATAATCATTATAGTATGGAGTTTCTTTGTTTTCAGACAGACTTCTTGGGTCACCAGGCCGCCCAGTGGTATAAAGTTTTAAGTGGATTTACTAAGAAGAAATTAAAAACTGGTTTAAGAGATATATGGATCATTGAGATTAAGCATGAAATTACTGCATCTCAATGGCCACGAATTTGGTCTTGGAGGATGAAATGTACGATGTCTGCATCTATGAGACAAACTTGGTTTCTTCTGTTACATAGAGCGTTATGGACCCCTGTTAGGTTGCAAAAATTAGATAGTTCTTTGTCTAATAGATGCTGGCATTGTCATTTAGAAGCAGGAACTTTAGATCATTTATTGTTTCATTGCCCATATATTATGAATTTTTGGAAATCAATTTGGGACCAAATTAATAATTTATTAGAGAACCCAGTGGCATTATACTATGATACTGTGATATTTGGTATGGATATGAGAGCAAAAAGTCAGATTTCTGCGAATAACAATAAATTATTACTAATAATGACAGGGGTTGCCATTCAACAAATCACATATATCTATAAAATGGAAAGATTTATTGCTTTACAAAAGGGATATTTTAAGAAATTTCAGGATGTGTGGAAACCATTAACAAAATATTGTCAGGATTAAGTAAAATTATTTCCCTTATGTTTATCAGTTTATGAGATAGGGAGGGGGGTATTTTATTATTACATATATCATACAATAATGGAGTATATGGTTGGGAGGGATGGGAGAGGGATAGGGATAAGAATTTATGTAATACTAGTCTTATAGCCCATTACATTAACGGGTGCTAGAATATATGTGTGTGTGTCTCTCTTTATTTCTTTCTCTCTCTCTCTCTCCTTAGCCGCTTTCTTTCTGTCTTTCTTTTTCCTTGGCTGTCCATCACCACCCCTTGCCTGCTCCCCCTGTCTATTCTCCCTTCCTTTTACCTCCCCTGTGTCCACCACCAACCCTTCACAGCTCTCCTTATGCAGCAGCAGCCCTTCTCCCTTTTTTTACCTCCCCCCTGTCCAGCAGCACCTTCCTTCTCCCCCTGTCCAACATTAGGCCTCCGTTCCTTTTTCTTCACCCCCCCTGTCCATCAGCACCTCTTTCCTTCTCCCCCTGTCCAGCAGTAGGCGTCCCTTCCTTTATCTCCCCCTCCTCCTTCTTATCCCTATGATACACTTACCTTGCTCTGCTCCTGATCAGAGTCTCCCGACAGCCGCCCAGCTGTACCCATTGGAAAAGTTCCCTCTGCGGCATCCCGCACCTCTCCTGACGTGACTCCCGCTGTCTTTCTTTCTGTCTGTCTCTGTCCCTGGCCCCCTTTGTCTGTTTGTCTTTCTGTATATCTCCCTGCCCCTATGTCTTTCTTCTTTTCTTTCTGTCTCCCTTCCTCCCTCTGTCTGTCTGTCCAAAGCAGCATTCCCTCCCCCCACACCAGTTCCCTGTGCACCTGCCCCTGTGTCTTTCTTCTTGTCTTTCTGTCTCCCTTCCTCCCTCTGTCTGTCTGTCCAAAGCAGCATTCCCTCCCCCTCCATTTCCCTCCCCTCACACCAGTTCTCTGTGCACCTGCCCCTGTGTCATTCTTCTTGTCTTTCTGTCTCCCTTCCTCCCTCTGTCTGTCTGTGCAAAGCAGCATTCCCTCCCCCTTCCATTTCCCTCCCCCCACACCAGTTCCCTGTGCCTCCATTAGCGTTTCCTCTACCTTCTTTCCCTTCCCACAGTCGTGACTACAAACGCGGGCCTGAGTCCTTTGCGGTCCCCCCCCTTCCCTTCCCTTACCGCAGGCCCGACTGGCGATTTAAGCAGCGTGTCAGCAGTCTTCACACGCTGCTTCGGGTCCTTCTACTGCCCTGATTTACTCTGGCACGTCCGGAGCAAATCAGGGCAGTAGAAGGCCCAAAGCAGCGTGTGAAGACTGCTGACACACTGCTTAAATCGCCAGTCGGGCCCACGGTAAGGGAAGAGGGGGGGCGGTAAGTTCCCGGGTCCCGGGCAGCAGAAAGTTGCTGGGCTCCTCGGTGGGGGCTCTGAGTGGCAGCGATCCCTCTCCTCCCAGACCCCCCCCCACGGAAGAACGGAGATCGGCGGTTACAGTTGCTGGCTTCGGCGTCTTCTATCCACTGCGGCCAACCCTAGTGGAAACAGGAAGTAGTCAGAGAGGGCGGGCAACAGTGGACAGAAGACAGCAAAGCCAGCTTTAGCGCGGTACAGCGCTTTTCTCAATTTAAACGCTGGTGAGCCGGCGAGAAGGAGGAGGCTTTGGCGGTGGTGGTTTTGGCTGTGAGTGAGGGCGGGAGGGGGCAGTCGCTGGCTGTGCTTTCCTGATCTGGCCGCCGCATACGCACTCTGTCCACGGACGTATGGATCACGGATCAGGGAATACAGATCACGCAGGTCTGAGTGCGCATGCGCGGCTAGCGCTTTATTATATAGGATACCAATGATTGTTTATAAGTGATGTATTTATTTTTACTGTGAATGAAAATATTTAACACAATGTAATTTTTGAAAATGAAAAATTATTTTTAAAAAAAAGATAATTAAAATAATGTTTATTAATCAATTTTTAATCGTGTGATCAATTACCACACTATTTGAACCAATTAAAACCAATTAAGTTGTGTGCAGAACTAAGGTGTTGCTAGATTAGGATGCCTCTCTTCATATAATCTGGGCACCATTTATAGAATCAGGTCCTCTATACTTATGTGGAGAACTTATTGCAGGTATTAAAACTTCCCCTAAGGCTGTTGACCTTAGGCCAGTAGTTCTTAAATCTATCCTGGAGGACTCACATCCAGTTGAGTTTTCAAGATATCCCTAATGAATATGCATGAAACAGATAGAGGTGAAAGGCATGCAAATCTGCCTAATGCATATTCAATAGGGATATATTGAAAACCCAACTGGCTGGGGCTCCCACAGGACAAGTTTAAGAATCAGTGTTTTAGGCCATTGCAGGACTGTCTGGGTATGATATCAAATTGGCTGCTGAGTCCTTGTCTAGTACAAAATGTAGACAAAACTATTGTGTTGGTTATCAGGTAGGCAAGACTATCCTTGAAGGTTCATATATTGTTGGATACAACAGTTTAGCTTGTGGATAATTTTAGGTATTTGGAAGTGGAATTTGATGGTCAGCTTTCCTTTGTGCATCAGATTTCTGCTGTTATACATTTAAAATATTCCATTATTTTAATTCTGCTAGATACACCAATTTTTTGAGCAGAGTGCTTTGCATCCATGATCCATGCATTGCTTATATCTCATCTTGATTATGAAATGTAGTATATGCAAAAAATTACCCAGATCAATTTGAAGCAGTTGAGAGGAAGGAATAGTAAATGACATGGATAGGAAAACCAATATAAACAACTGGGTAAATTCAAAAAGCAAAAGGGTTCCTAAATGAACCGTATCAAGAAACAAACTAGTAAAGGGACCCACTAGCTACTTCAAAATTCTTTTCATTAGGTGGTGCTCAGATTCCAAGATGGAAATAAAGAGTTCAGTATGGGGACCAAACCCCTATAAAAACTCTTAAGGTATCTATCATTGCACCGTATGAAGAAGATGTTTTAAAGTGCTCACAAGGTGAACTCATAATATGCTCAGAGTCTTTAGAAATACTGAATGAATGTCCAGTCTTTGAATGAATTTCAATATGTAACAGCTTCAAAATATGCAACTATTCAAAAAAGGACTTAGCTGAAGAATACTGAAAGCGTGGATGATTGCTGGGTCCTGACGCGTTTCGCCGCCCTGGCTTCCTCAGAGAACCCGCGGCTTTCAGGCTTGTATTCAAAAACTTGTCCTAAAAGCACAATGCAGATGAATGTGTCAAAACATTGAATACAGAGTCATTATTCACTAATAAGAACCGTTTCCTGAGCTCTCAACGCTAACAGCTGGGTACCTGTGGTGAATCAATAATTTCTCCGTTTCCTATGACGTAAGCGCTCAGCTGAGCGCCCGGTATTTATGCAGGAAGAAATGTCAATCACCTAGTGGAGGAACGCCCACCACTCCACTTCCTTGTTCAAACCCAAGGGTGTCACTGTTTGCCAATGATAAATCCATCGTTGTTCATGCTTCCAAAGCCAAGCCTGATAATTTCCCCCTCTCTTACAGTGGGCCACCTCAAGTACTGTGAACTGTAAATCCTGTAATTGATGTGAGGAAGCTAACCAATGTTGTACTAGGGGGGCATTGACATCCCCCCTCCTGATTTTGCTCAGATGTTCAGTGATACGTGTCTTGATACTCCTGGTGGTGTGACCGATGTACAACAGTTTACAAGGGCATGAAATGAGATAAACAACCCCCTGCGTGTCACAATCTGAATACTGCTGCAAAACATGTTTCTTTGGTAACCTAGGGTGGTGTATACTGGTAATAACCAGTGCATGCGCACATATGGTACAATGTCCACATTTAAAATGTCCCATGGGTTCTTGAATCATAACGTCTGTTGGTGTACTAACAAAGTGGGACGAGGACACAGTATCCCGTATATTTCTTCCCCTAGAAAAAGCAAAAAGGGGGGGTTGGGCAAGACTGGGGTGAACCTGCAACAAGTGCCAATGGGTCATGATGATTTTTTTAATGTGGAATACTTTGTAAGAGTATGGAAGGGTGCACACCATCCTGGATTCAGATTGATCAGTGGAGGGTTGAAGCAGGTAAGTACGATGGGCATAAAGGGCTCTTTTGTATGCCTTTTTGATGATGCCATTGGGATATCCACGGTCTCTGAATCGTTGCCACATATCACCTGAGCGGAGTTTGAATTCTGCCTTGGTGCTGCACAGACGCCGCAATCTTAGAAATTGACCCACGGGTAAATTATTTCTCAGATGGCGGGGGTGGTAACTCTCATAATGTAGAAGAGTATTCCTATCTGTAGATTTGCGATGTATGGTTGTGACAAAAGCCCCGTCTTGTATGGAGATGTGAATGTCCAAAAAGGCTATGTGTGTGTAAGAAGTACTCGCAGTAAATTGGAGATGCGAGTCACAAGTGTTGAGCCACTGTAAAAACTGCTGAAACAATTCCATGGTGTTAGTCCAAATCAAAAAAATATCATCAATGTAGCGCTTCCACACATGTATCTCTGAAGCATATGTAGATGAATAAATGTGTGTGTTTTCAAAGTCAGTGACGTACAGGCATGCAAGAGACGGGGCCATAGTGGCCCCCATGGCAGTACCCTGTATCTGCATGAAAAAATCATTGTCAAACATGAAGTAATTGTACTGCAAGGCAATAGTAGCTATGGTGACTAAAAAATCAATTCTAGCTGGAGACAACTGAAGTGTATCAAGATGTTTACGAACAACCTCAATAGCACTCGTTTGAGGGATGTTGGTATACAACGCCTGTATGTCAAGAGTGACCATGATTGCCCCACAAGGGATGCTTACTGACTCCTGGAGCCACACTAACATAGAGGTTGTATCCTTTATGTATGATTTAGCTTCAGACACTAGAGGTTTTAAATAGAAGTCTACAAAGTCCGACAGAGGCTCCAAAATGGAACCAATGCCAGAAACAATGGGGCGCCCTGGAGGAATGGTTGCATGTTTATGAATTTTAGGGACGAAGTATATCACAGGGATAGTAGGGTAGTTTTGATGTAAAAAACGATACTCCCTGTCCGTGATAGTGCCCTTTTCTAATGCCTGTAAGAGGATGTGGTGAATAAGATCAGAAATGTCTGTGGTGGGGTCGCCAGGTAAAGCTGCATAATACTGTGCATCACTCAGTTGTCTGTGTGCTTCATTAACATAAGCAGCAGTATCCTGTATAACGATGCCACCACCCTTGTCAGCTGAACGAATCACAATGTCCACATCATGGGACAAAGTCCTTAACGAAAGACTCATGTCTGTGGTCAAATTCCGTTTAATATGTGAAGATTGACATTCTAAACTGGCAAGGTCACGCTCGACTAGGTTATAAAAAACCTGCACATGTGGATCTAAGGGCCCGGGCGGGGTCCAGGTCGAGGGTTTGTGTAATCCCATGGGACCGGGGTCATTAGGTTTGTCCTGAAAAAAGAGTTTTAAATTACATTTTCTGATAAGTTTGTACAGACCTAGTCGAGCGTGACCTTGCCAGTTTAGAATGTCAATCTTCACATATTAAACGGAATTTGACCACAGACATGAGTCTTTCGTTAAGGACTTTGTCCCATGATGTGGACATTGTGATTCGTTCAGCTGACAAGGGTGGTGGCATCGTTATACAGGATACTGCTGCTTATGTTAATGAAGCACACAGACAACTGAGTGATGCACAGTATTATGCAGCTTTACCTGGCGACCCCACCACAGACATTTCTGATCTTATTCACCACATCCTCTTACAGGCATTAGAAAAGGGCACTATCACGGACAGGGAGTATCGTTTTTTACATCAAAACTACCCTACTATCCCTGTGATATACTTCGTCCCTAAAATTCATAAACATGCAACCATTCCTCCAGGGCGCCCCATTGTTTCTGGCATTGGTTCCATTTTGGAGCCTCTGTCGGACTTTGTAGACTTCTATTTAAAACCTCTAGTGTCTGAAGCTAAATCATACATAAAGGATACAACCTCTATGTTAGTGTGGCTCCAGGAGTCAGTAAGCATCCCTTGTGGGGCAATCATGGTCACTCTTGACATACAGGCGTTGTATACCAACATCCCTCAAACGAGTGCTATTGAGGTTGTTCGTAAACATCTTGATACACTTCAGTTGTCTCCAGCTAGAATTGATTTTTTAGTCACCATAGCTACTATTGCCTTGCAGTACAATTACTTCATGTTTGACAATGATTTTTTCATGCAGATACAGGGTACTGCCATGGGGGCCACTATGGCCCCGTCTCTTGCATGCCTGTACGTCACTGACTTTGAAAACACACACATTTATTCATCTACATATGCTTCAGAGATACATGTGTGGAAGCGCTACATTGATGATATTTTTTTGATTTGGACTAACACCATGGAATTGTTTCAGCAGTTTTTACAGTGGCTCAACACTTGTGACTCGCATCTCCAATTTACTGCGAGTACTTCTTACACACACATAGCCTTTTTGGACATTCACATCTCCATACAAGACGGGGCTTTTGTCACAACCATACATCGCAAATCTACAGATAGGAATACTCTTCTACATTATGAGAGTTACCACCCCCGCCATCTGAGAAATAATTTACCCGTGGGTCAATTTCTAAGATTGCGGCGTCTGTGCAGCACCAAGGCAGAATTCAAACTCCGCTCAGGTGATATGTGGCAACGATTCAGAGACCGTGGATATCCCAATGGCATCATCAAAAAGGCATACAAAAGAGCCCTTTATGCCCATCGTACTTACCTGCTTCAACCCTCCACTGATCAATCTGAATCCAGGATGGTGTGCACCCTTCCATACTCTTACAAAGTATTCCACATTAAAAAAATCATCATGACCCATTGGCACTTGTTGCAGGTTCACCCCAGTCTTGCCCAACCCCCCCTTTTTGCTTTTTCTAGGGGAAGAAATATACGGGATACTGTGTCCTCGTCCCACTTTGTTAGTACACCAACAGACGTTATGATTCAAGAACCCATGGGACATTTTAAATGTGGACATTGTACCATATGTGCGCATGCACTGGTTATTACCAGTATACACCACCCTAGGTTACCAAAGAAACATGTTTTGCAGCAGTATTCAGATTGTGACACGCAGGGGGTTGTTTATCTCATTTCATGCCCTTGTAAACTGTTGTACATCGGTCACACCACCAGGAGTATCAAGACACGTATCACTGAACATCTGAGCAAAATCAGGAGGGGGGATGTCAATGCCCCCCTAGTACAACATTGGTTAGCTTCCTCACATCAATTACAGGATTTACAGTTCACAGTACTTGAGGTGGCCTACTGTAAGAGAGGGGGAAATTATCAGGCTTGGCTTTGGAAGCATGAACAACGATGGATTTATCATTGGCAAACAGTGACACCCTTGGGTTTGAACAAGGAAGTGGAGTGGTGGGCGTTCCTCCACTAGGTGATTGACATTTCTTCCTGCATAAATACCGGGCGCTCAGCTGAGCGCTTACGTCATAGGAAACGGAGAAATTATTGATTCACCACAGGTACCCAGCTGTTAGCGTTGAGAGCTCAGGAAACGGTTCTTATTAGTGAATAATGACTCTGTATTCAATGTTTTGACACATTCATCTGCATTGTGCTTTTAGGACAAGTTTTTGAATACAAGCCTGAAAGCCGCGGGTTCTCTGAGGAAGCCAGGGCGGCGAAACGCGTCAGGACCCAGCAATCATCCACGCTTTCAGTATTCTTCAGCTAAGTCCTTTTTTGAATAGTTGCATATTTTGAAGCTGTTACATATTGAAATTCATTCAAAGACTGGACATTCATTCAGTATTTCTAAAGACTCTGAGCATATTATGAGTTCACCTTGTGAGCACTTTAAAACATCTTCTTCATACGGTGCAATGATAGATACCTTAAGAGTTTTTATAGGGGTTTGGTCCCCATACTGAACTCTTTATTTCCATCTTGGAATCTGAGCACCACCTAATGAAAAGAATTTTGAAGTAGCTAGTGGGTCCCTTTACTAGTTTGTTTCTTGATACGGTTCATTTAGGAACCCTTTTGCTTTTTGAATTTACCCAGTTGTTTATATTGGGATTCAGTACCTTCATTGTCTGGGTAGAATTTCACATGGCGTCTACCGGCTGGGATACCATGTTTTCTTTCACCGACCAACAAGCTGATGACATCTTGTCTTCTTTCAAACTTTTCACACAGGAAGACGTGTCCACCCCCTCAGTAGATTGGGAACACTTAGCTTTTTTACAGAAGAGAACTATCAGGGCAGAATTGCATGCTGCTACACTAGCGGAATACTGCAGAGCTAGACGTATTCCCAGGGGGCTCCGTATGCGTACAGAGCCCCGTCTCTTTCTTGACAATGTTAGTTTTTTGGAAAAATGGAATGCCATTTTGAATAAATGCTCACAAGATTTAATGCTGCTCATCATAGACACAACTAAACAAGAATTAAATACATATCATTCTGAATACCAAGAAAAAGTCACGTTAGTGCAAAACACATTACCACCAGAAGACTTTTCTACTAAAATAACTGATTTAAAAAAACAGATGGAAGAATTCCGAGCAGACATTAGAAAAACTAAGGTTGGGAAATTTAAGAGAGATGAGGGAGATTACATCCGGGGATACGTGTACCCATGGATGGACCGCAATAAACGGTCCCGTCAACCTAGAAAAACCACTTACGCACAAACATCTAGCGGGTCAAGTGGGGAGGACCCTAACTCTGACTCCAGTAGCTCAGCAATGTCAGGACCGGTTCAGACCCGTTCTGCTTCAGTAAATTTTCAAGGGACGGCCTCTCACAAATCAGGAGGCCCTCGGACCACCAGGGGAAGACGCCCTCCGAAACCCTAACCGGGGCCATTAATATTTTCAATTTGTCCAGCAGAGTTCTGACTGCTAGTGAAACAGCTGTTCTCTCCAAAGGGCTGTCTTTTGTTCCATTCACAAATTACAACCCTTTGGACACCAGAATCAGTCTGTACAAACTTATCAGAAAATGTAATTTAAAACTCTTTTTTCAGGACAAACCTAATGACCCCGGTCCCATGGGATTACACAAACCCTCGACCTGGACCCCGCCCGGGCCCTTAGATCCACATGTGCAGGTTTTTTATAACCTAGTCGAGCGTGACCTTGCCAGTTTAGAATGTCAATCTTCACATATTAAACGGAATTTGACCACAGACATGAGTCTTTCGTTAAGGACTTTGTCCCATGATGTGGACATTGTGATTCGTTCAGCTGACAAGGGTGGTGGCATCGTTATACAGGATACTGCTGCTTATGTTAATGAAGCACACAGACAACTGAGTGATGCACAGTATTATGCAGCTTTACCTGGCGACCCCACCACAGACATTTCTGATCTTATTCACCACATCCTCTTACAGGCATTAGAAAAGGGCACTATCACGGACAGGGAGTATCGTTTTTTACATCAAAACTACCCTACTATCCCTGTGATATACTTCGTCCCTAAAATTCATAAACATGCAACCATTCCTCCAGGGCGCCCCATTGTTTCTGGCATTGGTTCCATTTTGGAGCCTCTGTCGGACTTTGTAGACTTCTATTTAAAACCTCTAGTGTCTGAAGCTAAATCATACATAAAGGATACAACCTCTATGTTAGTGTGGCTCCAGGAGTCAGTAAGCATCCCTTGTGGGGCAATCATGGTCACTCTTGACATACAGGCGTTGTATACCAACATCCCTCAAACGAGTGCTATTGAGGTTGTTCGTAAACATCTTGATACACTTCAGTTGTCTCCAGCTAGAATTGATTTTTTAGTCACCATAGCTACTATTGCCTTGCAGTACAATTACTTCATGTTTGACAATGATTTTTTCATGCAGATACAGGGTACTGCCATGGGGGCCACTATGGCCCCGTCTCTTGCATGCCTGTACGTCACTGACTTTGAAAACACACACATTTATTCATCTACATATGCTTCAGAGATACATGTGTGGAAGCGCTACATTGATGATATTTTTTTGATTTGGACTAACACCATGGAATTGTTTCAGCAGTTTTTACAGTGGCTCAACACTTGTGACTCGCATCTCCAATTTACTGCGAGTACTTCTTACACACACATAGCCTTTTTGGACATTCACATCTCCATACAAGACGGGGCTTTTGTCACAACCATACATCGCAAATCTACAGATAGGAATACTCTTCTACATTATGAGAGTTACCACCCCCGCCATCTGAGAAATAATTTACCCGTGGGTCAATTTCTAAGATTGCGGCGTCTGTGCAGCACCAAGGCAGAATTCAAACTCCGCTCAGGTGATATGTGGCAACGATTCAGAGACCGTGGATATCCCAATGGCATCATCAAAAAGGCATACAAAAGAGCCCTTTATGCCCATCGTACTTACCTGCTTCAACCCTCCACTGATCAATCTGAATCCAGGATGGTGTGCACCCTTCCATACTCTTACAAAGTATTCCACATTAAAAAAATCATCATGACCCATTGGCACTTGTTGCAGGTTCACCCCAGTCTTGCCCAACCCCCCCTTTTTGCTTTTTCTAGGGGAAGAAATATACGGGATACTGTGTCCTCGTCCCACTTTGTTAGTACACCAGCAGACGTTATGATTCAAGAACCCATGGGACATTTTAAATGTGGACATTGTACCATATGTGCGCATGCACTGGTTATTACCAGTATACACCACCCTAGGTTACCAAAGAAACATGTTTTGCAGCAGTATTCAGATTGTGACACGCAGGGGGTTGTTTATCTCATTTCATGCCCTTGTAAACTGTTGTACATCGGTCACACCACCAGGAGTATCAAGACACGTATCACTGAACATCTGAGCAAAATCAGGAGGGGGGATGTCAATGCCCCCCTAGTACAACATTGGTTAGCTTCCTCACATCAATTACAGGATTTACAGTTCACAGTACTTGAGGTGGCCCACTGTAAGAGAGGGGGAAATTATCAGGCTTGGCTTTGGAAGCATGAACAACGATGGATTTATCATTGGCAAACAGTGACACCCTTGGGTTTGAACAAGGAAGTGGAGTGGTGGGCGTTCCTCCACTAGGTGATTGACATTTCTTCCTGCATAAATACCGGGCGCTCAGCTGAGCGCTTACGTCATAGGAAACGGAGAAATTATTGATTCACCACAGGTACCCAGCTGTTAGCGTTGAGAGCTCAGGAAACGGTTCTTATTAGTGAATAATGACTCTGTATTCAATGTTTTGACACATTCATCTGCATTGTGCTTTTAGGACAAGTTTTTGAATACAAGCCTGAAAGCCGCGGGTTCTCTGAGGAAGCCAGGGCGGCGAAACGCGTCAGGACCCAGCAATCATCCACGCTTTCAGTATTCTTCAGCTAAGTCCTTTTTTGAATAGTTGCATATTTTGAAGCTGTTACATATTGAAATTCATTCAAAGACTGGACATTCATTCAGTATTTCTAAAGACTCTGAGCATATTATGAGTTCACCTTGTGAGCACTTTAAAACATCTTCTTCATACGGTGCAATGATAGATACCTTAAGAGTTTTTATAGGGGTTTGGTCCCCATACTGAACTCTTTATTTCCATCTTGGAATCTGAGCACCACCTAATGAAAAGAATTTTGAAGTAGCTAGTGGGTCCCTTTACTAGTTTGTTTCTTTATGGATAGGAAAACAACATAAATAAGCCATGTAGTTTTAATCTGCCTTCATTTTTCTCTGATTCAATAACATACTGTCAATTCCTGGAGAAGATGAGAGGAGTAGGAATTCAGTGACACAATTATATCAATGTTACCATTGATTACCCATGTTTACTGTGTTCAATTTAAGCTCCTAGTGTAAACACATAGGGCTGGATTCTGTAACCAGTGCCAATATTAGTGGCAGCCTTAAAAGTGGCCGCCAATCGCATGTCAGTCATGCATCGGTGCCAGGTTCAGAATCACACCTACAGGAAACATAGGTGCTTTAGGCCTCTTAACACAAGAGGAGTTGAGCACCTGATGCTGTCAATCACGGGGGCATATTGGGGGGTCTTCTGGCAGAAAGAGTTGTGAACCCTCCTTCTAGCAATCACTGGGATATATTGGGGGTCTTCTGGGCAGGGGGAATTGGGCATCCTTCTTGCCTCATTCATTTGGGGAGGGGACTGGCATCTGCACGCATGGCCACTATACTTATTGCAGCAGAGAGATCCCTTGCCACAATATGTAGCGGCCATGTCTACAGTAACCCAGTTCTGTAACCAGTGTCTGTAACATGGACATCAGTTACAGAATCGGGCTTATTTTAGGCAGCCTTAGGCCTGATTCTGTATAGGATGCCCGTCGGCTTCTGAGACCGGGTGCCATATACAGAATCTGGGCTTCAGAATTTATATCTAGATAGCAGCCAGAACTGGTACATCTAAACTAATGTATATACCATAGAAATATTTAACCCTTTAGTTGGCAGATGGTGAAAATGGCTGCTTTATGTAACTTGATGTTTAAACAGAGCAACAGTGCCAAGTAACATGCATTTGGAGATGTAGATCTCTCATAAGAGCCATAAAAATGTATGTTGCTTCTGAGCAACAATGGCAAATAAAGGGTTAAACTTAATCATGATTCAGAGGTCCATATATGATGAAATAGTCACATAGCAGGTTATAGATCAACTGTTATGGGTTGAATTTGCATAAG
The DNA here is from genome assembly GCF_902459505.1 of Geotrypetes seraphini. NCBI lineage: Eukaryota > Metazoa > Chordata > Amphibia > Gymnophiona > Dermophiidae > Geotrypetes > Geotrypetes seraphini. Next base: position 105,512,739 of record NC_047095.1, on the reverse strand, counting down.
TCAATGCCTGCATAAAAGGGTATCCTATTGCTGAAATAAGAATTTTACCCCTAATACAAGTATGAATCCAAAACACTGTCACTGTTCTTGTTCTGTGTTAATAAAGTTCTACTGTGTATTTACTTCCAGCAATAGCTTGACTCACTAGCTCTTGGTTATGTTCTATGAAAGAATTTCTACTTATTCTTTGTATCTGGGTGAGGTTGTGGCAGACCTGGATTCATCATTAATCATTTTATAGGATGAGGTGAATCAAAGCAAAAATGATGCATGCATGTGGCAGTAAAAGACCCTCCAAAACCTTTAGATCTCTTTCTATAGAGTATTGATTGGCGGAACACATACTTTTGCAAAATACCATTACTGAATTCCATATTACTTTCTGCAAATATGTTTCTGAAAGAAACTC